>NC_136423.1:155395597-155995597 GCF_052625555.1 Lactuca saligna | reverse complement strand
TGTAACACTTGTTAGTCAGTGAGAGAGTGTCATAAGACTGCGGGTAGCCGTAGCACTTGTTAGTCAGCGAGAGAGTGTTGTGAAACTGTAGGGAGTTGTGGCCTTTACTAGTAAGGGTGTGACACAGATGGGTCCTTAGGCCTGGGTAGCCTTGCCAAATGAGTTCGTGGGAACCTGGTGGCCGGAACAGGGGCGAGACTGGGGTCTATGTGATGCTAGAAAACTGTGTTATCTCTATTGAGGAAGAAGTTTTCGCAAATCAAAAGAATGGGAAGAGTAATGTATGCGTGGATTCGCGGGTATCGGGTCTTGAGTTGAGTAATAGATTGGATACGAGTGGTTCCAATTCTGTGTCGAGCCAGATTCTTGTGTTGAGTTTAGGCTCTATTTGTATGGAGTACGGGAAGGTTGGGATTTTGGAGTTTTCAGATGGGTTTCTTTATGAGTGGGGATGTTTCCCATATGATGTTTTAGACCTGGGTGGATCAGTTCGTTTGTTTGAAGAGAACGTCAACACGTATGAAGTAGCAAGTAGTAGATGAGTTGGGATTTTGCGACTTCAATTCGGTTGTAGTAATCGATTAGGGCAAAGAGAACTTGGTGATTGTGAGACTAGTGAGATTAGAAGAGACAACGCGATTTGATAGATCAACTGTGAAGTTGTATGGACGGATGTGACAGGGTATCCTTGAAGGTTCAAACTTTAGGTTGGGAGCTGAGCTGGTACTTAGAGGAGGATGGAACATTTGAAAGGAAGCTGAGGCTTGTGTGTTGGAATATCAGAGGATATTTAAGACCGGGCATGGTCATTCTTTTAGTGCCCAAGGGTAGAGTATTGAGGTTCATTCTTCTTTGGGTCGGGGATTCTATTGATTTCGGTTGTCTTGGGGAGATCATGTTACGTTCTGATTTTTCTCTTGCTCTTCTCGGGTTGTTTGGGATGATATGAGTGTTAGTAAGGAGCGATTTAGAGGGAGAAATCTAATTTAGGTGAGGGAGAGTTGTAACATCCTGTTTTCAAGAAGTTTTCATTTTGAAATCGTGAACAAGGTTTGGGTATTCGGTTGTGACTTGGAGCAAAAAGAGTGATTCAATAATTTTTCAATCGCGCTCTATGGGGAATGGATTTTAGATTCGGGATATTTGATGGCAAGTATGAATTAATAATAGTGTTGAGCATCTCGATGCCTTTATATGAATATATGGATGGTCGAGATCGGAGTTGTATCGAGTGAGTTATGGCATTTGGAAGAGTTAGGGTTTAGGTGAAACCCTAGTATGCGGGGCATACCGAGTGATATGCAGGTCGTACCGAGGAGAAAAGGTCTAAACGAGGCGTAGCTAGGAAGAATGCACAGCGTAGGTGTGAGGATTGCGTTGGGGTGTGCGGCCTCATACACATGGCGTACAAGAAGGCACAAGGGACGTATGAGGGTCTGAATGAAAAACCCAAATTTTAGGGATGGACACTATATAAAGAACATAATGCCTCAGAAATCAGCCTCCCTCTCACCCTTGGTTTCACGAAACCCTAATCCTTCTTGTGTGTTATTGGAGCTTAGAAGACCATTAGAAGAGTGTTTTGGTGATTTTGAAGAAGGTGCTCACTCTTGAAGATTCATTAGAATAGTGTTTTGGTGATTTGGGACCTAGAGTCATAAAGTTTCTATCTTGGAAATCTTAATGGGTTCATTCAAGAGTTAAGACCATTTATATGGGAATAGAATGCCATTTTTGGAGCTTGGGCTTATGTGGGGCATGCAAAGTCACCAAGCCAACGACATTATGGGTTTAAACGTGATTTGGGACTCAGATCTGTAGCTTGGACTTATGGCTTAAAGCATTAAGTGCTAAATGGAAAAGTGGGTTTAAGAGGGATGTACGTTGGGCGTACAAGCCAGTACGAGCAGCGTACAAGCCATTAAGCCAGTACACATAGCATACCACTGAGTACGCACTATGTAGTCTGTCTGAGTGGTTCTGCGTATTTTGGCCATCTATGTGGCATAGTGTTAGGTGTAACCTTCTATAGTCTTTAATTATAATGTTGGGTTGTTTTGGCCCAATTCAGGAGTCAATGCACAGTCGCAATGATAGTGTAGTTTTTTCCGCATAGTATATGAGGTGAGTCTTCTCACTATACATACTTGAGTGGTAATACTTTGTGATCGAAGGGTCTTATTTGAGTTATTGACCGGAGGGTCCTTTGTGCTTATATTGAGTTATGAGATATTATGCATTTTGTCTTTGTGATATATGCTATATTATTCTGTGCTTTACTCAGTTAGGATTGGAGGGTCCAAACCAATTTTTGAAATCGGAGGGTCTTCACTGAGATACAAGACTGGAGGGTCCAACCCAAGCCGTGAGACCGAAGGGTCTTCACTAAGACACATAACCGGAGGGTCGACACCGAGTCGTAAGATCGAAGGGGCCTCACCGAGACACATGACCGGAGGGTCCATACCGAGCTATAACCATGAGAGGCTTATTATTTATGTATGTGGTATTTTGGGGAACTCACTAAGCTTCGTGCTTACCGTGTTGTGTGATATGTTATTCAAGTACTTTTTTTTAGGATCATGGGAGGGTGCCGACTGATTGTTTACACCAGATAAAGATCATGGTTTTGAGGGTTTTGGGATTTTACTAAACATCGTTGACTTGTGTTTTGAAAACTCGAGCATTTTGTGGTTTGGGGAAATGAAATATTGGGTTTATGTGATTTTAAAAATGAAAATTTTATTTAAAAATTTACAGTGTTACATTTTTGTTGGTCTTCATCTTCAAGTCTTTCCTGGTCTTTCCAGACTTGACTGAAACTTATAATTAGAATTCGACATTGATCTTCAACATTAACTCAAGGTTTGAGTTTTCAAGCCTTGTCCCTGCACAATCAGATCCTTGTTCTCATAATTGGTATCTGAGCTTGAGTGGTTTTCCTTTGAATCTTTAAGAACATATTATAGTTGATTCGAGATTAACTTGTTATTTCGATTGTTTCTGTGTTCAGGATAAAAGTTCTTCTATATACCACTTTTGATCAAGATATCTTATCCTTAATGGCTACTTCTAATTCTCAACAAATGTATTCAATGCAAATAAAAAATAGTGTGGGTTGCCGTACATGTGCCCTACTGCTAGTTGTTGAAGAGTATGATCACTGGAAAGTCAGAATGGAAATATTTTTACTTGGAAAAGAAAAAGGTGAATCTATCTGGAGATCTGTTAAAGATGTTCCTCATGTTCCAATTCAAACCGATGTTAGAGATGTTGCTGTAACTCTCATGGGATAGGATGAACAACATCAAGCACCGCTCACTGCTGATGATCTTGAAAAGTTCCATGTAGATCAAGTTTCCTTTTCCTAAATGGTGTTTGGTGTTCCACCTTCTCTCTTTGAGCACATTAAACTGTACAAATCGGAAAAAAAAGATTTATGACACACTTCAAGATTTGTTCGAAGGTTCAGAGAACATGAAGGATAAGCGTCTAACCTCAGTTTTCAATGAGATCGACACTTTCACTACAACACCTTGTGAATTTGTTGCCTCGGCCTCAAACAGATATCGAATCGTTGTTAACTACATGACAAATTATGGGATAATCTGAACCCCACTCAACAACAAATGAAAAGGGTGGGGAAATGTGAAATCATGTCTTCAGAGTAACGGATCTCTGAAAAAGCTAAAGCTCTACCAAATTTTCGATGAGCTTCAAGGTCATGAATCAAATGTTGCACAAACCCTATATGAACTCACCGAAGGCCCTCTAGCTCTAGTTAGTTCCCAACGATCCACAAACTCCGAACCTTGCTATTTTGGACCCTCTCTTTGCTGTTGTTCCTTATATTCCTCCTGTTCAACCCTCACCTCCAACCATACCTGCTCCCACCACTAACAACTATTAATTAATGGGTGACCTTAACTATGAAGAAATGGACTCCGAACTCCGTTTCCAACAGGAGTTTTCCTTACTTTCCATGAAATACAATTGTCCTTTCAACAAGCCATACAAAAATCGTTTCCAAGCTCCTCACCAAAACTACCATTTCCAGGTTCCTCAACCTTTCAACAAACCTTCAGAAAACCCACCATCCTACAAGCCTAACTTCCCACATCAAATCACACCTTAGAATCATCACAAACTCCGATGTTGGGAAAACCCAAGATTGTATGTCACAAATGTAACCATACAAATAACTTTGCTAAAGATTTCTTAGCCGAAGTCCCACCGAAACCCAAGATCAAGGACTCTTCTTACTATGTAGGACAAGCTCAAGAAATGGCAAAAAGTGAAAAGGATTTTGTTATGATTGTATAAAGGGATGTATAAGGATACTGGTCATCTTGAGATGATGATGACATAACCACTGGCAGGAATATGTGTCTTATGGCTCGACAAGAAATAGAATGTGATAAAGGCTACTGGTCATCTGGGTCAGAAAGTGATGACGAAGATGCTGACTCAAACTACTGCTATATGGCTACCAACGATCCACCAGGCAAAAGCATCGTTCAACAGGTAAAATCTATGATTGTTGCTGATAATAATTTTGACTTATCTCTTTGTGAACCATATCCAACCCAGATCCAATCATATATGAACATCATTTACAAAGCCTATGAGTTAGCCATAGTAGCCAGTGAGAAGAAGGAAAGTGAATTAAGTCGTCTTAGATTACGTTTTGAGGATAAGAAGTTGAGAATAGAGTCTTTAGAACAAGACCTTGTAATGTCACAAGATGAATGTATCATTCTTAAAGACAAATGTGAAATCACTTATTCTGAAAGAAATTTTTTAATTTCTGACAACAAATGTCTTAATGCTGAAATAGATGCTTTGCACAACTCCTTTGACAATTTTGAAGCAAATGATCAGATGACTCATAATTTCCATCATCCTTGGTTAAAATCCCTTGGTCTCGGAAATGAGTCTCCAATACCTATTGCTCGTCCCTTAAAGGAGTTACAAAACTGTGACATCCCCAATTTCACGGCTAGAAAAGACCGATTTGTTTATGCTTCGTTTTAAAATCAGAGTTATCTTTTAAAGAAAACAGTTGTGGAATCTGTCCCAAAAACAGAATATGATAACCATTTATCAAAAATATTTCTCAAAAAGAATGTATTTTTTATTAAATAATAAAACCTCGGGATGTCATGTTCCGATACAGATCAAAAACATAAACAATATAAAATAGACCTTACAACAATCATTTATAACCACTGATTTATAATCCAAAATCTCTCATCAAGTCCACCAACTTATACTCTTGTGCCATTACCTGTAATGCAAAGAAAACTGAGTGGGTTAGGCTTGGGAGCCTGGTGAGCATATAGGGTTTTCAACCCACAATAATATATTTATTATATTCAATCATCAAACAATCACCGCAATTACCCATCCCCATTATCTTCTTTATTTCTTAAGGTTTTACCCTAAGAATCGACTATACATTCTTCATTCATTCCTAAGGATTTACCTAAGGAACTGGAACAAAGTCCATTTGCTACCATGGTTTATACAACAGGCACTACGTCGCTTAGTCACCAGGGTTCATACAATTGGAACTACGTCTCATAGTCACCAAGGTTTACACAATAGACACTACGTCTCATAGTCACGTAGTTTACACAAAAGGCACGAAGTCACATCGTCACCAAGGTTTATCAAATAGGCACGAAGTCGCATCGTTACCAACTCTTACTCAATAGGCATGAAGTCGCATCGTCACTAAGGCTTACTCATTAGGCACGAAGTCGCATCGTCACCAACTATTCCATCTACCCATGTTCTACCCAACATTTTTGTAGATATAAATACAAACACAATTTAAATCATTTAGCATCCGTATAAAAATATTAATTCCAAGTCCATCTCAAATAGATAATTAATATATAACACACAACACGTATTTCATAGCTAATACTTTATATTTATGTGTTAGTAGAAACTAATTATGCACTCATGCATATAAACAACAATATATATATATATATATATATATATATATATACACACACACACACACATATGCATAACACGTATTTTATAAAATACTTCATATCTATGTATAAGATGAAAGTGACTATACACTCACTTGATCAGAAGATGATCGGGCAGCACTACGACTTGCAGAAGTAGTATTCCTCCGTAGATCTAGAAGATCTTTACAAAAACCAGGCTCCTCGCGGGCAGGGTTTCGGCTCGGGAATCTCACTTCTCGGGATCCTCGGGGCTTCAGAACTTGCTTCGGGGATCGGGAATGATATCGGGGCTTCAGGATATAATTGGCACGCAAATCGAGGCAAAAACTAGAGAGAAGAAAGAGTTTGAACAAAAGAAATCGCATTCTATTTGTACGCTGTTGGGTCTGGAATTACGCTGGGCGTAATTTCCATGTACGTAGGGCGTAATTTAGGTTACGTTGGGCATACTCTTTGGATAAGCTTTGGTATGTGTGCTACGATTTTCAAAAATTCATAACTTTCGCATACGAGCTCTGTTTTTGACATTATTTATATTCACGCGTAGGTGAGATTATGCTCTACAACTTTCGTTTAGACTCTGTTGGCTAATTTTGAATTTATTTATTATTATTTATTTTTAGTAGGCCGGGACAGAAAAACTTCGTTAGAAATTCATAACTTCTTCGTCCGACGTCCGTTTTTGTCTGTCTTTTTACCGTTGGACTACTATCAATAAGATCTTCTATTCTCATTTAGATTGTTTCGGCTAAAAACCGCTCGTTCTCAAATCGAGTATTCGGGCTGCATACCGCAAAGTCGAAACTTAGAAAAATCATAACTTCCTCATACGAAGTCAGATTCGGACGTTATTTTTATGCACGCTATTGGTTTAACAAACTATACGACTTTTGTTTAGATCACTAAGGCTAAATATTAATCTAACGTAAATTCACTTTCTACGTCATTCAGCGTCATGTCGGTTTTGTCGCGAAACTTCGACATGTCATAACTTCTTTGTTATAACTCGGATTTCGGCATTCTTTATATGTACGGAACCTTGTGACATATACTACAACTTAGTTAAGATTATTTATTCTAAATAATCTTCTATCAAAAAGTCATTTTCTGACGCTTATCGTCTCTAAATTGACTAGCCCTAATCTATGGGCGTTACAAAAACCTAATTTTTATGGGAGACGTCCGAACATCAAACATTCAGACACCCCTATCTCACCTTTTTCACCTTTCTTGAGACTTCTGACCAATTTGCATCACAAATTCCTGAGTTTAAGCCTATAGTTGTCAAGTGTTCTTATTACACGCCTCTTCCGCCTCTGATAAACTTGTACCTGAATTGAACCTCAGAATCCAACTCTAATATTTTGAATTTGCTGTTCAAAATCCTAACCACAGTCCTCCTAACAATTGTGTTGTTGAGGAAATTTTTCCGGAGACAACTGGACCTGAGTTCTCTGACTGTGTTTGAATTCTCTGACAGTGTTTCCATAGACAACTGGACTTGAATTCTCTAATTGTTGTTGAGGAAAGTGACGTTGCTGATTCATTTTCATGTGATTATGAACCCCAAGTGATTTCCAAAACTAAACTAATTCCAATCAAGCCCATGTTCAACAATCATCCAGTAGGACGACCCTCCAAATATTCCCTTCATTTTAAAAGGAAACCTATGTTGAATAGGAAAGATGTTATTGATCCTAAGGTAGAAGCCCGAAATTCTCACAAAAAGGAAGTTAAGTCTAGACAAAATTCTAGATTCCTTGAGAACTCCAAAAAGAGTGTATCTCAGACTGCCTATTCACCAACGAAGAGTCAAAATACCTTCACACCTACTAAAATCCTTAAGAGACCTCCCATTCCTTCTAAATCCATATAACATAAGAAATGGGCTAGTCCTAATCCGCAAAAGTCCATTGTAGGTACTCAATCTACTCAAACCAACTCTCCTCGGACAACTTCATCTATTTTCCTAGCCAAATCTGATGGTACAATATTCAAACCACAACTTTCAAAATTAAATGTATCATCAACCAAAGAACAAGCTTTAAAGAAAACAGTGTCACAAAAATCTTCAACCTAAAATCTTATATGGAAAGTAAACATTCACAAAGAAGAAACAACAACTCCGAGAGACACAATGGTTCTCACTGCTACGGAACTTAAATATCCGAGAAAAGTTGCTCCGAATCCTCGTGTCATTGATTATGATTATTGGATAGATGAAAGAACCATGGCCTTCTGCTTGTTTCCTAAGGAATCTCAGAACAAACCTTCAAAAACACATGTTGCTCAAAAGTCACAAGTAAAGCCTAAGAGTCGTGCCTTTGTGCTAAAACCTAACTCGGAGCCTAAAAACTCCACAACTCATTAATTTTGCAGGGACTCTTTGCTGCAGAGAAAGAAACAATATGGCATTTGACAGTGCTTTCTCCATACACATGACAAGGCAGAAGAATTTTCTGCGAGATCTCAAACTTTCACCAAATGTTGGCTATGTGACGTATGGCAACAACTCCAACTGTCAAATCTGAGGTTATGGCATCCTTACAAATAGCAACTTCTACATTTTGAACGTGGCATATGTAACTGACTTGAAGCATAATTTGATAAGTGTGGCTCAACTCACTAATGCTAATTGTCGAGTTGAATTATGCAAAAAAAAAAAAAACATAGCTATGTCATGTCAGAAGACCGAAAGGAATGTTTATTCAAGTCAAATCTCAACAAGAACATGTATCCTCTTTACATCAACATGATCATCGGCAAGCCCCAATTTTGCTTACTCTCAAAAGTAGTTCCTGACACCAGTTGGTTATGGCATAGGAGGCTTGCTTACCTAAACTTTAGATATATGAATGATCGTGTTTCCGATGAGATGGTAAGAGGTATGCCACTCCTCAAGTTTGAAAATGATCATTTATGTGTTGCATGTGAATATGGAAAGTAGTCAAAGAAGGGTCACCCTGTCATCACTGAAAAATTAATCTCGAAGCCACTACAACTTCTACACATTGATTTATGTGGAACCTCTATAGTAGAGAGTTTGTATCACAAAAAATACATTGTTGTGATTATGGATGACTTTACTAGGTTCACCTGGGTCTTCTTCCTAAGGCTCTAGTTAGAAACATCCTCCGAACTCATCAACTTTATCAAAGGAATTGAAGTTCTCATCAAACTCCTAGTAAGGCGAATCCGAAGTGACAATGGTTCAGAATTCACTAATTCCATAATTAATAACTTCTTCATCGAGAAGGGTATCGACCATAACTTCTCTGCTCCATACACTCCACAACAAAACGGTGTAGTCAAACATCATAATAGAACACTTGTTGAAGCTGCTTGATCCATGTTTAAATTTGCAAATCTTCCACCCTATCTTTGGGCTGAAGCTATTTCTATTGCATGTTTTAATCAAAATAGAAGTATCATCAATCGATGCCTCAACAAAACACCATATGAAGCCATGAACGGTCGAAGGCCAAGTATCTCTTTTCTTCATGTTTTTGGATGTAGATGCTTCATCAAGAATAATCGTGATCAACTTACCAAATTCCAACCCAAAGTTGATGAAGCCATCTTTCTTGGATACTATTCTAAACGAAAGGCTTATCGAGTTCTTAATCGATGAAATCGTGTTCTAAAAGAAATTTATGATGTTATCTTTGATGACAATTTTGTTCGGAATTCTGGCCTAACCCATGTTACAACTCACATCATGGAGTCTGATGCTCCAATTCTAGGATGTCTTAACCAGCAAACAATCTATGAAGTTGACCTCGAAACCATGTTTGGACCCTCATACAACACTCTTGATTGGGAATCTCGAACAAGACAAACCTCATCAACCGAAGCTATGGTCTCCCAAAATGTTTCAGGTCTGACACCCAGTTTCTCTCCATTTGATTCTGAACCGTTTCAACCTTCTCAAGTTGAGGGGAAGAGTGGTCAACCTTTCCTTCAATCAAATTTGGATGGATTCCAACATGTAGCTACTGAATTCAACTCTAATCCTATCAACAATGATGATGATGCAAATTTCTTCGATTTACCACTTGATGATGACGATAACATATCTGGTTCAGAAGTTCAGGGGGGGGGGGATCATCAACAAGTTCAAACTATTCAGGGGGAGCAACACAACCCCATTATTGATATTGGATCATCTATTGCACAAGAAATTTCGAGACTACATGTTTGGATTAAGGATCATCCTCCGAACCAACTTATTGGAAACCCAAATGCTGGTATACAAACTCGTTTTGCCATTTATATCATTGGTTGAACCCAAATCCATCAAAGAAGCACTAGAACATGCTGATTGGATTACAACCATACAAGAAGAATTGGCAGAATTCGATAGAAATGAAGTTTGGAATCTCATCCCCCCTCCTCAGAACCATCCCATTGTTGGTACTAGTTGGGTGTTTTATAAAAAACTAGATGATGGAGGAGTCATTATTCAGAATAAAGAAAGATTGGTGGCTAAAAGATTCACATAGATTGAAGGAATTGACTACGATGAGATCTTTGCTCCTGTTGCATGTCTTGAAGCTATCATAATCTTTCTTGCTTATGTTGCTCACAAAGGCTTTAAGGTTTACCAAATGGATGTAAAAAGTGCTTTTCTAAATGGTGAACTTGATATTGAAGTATATCTTCAACAGCCTCCTGATTTTGTCAATCTCTCATATCCGAACTACTGCTACAAACTTCGGAAAGCTGTTTATGGCCTCAAGCAAGCTCCTCGCGCATGGTACGAGACCCTCACCGAATTTCTCAATCATTCAGGTTTTTAAAGAGGTATTCTCGATCCTACCCTATTTCGAAGGTCAAATGGAAAACATCTCATACATGTCCAAATTTATGTTGACGGTATCATTTTTGGATCCACCGATTCATCAATGGTTGCTGACTTTGCTAAGTTAATGGTTAGTAGATTTCAAATGAGTATGAATCAGGAACTAAGCTTCTTCCTAGGTCTCAAAGTCAAACAGAACAACAGAGGAATTTTCATTCACCAAGAGAAGTACATTTCGGAAATCCTAAAAAAGTACTCAATGGACACCTGGCCTTAGCCAAGGTACCTATGGGTTTCAGACACATGATCTTTTCGGATCCTTCAGGTGTAGCAGTTGATGAAAAGAAGTACATAGGAATAATTGGATCACTACTCTATCTCACAGAAAGTCATCCCGACTTCATGTTTTCAAGATGTTTGTGTGCCAGTTTTCAAGTCAATCCAAAGATGTCTCATCTATTGGCTGTTAAGCAAATATTCTGATACCTCAATGGTATGAATATTCTCGGAATCTGGTATCCAGCAAATGATATTTTCCTCCTTCAAGCATATTCTAATTCAAACTATGGTCGTCTTCATCATCCGTGTCATTAGAACCTTTCCTCAGAGACACTACTCAACTTTTCTCTCTGGATCCAAACGACTATGATGAATCAATGTGTGTTATGATAGAGTGCATCACAATATCCCATCTCTGTTCCTCTTACCAAAATACTAGACCCACCAATTCCTCTCTGTCTACTTCATGCTGCTTTCGAACGAATCAAGATAGACAATGATGTTTTTGAAACCAAGATAACTGGAGACAGAACGGTGCCTGTTCACAAATCGACATTCTTGAAGGCGATTGGTGTTGAAGAAAATCCAGGAAAACTTTAAAGTTCAAGAACCAACAGATGAAGAGTTTCAGTCATTTCTATACCATATTGGGTATAGTGAAGAGTACAAGGCAAATAAATTCAAGAAGTCCGCTGTGTCGGGCTTATGGACTATTCTCATGCAATTCATCGTAAGAGGATTATTGGGGAAACATGGCGATACTGACTCACTCAATAAGGATTGGTTGTATGTTGTTAACATCATCTCCTCTAGAAAGACCAATGCAGTTGATCTCACAGAAGTTTTATGGCAAGACTTTCCGAAGTTTTCCATCAACCGTAAACGACATGAGATCTTAAGCCCTCGATTTTAGGCTCTTACCATCCAACAATTATACAAGTAAAGCAATGATCCCATTCCTATCAACACCATTCCGGAAGAGGTACTTCTTTCTTTTAAAACTATTAAATCCTATTGCCTTTCGGACCAAAAGTCTTTCGGGCCTTTCATGCGTTTACCGAAACGCATGCTCGCCTTGATTCCGTCCGAGTCCCTTTATTTGAAACACCACTTAAAGACATAGATTATGTACAGCCCTACACAATCTACCCAAATATCTTTTGAGCCCATCTCGGACAAGGCCAAAGTAGTTCCTTCCGGAGGCATGAAAAAGAAGTCCGCCAAAAGGAAATCATCCCCCTCCATGCAAAAAACTAGAAAAAGAACCAAAGTCGGTTCCTCCTCTCAACAGGAAGGAGCCAATGACATTCCTGCTGACTCTGGCCATCCTTCTACCCCACCTACACACTCTTTTAAAGTACCCTTTGGGTCTTTAAAATGACACGCACACACACACACACACGAGGAGTCTCCACATAACCCACCCTCACCTTCCTAACAAGGTGATGCCGGTGTTAACGATAGTTCCTTGCCCCTTGGAACAAACCCACGAGTCACTTTTGATATCCCACTTTCTTCATCACAAGCACAGTCTGAAACCCTTGTTGTAGACCCCAAGAATTCCGAGGCTGGAGTTGTCCCTCCAACCTTAGATGCCTCAACTAATCTGATACCCGGTAAGGGTACTGGACGACCAGGAGTTAATGATCTTATGTGGGAAGATTTTATTGAAAAATCTCAGTAAATACATCCGGAGCTCACTAGATCCCAGTTCGAAGCAACTTTCATTTCCATGAGAAACAGGGCCATTCAGAGCAACCTGCCCCTTGCTGCCCCCACTGATGAAATCACTAATCTGGAGTTTGCTTCCAGAGAAAATATAAAGAATCATCTTAATGATTC
The DNA here is from genome assembly GCF_052625555.1 of Lactuca saligna. NCBI lineage: Eukaryota > Viridiplantae > Streptophyta > Magnoliopsida > Asterales > Asteraceae > Lactuca > Lactuca saligna. The sequence continues at coordinate 155,982,685 of NC_136423.1, read as the reverse complement.
CATGAACTCAGATCCGAATGAATAACACTTCGATGAAGTTATGTTCGATGAAGAAATGAGCCTTAATCGTCGCTCCTAAGCTTTTTACATCATTTCCATTTCATTCAAAGCCTTCCTCATCAAGGCTGGATTTTGACTTCGGACTCTCTTCACCCTCTTCGGAACCAATTGACGAAGAAATTCATGTAGAGGATCAAGTCCAAGTCAACCCTGAAGGAAAAACCGAATCTACTCCCAAACAAGACATTGCAGTTACAACAACCAAGCCTAGTCCTGCCCCTGAATCACCAGTGAATATAGGAGATGACAAGCATGCATCTCGGACCTCCACCTCAGACCGATGATCATCTACAGGAAACTACATTGATACTTTTGCCCTTCTGGAACTCCGATTTAACATCTCCGACACTATGAAGAGAGTTGACACCATTGAATCTTTTGTGGTCTGACTCAACACAAAGGTTGATGAGAAGGTTTATGGACTAGATTCCAAGCTTGATGCAATCCTAAACTCACTTTCCGAAGCAAACATGTCCGGACCCACCGTTGCTAAACGAGAAGCTCAACATGATTATCTAATCTCTCTCTGCCTCAAGCACATAATCGAAGTATTTAAAAAAAAAATATGATGCTTCTGTCGATCACTACCTTGACACAATCACACAGATGTTGAAAGTTCATGACGATATGCTCAATGCTTCCAATGAACTCATCAAGAAAACCCACATCCATCATGAAAAACAAATTCAACGTTTAGAGAAGGAGATTCGGAAGAAGGATGAGATGAATCTCATCATGCAACAGGTTCTAATCAATCTACTCAGGGCATGTTGGGACATTGTGGATGTTTAGCACAAAAAATTCGATGAGATGCTCTCCATTCTCTCCCATCTTTTTGATCATCTCAAAGCTCAGGCTCCCACTGATGAAGCATATGATGCCCTTACTCTCCAGCTCAACACCAGCTTTAAAAAGGTGTTTGACAAGTTTTTTGATCTCAAGGAATTTTTTATGCTTGCATCAGTTGCATGGCCTTCCGTTGCAAGAGCGGGAGAAGGAACCAACTCAAGCTTTCAACCATGGAAACCGGTGTCGGAGTTTAGACTCCGAGATGAATCTGATGACTCTATACAAATACTTTCAGGTTCTCCTAGTAATGATGATAACGTTTTGGATTAATAAAATCTGATTTTTATTAAATTGATATAATTATCCTTATCAAAATAGAATATAATTGTCAATCAATTAGATAATTATTACCTTATACGATAACTTTAATTATTTGAATTATTTGATTATATTATCTTGCCATGAAATTGAATTAGGTCAAATTTAGATAATCACTAATTAATTGTTTAATTAAATTATTTGTAATTTGATCTAGAATGTTTTGAAAAGTTTCAAGACTTGCCCTCAAATTTTGGAATTTAAATATTTTGATTAAAAGTTTAATTTTGAAACATTTAAATTCTAAACCCTAGAATTTTGCAAGTTTAAATTCAACCCTTATACTATTATGATATAAGAATACTAATTATATATATATATATATATATATATATATATATATATATATATATATAAGATAAAGCAAGTGTTACCGTTAGTAGTCCTCAATTACGAAGTCGATCTATAATGGGGTATAAGGTTACTGCCTATAAAATAGCAATTTAATGGGTGTCCACTCTCACCCATTGCTTCCTTGATTAGTGGAGGGTTGTTAGTCGAACGGGTAGGATAGGGCAACTATTGCCTCATTAATAAGTATATTGAATGTATGAAGTAAATAAATGCTTTAATAAATTCCCGATCTTAGTTACTTTAGGCAAAATGTGAAATGATGCTATTCCATGAAATTACACTTTGCACCTTGCCATGTCGTTAGTGGAGCGTGTGTGGTTGACCGACACACTAATTTGGGACTAGCAAAGGTGGAAAAGAGTAGCTTCATGTTTATCATAGATCAATGGAGTGTGTATGGCTAACCGATACATTGATTAGGTGATTTGTAACATCGAGAGTACCAAGTACATTTGCATGGTTATTCACACCTTGTTTGTGATCCTCTGTATCCCAGTCACAAATATGAAGGGCATATCGAGATTTAAACACGGCATTGAAAAGTTCAATGAATCTCAAAAGAATCTAGGAGTTTTAATTCATTTAAAACTTAAAACTCTTTTTCATTTTCATGATGGAAATTAGTTAATCATCACTCGCTTACCTTCAAATTATTTGCAATTTTGATTATGACGCCCCTGTTCTAAATTGTGAATAATTGTGTTGGGTCCTAGCCCTAATTTCTCATTTGGGTGTTTAATTGGGGATTCTTATCTAATTTAAACTTTGTTCATTTTCTAATTCAGATGTCTACATCGAACAACAATACTTAGGGTCGACCCATTCCGGCTCATTCTCAGTCATGAACTTGTGTGGGAGAGTGCTATTTGATGGGTCCAATTTCAACGATTGGATCCGCAACATCTGCATGGTCAACCGTTACGAGGATAAGGAGTATGTTCTCGATAAGGAGATGAAAGAGGTTAATGTCAACATTGCTACTCTCGAATAAATCACTGCCTACGATCCTCACGAGCGAGATGCTACTAAAGTTCATTGCATCATGCTCCCGATAATGACTGCTGAACTCCAAGAGTCCTACGAGGACTATTACCTATATGAAATGCATCAAGATTTGATGGATAGCTACCATCAAAGTGCGGGTAGGAAAGGTATGAGATCATTGCTACAATGATCACTACCAAGATAAAGGATGGAGAGTCCATCAGGGCCCACCTGTAGAAAATGCAGAGATATGTGGACCGCTTGTTGAAGTTAAATGTTAACTTTGATGAGGAGTTGGCCATAGATATCATTCTACACTCCTTTCCTCCATGTTACAACCAATTTCGTATGACCTACCACATTAACAATGAGGAGGTCATTCTAAGCAAGCTTCAAGGCCTGCTAAGGACTGCTGAGAGTAGTCTGAAAGACAAATACATTACATCAACTCCTGCTACTACCGCCCCCGTCTTGGTTATTGGACAAGGGAAGGGTAAGAAGAGGAAGGCTTCTTCTAAGTGCCACAAGGGAAAGTCCCACAATGGTACCTCTTCTAGTGGAACCATGTTTGGTCCCGCTGCACCGTCCTCCAACCTGAAGGATGCAGAGTGCTACTACTTCCACGAGAAAGGGCATTGGAAACGAAGCTGCCCGAACTACTTGCAAGATATCAAGGATGGGAAGATAAAGCCATCCTTCGTAGGTATTTATACTATTCATTCTAATAACTCCTCACATGCTATGTCTTGGGTCCTCGATACAGGATGTGGTTTTCACATTTGTTCTGATTTGCAGGGTCTAAGAAGAAGTAGGGATGTGGAGCATGAGAAGATAAACTTGATCATGGGGAATAGGAAAGAATCGCCTATCACCAAGATTGGAGTTTACTCGTTAGTGATTAGTAGTGGGTTAAGTTTAGATTTGAAGAATTGTTGTTACTCATCAGAAATGACACGAAACATTATTTCTTTTCATGGTTTGTATAAACAAGGTTTTAGATTTTCGTTTGATAATGAAAAGGGTTCTATTAATGCTTTCTTTAATGATACTTTCTATTTTGAAGCATTGCCTTGTAATGGTATATATGAAACTGTTATGGTTGTAGCAACTTAGGAAATGATGTGTTGCATATCGATTCTTCCAATAGTTTGGACAAAGCATGCTTGTGGCATTGTCGTCTTGGACATGTCATCAAGAAGCGCATAGCCCAAATCCAAAACGGTGGAGTGTTGGACTCATTCGACCTTAGGGAAGATGATGTGTGCGAGTCTTGTTTGCTTTGAAAGATGACCAAGTCACCCTTCACTGGTTCGTGTGAAAGGGGTGAGGGTCTATTGTATCTCATACACACCAATGTGTGTGGGCTCTTTAGATCCACCACAAGGGATGCAAACCGCTTCTATGTGACTTTCACCGACGATTACAGCAGATATGGGTATATCTATTTAATCAAGCACAAGTCATAAACCTTTTAAAAGTTCAAAGAGTTTAAGCAAGAATTGGAGAATCAGCTGGGTAGGAAAATTAAGATGCCCTGACCTGATCGAGGTGGTGAGTACCTTAGCCTTGAATTCCATGATTACCTCAAGGAATGCAGAATTGTTTCTCAATGGACACCACCTTGGACACCGCAGTTGAATGGTGTGGCCGAGAGGCGCAATCGAACTTTGTTGGACATGGTTTGTTCCATGATGAGTCGTGCTTCGTTACCTATCTCATTTTAGACGTATGCCTTAGAGATTGCTGCCCATATCCTTAATCTTGTCCCAACTAAAAAGCTTGCCAAAACACCTCACGAGATGTGGACAAGGAAAGCTCCCTCATTGGCACATATCAAGGTTTGGGCTTGTGAGGCTTTCGTATGACGAGAGACTCGCGGCAAGCTTGAACCTCATAGTGAGCGGTGTATTTTCATCAGCTATCCGCAAAATTCATTTGGATATCTCTTCTATAAACCAATTGACAATGTTGTCTTCATTGCGAGGAGTGGGGTTTTCCGAGAGCGAGAACTCATAAGCCAAGAGGATAGTGGGAGGCAAATTGATCTTGAAGAGCATCAAGAATCAAGCGATGAAGGAACCTATAACGTTGGCGTTTAACCCGAGGAGGAAACTCCTATTGAACCGATTAACGAGTCCTTACCTCTTAGACGTTCCAGTAGAGTTAGTGTTCCACCCGTGTTATATGGTTTCCATATAACAAGTAAGGGTCATACGTTTATTAGTGATAGTACACTACTAAATTTGGATGAACCTAATAGCTAACTGCAAAGTGGAAAGAGGCTATGGACAGCGTGATTCAGTCTATGTATGACAATTAAGTTTGGAACTTGGTTGACAATATACTGGGTCATAATACATTCAGGTGCAAATGGATCTTCAAGAAGAAGACCGAATTGGATGGGAAAGTACACACGTATGAGGTGCAATTGGTTGTGGAGGGCTTTACTCAAACTCCCATAGTTGACTATGATGAGACCTTCTCACCAGTAGCGTAGATAAAGTCTATAAGGGTTATGCTAGCCATAGTTGCGTTTCATGATTATGAAATATAGCAGATGTATGTCAAAACCACTTTCCTTAATGGGAAGCTGGCTGAAAATGTTTACATGAGTCATCCAGAGGGTTTTGTCAATGCAAAACACCCTAATAGAGTGTGTAAGCTTATGAAATCCATCTATGGATTGAAACAAGTGTCTAGCAGATGGATTCTTTTTTTTTTATGAGAAAGTCAAAGAGTTTGGTTTCTTACGAAGCGAGGATGAGTCCTGTGTATATGTTAAAGCCAGTGGGAATATAGTTAGCTTTCTCGTTTTATATGTGGACGACATATTGCTCATAGGAAACAACATCCCAACCCTACAAGAGGTTAAGTCCTGGCTTGGGAAGTGCTTCGCTATGAAGGACCTCAGAGAAGCTGCTTATATTCTAGGAATAAGGATAGTGAGAAACAGGAGTAAAAGACTAATAGAACTTAGTCAAAGTACTTACTTAGATAAGGTACTAAAGAGTTTTAGTATGGAAATTCCAAGAAAGGCGAGTTACCAATCCAAAGAAACACCAAGTTGAGTAAGACTCAAAGCCCGAGTACCAAAACTGAGATGGCAGAGATGAGTCGAGTACCTTATACTTTCGCTGTTGGCTCGATCATGTATGTTATGACTTGTAGTCTCCCTGATGTGGCCTTCGCTTTGAGCATGGTCAACAGATATCAAGGGAACCCTGGTAGAGCACATTGGACCGCAGTCAAGAATATTCTTAAGTACCTACGAAGGACCAAGGAATGGTTCCTTATCCTCAGTGGGAGTGATGACTTAAGGTATAGGGGTATAGCGATGCCAATTTTCAGACCAACTGAGACAACTTCCGCTCTCAGTCTGGCTGGGTCTTTACCCTGAATGGAGGAGCAGTGACTTGGAAAAGTTCCATGCAGGGGACCATAGCTGATTCAATGTGCAAATCATAGTACATAGCAGTGAGTGAAGCATCAATGGAGGTAATATGGATGAAGAACTTCATCGGAGATCTTGGAGTTGTGTCATCCATAAAGGAGCCTATGGAGATTTTTTGTGATAACGAAGGTGCGGTTACCTTAACCAAGGAACCGAGGGATCATGACAGATCCAAACATATCAACATGAAATATCATTTCATTAGACCTCGGGTAAAAGAGTCACTCCTCGCAGTAAAGAGGGTATCATCAGAGGAGAACCCAACAGATCCCCTTACGAAGGCACTGACTAGGGTTAAGCACTTGTAGCATGCTAGGAGTATTGGGCTGAAGGACGGTATTAGTTTTAGTGATTAGATAGCTTTTAGAAAGTTGTAATACATAAATTGTAATTAACATTTGATGATTAAATAAATACATTTTATTTATAAGTAAAGTTATTGTCTTTTGTTAATTATCTACTATTGTTTCACTTTGCATGTTTTCACTTCCTAAATAATAAGATTATTTAAAGTATCCACAGTCGATCATACTTTGGAAGTAGGTATGAAAGAAGATATTCATGAATTGGCTTGTAGAATCTCTAAGTATGTATACATAGAAAAGGTTTGCTGCAACGTTCATGAGTGCTCTTGAAATAAGATTTTAGTATATGATTAAATCCGCACTCACTTGAATCACTTATTGGAATTAATCACGAGTGATTGTGAGACGATAATATCATATAGTTTTTAAACCTATATATATATATATATATATATATATATATATATATATATATATACATACATATATATATATATATGGTTTATTGTTTGTTAGTTGGTTATGAATTGATAATGCATAAACGCATCAGTAACTTGATGTTATAAAATGCATTGTTGTGTATGCTTGATGAGTAAATAGTAAAATCATATAAGTCGAAGTTTATCAGTTCTTTTTATCCTACGAGGGTAAAAGCGATATCTTTGGCCCCTCGATGATTTGGTTTGACTTATGTGTCGGGCCCAGTCAGGACTGAATTGATGTGTTCAATTAAGTTCTATGTCAAACAGATTAGAGATTGAGAAACAAACTGATGGACAATAAGTATGACTATGTTCCATGTGATTGTCCACACGATATCTTGAGAACGGAGGACTATACGATCCTTTATATAAAGTACGTGACAGAGTTCGACAACGACTTTTGTGAGCTACAATTGCTAATCATATTTTGAAGTCGTACTTGCTTTTATAGTTATTAGACTTATCCAAGTGGAAGACTGTTGGATTAGCTTTCTAAGCCCAAAACTATATTTGGTATGTACTTGACCCGGTTGTAGCATGGTCCTTTTGGGTTGCCTTCATGAGAGCAACTTGACTGGATGAATAATGGAGAAAGAGGTTATTATGGTTTATTAATATGTTATATGAATAATATATTAAAAGAGAAATCATATTGGTTAATTACTATTGATCAAGAATTAATTTTGTGATCAAAAGATATTAATTGAACATAGGGGACTGGAATTACAATTATAAGATAATTGGATTTTGGGTTGTAGACCCTTCAGAAAGGGATGGACGAAATCAAAGGGGAAGCCCACATTGAATTCGTCCACACCTTGCTTCAGGAAGGATCCTGGAGACTGCTTAAGGCCTAAGCAATCCAATCAGGGTTTTGACTGAAACCCTAGCAGCTCACCTATATAAAGGACCTTAGGCTTTACAATTTCGGATACCACTTGAACCCTAGAGATCATAGAGCCGATTTTGAGCCTCCTTCACCTCTCTCCAAGATCATCCAACTTGCTTTGGTGTTTGTTATTCATTAGAGGCATCACATTTGAGGTACTAGGTTCTCAAAGCTCAAAATCTTCAAGCTACAATTGAAAGGTAATTTCCTAACCTTGGTATAGTTATGATTTTCGATTTTTTATATGCTAGAATTAGGGTTTATAAGCTTTGAATGATTTACATGTATAATTAGAGAAACCTAGATCCAAAGCTTTAGGGTTTGCATGTGCACCATAGGATGATGTAATGCTCAAAACCCATCACTTTTAATCTCCCGGACTCCAACACCGACACTTCTCCTATCCTATAACATTATCCAAGCTACCTTCCCTACCTCCTCCTCACACCTATCCAATGATGACTTGAGCTAAAAGAGGGATTTCCAAACCAATATCCTGACTCAACCTTTACACTACTACTGAGTCCCTTATACCTAAATCTCATCTCTATGCTCTTCGTAACCCTAATTGGACCATTTTCGTCCAAGATGAATTTAACGACAATATTTCTAACGGAACCTAGGATCATTTCCTCAGCCGTAAGGGGCGAATATTGTTCGATCTATGTGGCTATTTAAAAAGAAATATAAGGAAAATGCTTCTTTAGATAGGTACAAAGACCAATTACTAACTAATAAGATGAGTCAGATACCCGACATAAATTGTGACAAGACTTTTTACCTGGTTGTAAACTGGCCACCATTCTTTTTGTTCTTAGTATTAGTCTTTAGGATTTCATGACCCATATCACCTTGACTATGTATGTAACTTGCAAAAATCCATATACGGCTTAATCCCCCCCCCCCCCCCGAGCATGGTTTATTCATAGAAAATCTTATTTATCTTTATTTATTTACTGGAATGGGGGCAACACTGCCTACCTTCTCCTATACGTTCATGATATCATCCTCACAACCTCATCGGTGGACCTTGTTTAGTACATAACTTCATTACTTTCCACCAACTTTTCCATCAGTGATCTAGGTAACCTATTATATTTTCTTGACATTTCGCATAAATGAAATGAGTTTGAACTTTTTCTCTCCCAGCATAAATATCTGTCAGAACTCCTCGATCATTCTTAAATGTTTTCATGCAATCCTTGTCGTACCCTTATAGATGTTTAAATGAAACTAAATTACACCATTCTTCTATTATCGAATCCCACTCTATACTGTAACCTTATAGATGGTCATCAGTACCTGACTTTCACGCAACCTAACATTATATATTTTATTTTAAAAACTTTATATGCATTATCAACGAGAGCCTTATTTTCATGCTCTCAAACATATACTTCGATACATTTAGGGGACTCTTGATGGTCTCCTAAGTTGTCCATCCTCTACTATGGGTTTGATAGCCTATTATGATGCAGATTGCAGGGGGGTCCCATCCTCTATTCATCCATAAGTTTATATTGAGTATATCTTAACGACAACCTCATATCATTGTCTTCAAAACTCGAAACCACCATTTCCAGTTCCAGTGCCAAAGCCAAATACCAAGGAGTAGCTAATGTTGTCACTGAAACATGTTGGTTGTAAAATCTTCTCCATGAATTACATGTCCACTGGAAAAGGCCACTATTGTCTAGTATGATAACATAAGCGCAATCTATCTATCAACCAATTCCGTGTAACATCAAAGCATGAAGCATATCAATATTGACATTTATTTCATAATAGATAAGGTCGCATATAATAAAATACGCATCTTACATGTCCCTTTGAGCCTTCAGTATGTTGACATCTTCACGAAGGGACTGCCAACATTACTTTTCGCTGATTTCAAATCCAGTTTGATTTTCCAATATCAATCTCTTGAATAAACTATGGGGGTGTATTAGTGTACACAATTGTTGTATTGTTAGCACATGTTTGTCTATAGTCTAGCCAACTAGATATAAGCCACATGCAAAATGTACATGTATTTATGCCTCACTTGAATGAAAGATTGCTTATGGGACAATTATCCTAAACCTAATAGTTATGTGCATAATGAAAAGGGAAGGTTGAATTGTATTGGTTTTGAATATTTAAGATTTTATTGAGTATTGCGACTTTCTTATATTAACGTTTTTCTACATTTCTCTTGTATGATCTATTCTTACTATTGGGTTTTTTGATTACATGATGACGATAGGTTTCAAATTCAAGTACAAAAGCCGTGACAATTCTCCAGGTACTACATGTTTATATTACGAAAGATTGTTCCTCTAATAAATACTAGACTAAATCTCCAAGTATAGACAAAATATATGCAAATAACTTATTTGGTATTTTCTGAAATACATTACTATATGGTATAACACTCTTATGCTTTCAAATCATAAGACTACCCAAAGAATATAGGAATAGTATCACAAGATAAATGTCAAAACTCAAAGGAATATGAGATATAAACAACAACTAATGCCAATAGACAAATTCATATCATCTTCATTTCGAAATTTAGAAAAAAGGTCAAATTTTATGTAAATACAATTTATAAGAAGAAAATTTACAAACTCCAACAAATCACAAATCGAATAATCCGAATGTTATACAATTATCAAATGTGGAAGAAAAAAGTACATAACAAAAAGTATTGAAACATGATACAAAGAAAATCTGAATGGAGAGAGGCATAATAGAAAAATATATTGCTTAACGGAGGGAGAGATGGTAGCCATAGGTGGAATCATTTAACTGTTGAAGAAGGGAGGAATCAATGAGGAGAAAGAAGGCCAATGAAAAGTTTATGTATGCTCAAGGTGGGTCACATGAACTACCTAATTGTATAAACTATATTAGAAATTTATTGTTGTGGCTACTATATGGAGATGTTTAATTTCCAAGGTTTCCATGAGAAGTTTCAGTAAAAAAAAAAGGACAATTTCATTAACGATTTTTAGTTTGGGGTCGACGTGTCGGGTGGCGTCGAGGCCATACTACATAGAGTTAATATGGTGTTGAGTGAACCTCATAATAATGGGCCCCTTAAAATTCTTATTGTGTATTTCTCGAATGCTTTTAATTTGGTGGATAAATCATCCTTACTTCATGAGGTCTTTTAGGTTCCCTTCCATTTCTTTATGGGTAGAATTCTTATATGGACAAACATCAAGATTGTATTTGGGAGATAAACATATTTGGCCACTACTATGGTTAAAAAAGACGACCCATTAGAACCACTTCTTTTTCCTCTTGTACATCAGATTAGGGACAATTGCAAGTTTCTTCTTTATGTGGGGTATCTTGATGATGGGACCATCATTGGAGATTCGGTAGAGGTGGCCAGAGTATTGGACATCATTAAGGCGGCGGTCCAATATTGGCTCTTAAATTGAATATCAATAAAACAGACCTATTTTGGCCTTCGTGTAATGGTAGGAAGTTTCATGAGAGGTATTCTATATTGACATTAGGTGGCCATTATTAGAGGTTAAGCTTCTTTGGGAACTGTTAATAGAGACTTGTGGTTTATTATTGTCTTATCTATGAAGAGAGTTGTCTACACTATTGTTTTTATGTTCCTTCTCCAATTAGGTTTGATGCTCTTGGGTAAGTTGCTTTTGCTTTGATCTAACGTGGGCATTTCATAATATTCTTTGGCTTGAGGGTGTGCTAAATCATTCACATGTAAGAAGCGACAATGTTCTTTGATGAAAGATGCCATGGGTCGATTGATTGTTTGTGGAGTTATGTTCTTTAGGGACATCCAATAGCAACTTGTTTCATTATTAATTAGGTTTGATTCTTTGGGGTTGTACTCAGCTATAGAGGCTTCCTCCTATGCTTTTGGTGCCTCACAATCTCAATCATTGGTGTTGCAAGAAAACATCTTACAGATAGTGACATATGTGGTATGATTTTTAATTATGTGTGTGCTTTGGCTTGTCTTAGTGATACGATTTCGAATTTAACTTCAGTAGTTTAACTGATAAGGACGTTATCCTTCCTAAATCCCAACATGCTTCGGCGAGTGTCCTTTTTAATAAAATTGCCAACGACATGGAAGTACTTTTCGACATAAAAATTATACATAAATAGTTTTTAAGTGTTTATAGACACCACACGCTTAATATTTTCTTATGGCCATTCCTATTGATAGTCTTGGCCAACATACGTTACCAGTGGAGAATCATGATATCCTCAATTATCACCATATGATCCTATTATTTCTGGTTGACGAGATATGCCCTGTTTATCACAAGGAATGATTGGACTCTTTTGGAGAGCATGTAATGCGTTGTAGAGAGCTCTCGGGTTTCAAGTATTGACACAATTTGGTTAGGGACATTATTTTTGAGAGTTTTTGGCGTGTTGAGGTTTCTACCAAGAAAGAGGCATATGTGAACTTTTGGACTAGCCCTTTGGATGCTAGATAAATGCTTAGACCAGCTAATGTTTTGGTTTTTGGATTGATAGGATTGAAACATGCCTATGCAGATCTAACAGAGGTTTGCCTACTTGTGGGCTTGGGGAGTGGGGTTTTCACTATGGGGCAGACTGCTTTAAAAGATGCCTCATACAAAGTGTCAAAACATGAGAAAACATGTATAGAAAAAATCTACACATATTTATACCTTTCTTGTTTGATATATTTGGTTTCTTTGCGCCAATTGCAGAACTCCTGATTATAGTCCAACAGGTCATGCATAGTAATGTTGTGACCCTTAGATCTATGATGTAATTTTAAAATAAGTAGTTTTACTATTAAAAAGGGTTGCACTGTAGCTTATAGCCTGTTTACCAGCTATATCTATGCATATCTTTTATTAAGTTCTTTATTTACAACTTTTAACTTCAAAATTACAAACATTAGAAATTATTTACCAAAAAATTTAGTACCTACCTTAATTAAAATGCTTGAAGGACTTACTCTATAGTGTTGGAAAAAAAATAGATATAAACTATAGACTACGGAAAATTGTGGATGATCTATAAATCGATGTTGTCTCTTTTACACTTCTACACCACAAAGTTTGATGAAGTGTGACTGACTTTACTCTAAGTTTAAGTTTCTTTTTGTCAAAAAATAATAAAAAATAAATAAAAAATAATGAATGATCAATTTGAGCTCGGTCTTCTCACCATAAACTTTTATACATATTGAACTAGTTATTTTTCTACTTGAACTGGTTGATTGAACTTAATTTTCTGTTAGCCAACCTGGTTGAACCTGATTAAAGAATAAAGAACTAGATGGTCACTAAACAAGACATCTTATATGACATCATCTTTACTATATTATTAAGAATATTATACATTTCTTGAAAATTAAGAGGTATATCTATTGTAACATGTACAATCCTATTAAGCATAATGAAAGCATCTGCATGTGCTACTTTGATTGTAACTGACAGTAGTATCTTATACCTATATCTAAACATGAAAAACCCTAATTTCATGTACATACCATCAGTCATCGTTTCTCCTAAATCTATTCTACCTCTCTAATTGCTCACTTTAATCTCTCCTGTTAGTATCTGCTACAAACCTTACCTCGATCTGGTGTTCCCTTCTCCTCTCTACCTCACCACCCTGACACCACCAGTGAACCATCGCCCCTATAAAAACCCTAGAGGCCACCATCTCCAACACCACTCAACCCTCTTTGAAAAAAATAGACACGATATATGCCATCGTCTCCTCTAACATCTCCTACCGTCCTCTCCTCTAACAAGGTGTGTTTGTGATTAAAGGTTTGATTTTCAGTTTTTTTCCCTATTTTTCCATCATATTCGAAATGGGCATTCTGGTTTCTTTTTTGTTTTTTATCAGAATGATGATGGGTGTGTAACAATCGTATAAAACAACATTGGAAATTGAAGAGGCGCCAATGGATTAAAACATTGGATTTGTTATACGCTTAAAGCCCTACAGGTTTGGTCAATCGATTTCTCTTCTTCCTTACCTCCTTATTGTTAGCCACCTCATCAATGCCTACAAACCCACCACTCTTTGTAGCTAAGGATTTGATTCGGGCCTTTAGTTCAGATCATGTTTACCAAGGTAAAAATTCATACACATAAGTATGTTCCCATTGTCTCTTTTTGAATCCGAGAAATATAAAAAGTTGGCAGTGTCTATTGTTGACCAACTATATGATTCTTGCTTTTACAATAGGATGTCGAAATGAGAAGAAAAGGAAGTAGGATAACCATAAAACAGAACTTGATTTTAATTGAGGTAATGTTTCATCTAAGGATTACTGGTGATATATGTCAAGCTATCACCAAAAGAAGATGACATTGAGCTGCTTCATGATGCCACTATAAGAGAAGCTTATGGTGGTTTTAAATATGAGATATTCCATTTATTTAGGAGAATAACAAGGAGATAGCTTAGAAGGATAGTTCTATCTTATGTAATTAGTGGTTATTGAGCTTTTTTTTTCTTATTATGGTAATGAACTATTATATGAAGCGTTGCAGCTTCATTTAATCTTGTTGTTAAAAAACCTGCCATCAGAGTTGTGGCCATTATAGCTAAAGGTGTTCCTTAAGATAACATGAGGGCGTTGATTTCCTATGAATGGTAAAACAACAAGGTAATTACAACTTTAGAATAATACCCTTACATGGCTATAGGGATTGCATCTTTAATCTTAGTTACAACATTGATGTTTCTTACCGATTATTATTGGAGCAACAACATTTGGTATGCTTAAAGCCTAAACTTTCAAGATTGGTGATATTTTTAGAATGTCTACAATAATCATGGAGTTAATTTTGATCTTTGGTGATCATATGCAAAGGTGGGATATTTTCTTATCCTATCATGAAATTATGTTTCGTTGATGAACATAATGAAATGATGAAGATACTGAATATATTTTTGGGTAAGTATCGTTTACTATATCTCGACTAAGTTGATTGGCATATACTTTTTAATATAAAATACCATTTTCAATTAGTAAACACATGTAATTTGTTTTATATCTCCAATTAGGTAGGTTTTGGGCTCTCTTGGTTATTTGAACTTGACAGTGATTTTAGTAATCTGGATTATGAAGAAATCTCATCATAAGTGTGGGTTTGCTTTGAATTTTATATTTTGATTGAATAATTTGATTTTGTTTCTAAATGGGTTTATCTTGGTTTGGGTGTATTTGAAATCGACTTTTTTTTTTTTTTTTTTGCTTCCAAGTATGACGAATGATGCTACAAAATTCCAAGTCTAAGTACAGGTTACCACAGTCTAAGTCCTTGCTTATGTTATAAATTTTCTGATTACTTCTTTATATATTTTAAAAGATTGGTGCTTTAGATGCAACTATATGGTAAAAATAAATGCTTTTTTCTATTTATTTATGGCCCTTTTTTTTTCAGCTACGTGCAATTTTCAATGCATCTTCTGAACCTTCATATCATTTCCAACCACGGTTATATAGAAAGGTAGTACCTGATAAGTGCGTGCATGAAGTGCTAAAACATAAGTTGAAATACATCTCGTAAAAGGTGAAGTTTTTTATTGGAAATCCCTTGAATACCCATGAACTGAGAGCTAGTCAAAAATAGTCATACCCATCTTCAAAGCAAAGAGTTAGACTTCTCTTGATTCCTAAATTGAAAAATGCTACAACTTTGATGGGATTCAATATAATTATTATCATAGAAAATGCAAATAGGTTGCTAAAGTACACAAAGAAATAAAAGTACAATGTTAATTTATTTCTTTTAAAATATCTGAAAATATAGCACCATCTATAACAGAAACAACCAGGCACCCATTGTTTCTATGTGTGCGTATGGGGGAGGGAAGGGGGGGGGGGGGTATATTGATATTTGAATAAAGAATTGTAAGTATATTGGTATTTGTTGCATTTACTTTTTAATTTTGCAGTAAATAAAAAGGGTAAATGGCTAAATGTTTTCTTTAGTATCCTATATTTAGTGTAGTTTTTTTTTTGTGTGTGTGTGTGTTTTTTTTAAAGAGCTAAAGGGTCATGGTAGCTATTAAAGTGGAATGATAAGAAGATAGAGGAGTCCTGGATTCGAAGTCGAAGAAAAAAAAATATGATACCTATTAAAACTTAATCGTATTTCTTGCTATGATGAATTGCTTTTTTAACCGGTCAAAAAGCCTTGGATTCGTTACCTTTGCAAAAATTATCGAATCACGACAGTCATAGTAATTCGATGACATAATCGGTCTTAGTGCCTTTTCTTCTTTCTGTATCCATTCCAAGGTTCCTTAATTGATGATCAAGAGAGTTGCACATTAGGACACAATTTTTTTGTTCTCTACTTCTGTTGTTTTTAAACCATATTAGACAAGATTTTTAATTGTGTGAATTTCAAAAAGCTAGACCTGAGATGATATTCCATAACGGCTAAATAAACTGTTAAAGTTAGCTCAAAATGTTATTTATTTGACTGAATTTGTTTGTATAAATTTTAGGCTATTATAATTAAGTTTAGAAAAAAAATGTGTATTTTATTCGGTTTTTATATGTTGATTTCATGGGGTTTTTTCATTTATGTTTCTGCACTTATGTCATATGTAGGAATGGATTCATCAACATTCAAGGATTATAAGAACTAAAATATTATCAATAATTTGTAAATAATTTGTAACTCTGTTAATACTTAATGATTTTTATGGTTTGATTTAATAGTCATAAGGAAACTATTCACCGAAATGAATTAATTACCACCAGAAATGAATTACTAAACATGTACAACATAAATCATAAAAATGAAAATTACTAAGTTTCATTTGAGCAAGTGAATGTAATTTTGTTAATTAGATGTGGTCAATAAATTAATTATTTATTGACACATACATTTTATAGGGTGGAGAAATAACTAATATTGATTTTATTTGTAAATCTGTGATACATAATGTGGATATTGGAATTCCTTTTTAGTAAATTCGTTTGATGGTTAATGGTTTCATTGTTAATTGTTATTTGGCTATTTAACATTTTATGGTTTCATTATTGGTTAATATTTAATGGTTACATATAATATTTAATAAAAAAAATTTGATATTCGATTATACCAAATTTGTATACAAAAATTTTGATTCATTAAATACGGATTCAAATTCAAAATTTAACTATTTTTTTTGAAAATATCTACCCGGCCAAAAAGAGAAAACTAATCGCCTAAAAAAAACTATTTATTAAAAACAAACTTTTAATCACCACGGGCTTTCCAGCCGCTGCCCATCATCACCCACAGTTTAGCACATGTACACGGCTTATAATATAAAACAAAACAAATAAATTGAAAGCGGCACAAGATGTTCAGGATAAGAATAGGTTTCAAAATGTCAAAGCCAATCAAAGCTTGGTCCCACCAGCTCCTAACCACCCAACCAATCTGCAATAAATCTTCATCTGCATAAATCCTTCCATAAATAGAGGAATATTACCACAATGGTTCTTCATCCTTCATCCTTCTTCCATATAGTTTCTTTCTGAATATATTTTCTTTCTGAAACAAGTCAAAATGTCTTCGAAGACTTTTCTTCTTCTTGCACTTGCTCTGGCCACTATTCTTTTCATTAGCTCCGAAGTGGCTGCAGCTAAGGACCTTGAGTCCAACAATGACAGTGAGTAAATTTAATTTTCATAGATGAAATTGGCTTTTTGTACAGGATGTTTCCTTTAAAATTCCCAGAATTCTATACATGGATTCATGCAATAAAATGTACATTACTGAAATGATGATTGATATATGCAGGTCAGGTAGAAGATGCAAAGTATGGTGGTGATGACCGTGGATATAACGGTGGTGGAGGATACAACAACGGTGGTGGAGGTTACAACAATGGTGGTGGAAGATACAACAATGGTGGTGGAAGTTACAACAACGGTGGTGGACGATACAATAACGGTGGTGGACGATACAACGGTGGTGGCCGTGGAGGAGGATATTGCAGATATGGTTGCTGTGGTGGTGGACGTTACTACAATGGAGGGTGCAGGTGTTGCAGCACTTCTGCAGAGGCAACTGCATACAAACAAGCTCATGAGGCCCAAACTCACAACTGATATAAGCATTTAAGCTCTATTTCACTATGTGTAGTATATATATACCGGCCTTAGTGCTTATGTTTAATAACTGTGGTTGTATGGTTTTCTGTTGAAGTATGAACTTAATAGTTCTATAATGGAAATACTTAAACACCCATGTATTTTGGAGTGTACTCCTTTGTTTCTATTAAAACGTAGCAGAGACTATGTTCTATATATAAATGTTAGTTTTAGGTTACTGTTATATGAATATGAGTTTTAGTTTACAAGACAAAGGAGAATAAAGCACGGATTTATAAGATAATATATAAACTAAAATAAAAAATACCAGAATATCGAAGGATAAAAATTCTTAACAGACATAGATTAATTATATCCAATCAATACATAAAAAACAATACAAACATATTTGAAATCAAATACATATAATCTGACTTTTCTTGATAAGATTCGTTCCTCAACTTAATAATAGTTAATTTTTTGTGTGCCAATTATTATTTATCTATAGTTATAAATTCATGCTCGTCAACTTTTCTAAGTAAATTTAGAATTTTTGTTTGGTAACTTTTTTTTAAAGTTCACTTGTTTTTTTCGGTGCGTTTCGTTATAAATTCAAATTTGTTTGTTTCTACATAATTTATTATGTTTAATTTTCTGTATGTTATTACTTACCAATCAAATCACATATAATAAGTTTTTGATTATTTAAACTTTTGTCCGTTAACTTAAAAATATATATAATCTTACATATTTATTTTTATATAGGTGTCGGTATAAATTCGGGTTTACGTTTTCCTGTACATTTATGTATGTTTCCTACGAATAAGTTTGATCATATATAATACGTTGTTATTTGACGGTATAAACTAGAGCTAGTCAGTGGTATCAACCATATATTTTATTACCAAGAAATCCAATGATATCTAACTTTTATCAGTATAATCATCTAAATTCAACTTTTATGACTACAATCAATAAAAGTGTGATTAAAAGTACTGGATTTTTTAAGTTGAATTTTGATGATTATATTGACAATGATATATCAAAACCTAACAAAATAAGCACGAACGAAAAAAAAAAAAAAAAAAAAACAAAAGTGTGATTAAAAGTACAAAAAAATTTAAGTCGAATTGTGACGATGATATTGATGGATGATACATCAAAACGTAACAAAATAAGCACGAACGAAAATAAAACAAGCATGTACAAAAAAGAAGCATAAAAACGAAATAAAAAAAAAGTTATTTCGCAAGATAGACAAACTAGAATTTATATCGTTACGTGCATAAAAAAGCAAGTAATATTTTTTAATTAAAGAATGAAAGTTTTAAAATTACATCGAAACGTTGACCACTTTGAATTTATACTCACACAAACATAAAAATAAGCACTAAAAACTTGTTTTTTTAAGTTGATGAACGAAAGTTATTAAGAAAAATTAAATTATATAGATACTATAATAGATAAACACGAAAGTTCAAATAATTAAAATCGTATTATATGTGATCCGACTCATACGTAGTAAATGTACATAAAATTAAGCAAGAATATGTAAAAAATTACGTCGACACATAGAAAAACTCGAAATTGTACCGATACGTACATACAAAAACCAAATAAGTTTTTTTTAAATAAATAAAAGTAAAAACCAACATTTTTAAATTTTCGTCGAAACATCAACCGCTCTAAAGTTATACCAACACATAAATAAAAATAAGCTCGTAAAAAATAGTTTTTTTTTTAAGTTAACGAATGAAAGTTATTAAGGAAAATCAGATTACTACAGGAGATAAAAACGAGAGTGCAACTAATCAAAAATGTATTATATATGGCATACTCATACATAGGAAAAAATATATAAAATTAAACACAAAAGCATTAAAAAAAATAAAATTAAAGTGATTCACACCATAGTTTATGTGTAGAAATGTCAAAAAAGGAAGGGAAGATGATTCATGAAGAAGAAGGAGAAACACAAAGTACATACTTCTTTGATACAAGAAGGAAAACATACTTGTTTAATTGAACTCCAATCGTTGTGAATGAAATACAGTGGGGAACCACAATTGTCGGTGTGGTGAGGGTGAGGACTTGAAGACGTCGACACAGTGACGTGAGGAGTCAGAGTCATAGTGGCTGATACCGGGAGCGAGCATGATTTTGTGAGGTCTCCGGTAAAAGCCAAAGTTTGTAATCGATTTTGTGAAAGGGTTGTTAGGTTTGTGAATTTATAAGATCAAAGCCTTTGTAGTTGACAAACACATTTTGACAGGGGTATACTCCATGTTTTTTTAATTGTGACATCAAGCTTTTGACATGTAGAACTGCAAATCGTAAAGCCTTTAAATTTTAGGATATATGACATCTTTTTTACGATATACACTTTCGTGTGTTAATAAACAAGGTTCGTCGCATCGTCTGACTCGCTGGTACGTCAACTTTTTGGGTTTGGTTACGGTTGGAACAAGAGTTTAATTGTCTATCTAAAATTGGTTATGCTTGGTCATGTTTCATTTGGCGATGTGTTGGTGGCAGTGGATTGTAGCAGAGTGTGTGCTTTGGAATAGTATGACTCCTGTATTTTATGACAAGTGTTGAGTAGGATGTTGATTGGGTTCCTACCAGTTAGTGGAATGATAGCAGTGTGTTTTAGGTTGTTGGATGTTCGTTGGGAGTCATCACGCTTGTGACCGGATGATGGAAAGAACAGTGAGAATTAGGTGCTGTTTGATTTTCTGAAGCAAAAATTCATGAAGTCTGCGGACCACCTCTGCAACCCTTTGCAGTAGAAGAGGTGGACCAAACGGCTGCAGACTATAATAAGAAGCGTGTTTATTTTTTTAACATCTGCATACTGCTGCAGATATTAAAAAATTAAAATAAACTAATTTTATAAACCGAAAATAGCTTTTTAATACGTAAAATTTAATAATGTATAACATTTCGGTAAAAATTAATGATATTTCAGTAAAAAAGAATGATATTTCAACAAAAAATAAAGATATTTTCAGTAAAAAAAAATATTTTATCAAGAAATTATCATTATTGAATATAAAAAAAATGAAAAATAAATTCAATAAGAATAAACGAAAAAAAGGGAAAAAAATGTGAAATAAAATTTTAATAACATATAATCAAAATTTCAGCATTAAAAAAAGAAGAAGAAGAGGTTGGAAGAGGTAGTACAAGTGCTGCGCCAAACAGAGCACGCGCAGAGGTTTTTGACTCAAAAGACTTCTAAAAAACAAACAGCTGCAAGATGAAAAGTGATGCGCGTGTGCTGCGCCGCGCAGCAGTAAGAGGTTTGAAGAGGTTTTTTTCAAAAAACAAACAGCACCTTAGTGAGTTTCTCATCCCAATGGTTGAATGGTGTCACGTAGTGCAGTGAGACATCGTGGATTTCACTTTTTAGAAGGGGCGACAGTTTTATAGTGGAGACCCATGTGTGGTTTGGTTAATCGTGTGTCATAGACGTGCATTGTGAAGTATAGTGTTGTCATTGGCAGCTCAATGACCGACAGGTTGATTCAGACAGTTGTAAGGTGTTGACTTATGAGAGAAGTCATGGTGGTATATTAACATCTCATTGTTGGGTTTCTTATTAGCGGACTTATGTTCGTTTTAGGATGAGGTTTCGTGTGATCTCTCCCTCTATATTACCTATGTCATAATTGTGTGCCTACTAGACTAGCTATGTTGGTAGCTGATAGATGGCTTGAATATTTTCAGGACTAATGATAATACTTGGGTTGTTGATGACCCATAGTTTTTTGGATTGACATAGGGGTATGGGTATGTTAGTTGAAATGCCAAGAGATTAGTGATGCGATGGTGATAAGTCTTTAGGATGTTTTAACAGATGGTTGTGCACCTGAGCTGTTGTGGGAGTTTAAGTGTCGCATAGGGTTTTCTATTAACCATGGTTATGCTCGTGGTAAACGTTGGTTAGTTACGACTTTCCAGGAAGTCAAGTGTATATTTGAGAACATTTATGCGGTTTCCAAATTTAGGTTGGGTTGGAATTCTTTATCGAAATGTTTTGAGTGTTGATATGTTTTTTAGGGGTATTCCTGATCAGGGACTTGGGGTAAGAATGATGAGTGGATGATCCTCATCCGTTATGGATGTCTTTAGAGTTGGACTATTGGACTCCTAATTTTGTGTAGTACATTCAAGGACATTGTTAGAAGATATAGTTATGGAAGTTCCTGTTTAAGTGGCTATGAGTTGGTTCTTACCGTGTGGAGAAAGAGGTAGTTGTTGCAATTGAGTGCTCCAAATGTCTGGGTGGTTTGTTGGAATCCGTTGGGTTACGGATGGCCTCTCAAGTTTGATATCGATGTATTGATTATGTTAAGTGGTTGGAGGTAGCATATGGATTGTGTTAGTGCAGTTTAAATTCTAACCACATAATATTTTGAGGGCGAAATCTAATTTAATTGGGGGAAAATTATAACACCATATTCCAAAACAAATTAACTTTTTCCATTTCTACGTGTATTGTTTGTTTCTATATGTATTTCACACGGGTCGTGTAGCTTACGACGTTACGGAGTCAATGGCATGACTTTTAGGAAAAATGGGTGTCACGCATGACCATTAGGAGGTTGTAAGGTGACACGTGTAAATGTGAGTCACGATGTGACATTATGAACCTCACGTAGTGAGCCTGGTTGCAGCCAAGCCCATGAATTTTAGGGTTTTCTCCATATTTAAGGAACTTCTCTCATAACCTTGGGTGAGTAACCAAGATTCAAGATTTATGGACCTTTGTGAGTAACCAAGATTCAAGATTTATGATTTCTTTTTGCTCGATCTAGGGTTCTATGCATGATTATCCATGGTTAGATGAGTTAGAGTGTTGGGACACCATAAATTTAGTAACTTTATGGGTCCTTCGAGTCCCTTGATGATTATATGTGGTGGATCTGAACTTTATGTGATGTTTGAGCCCATCCTTGAGGTTTTAACCTGCTTTTCTTGATAAATTCCCTAATTTGAATGCAAGCCTTGCATTGGACATGCAAGACCTTAAAGCATCGATTTTTATGACTTTTGAGGTGTTAGGATGCCTTCTGGAGGATATGGATTAGTGGAATAATGGATTAAGGGGTTTTACTCATGTAAATGTCATTTAGACAATTCTCACGACATGATGTTATGTCGTGAGGATCGAAGGACGACGATTATTTTGTCTTGAGTAAATTACACGAATGGTACCTATGGTTTGGGGTAATTTGCGTGCTTGGTCTATAACTTATTTTTTTAACTCGGAAGGTCCAAATTGTTTGTTTTTGTTACACACTTGGTCCCTAGTGTTTGTTTTTGTTACGTCATTTGTCCTGTCTTACATAAAACGACTATTATTTAAATAGGGAAAAATGGTGGTGTAGGTAAGGTAATGTGAGGGGGTAGAATTGGGGTGTCTTTATTTAAATAAATTTAAAAAAAATTAAGGGCAAAATAGTATTTTTTTTTTTTTAGTTAAGATAGGAACCAAGCGTGTAACAAAAACAAACAATAGGATTTTCCTAGTTAAAAAAATAAGTTAGGGACCAAACGTGTAAATTACCCTAAGCCATAGGGATCGTTCATTTAATTTACTCTTTTGTCTTTGAGCGGCTTATGATGTGACCCATAGATTTTCACGTCGTGAGAGGTAGTTGACCCGTTGACCGTTCACTTTTGGCATGTTTGACTTTAAGTCAAACTTGAAGGAGTTGGGCTATTGATTGATGTTCTGTCATGTTTCTTGTGTTAGAAGGTTTGTTGGATCATGTAGTGTAGAAAAGGGAGAGTGTCGCGGTGTTTATAGATTCTTCGATTCAGGTGAGTTTTCCTCACTATACCCGTGGGTCAAAGGCACCAATGTCGGCCCACTAGATTTGGCTATGTATTTATATCCTTATGTGGTAGGATGCAGTAGTAGTGGTATGTTGGTTAGAGTATCAGTAGGCTGATTATCATCTGGTTGTGGCTGTAGAGTAGGATCATCTATTCGGGTAGCTATCCCACCTTTAGTTACTTATGGCTGTGCATTCCATGGAGATTTTCTGGTAGCAGAGTAGTGTGTTGTGAGGGGTCTAGTAGGCGGTAGTGAGTTGTATGATTGGTAGTTTCCGATATTTATATTCCTACACGATCTGTTGATTGTTTATATGTCGACATATTGTAGCAATTAGGTTGAGGTAGCAGGCCAATAAACCCGGAGAGCGGTTGGGTTGAAGCAGCATGCCAACAAACCTAAAGAATGGTTGGGTTAAGGCAGCGGGGAAACAAACCTAGTATACATGTTGTATATATGTATTTATTGTGTACGGTATGTTGGAGGAACTCACGAAGCTTCATGCTTACCCAATTGTTATTGTTTTCAGGTATCATCAGTGATCATAGAAAGACGAAGGTGTGACTGTACACATTCAGGAGTAGCAATGAAGATTTCATATTTACTATAATACTTCGAGTTTAATTAATTTATTTTGGAACAATTGATTTTCTTAACTTAAACTGAATATCAAGAAAATTAAACTATTTTGGCCTTTATGTAATGGTAGTAAGTTTCGTGAGGGGTATTGCATGTCAACATTCAGAGGCCATTATTAGGGGTGAAGATTCTTGGGGGAGCTATTAGTTAGGATGTGTTGTTTATTAGTGGCTTAGCTATGAAGAAACTTGCCAACATTGTTGTTTCTATGCCCCTTCTCTAGATAGGTTTGATGTTATGGGATGAGTTCCTTTTGCTTTGATCTCGCATGGGTATTGCCAAACTATTCATTGGCTTGAGTGTGTGCTAACTCGTTCACATGTAGGAAGCAACAATGCTCTTTGATAAAAGATGTCATGTGTCGATTGTGGATATGGTTGTTTGTGGAGTTCTTTTCTATGAGGACATCCAATAGCAACTTGCTTCATTAATATTAGGTTTGATGCTCTAGGGTTATACTCAATGGTAGAAGCATCCTCATATGCTTTTGTGACCTCACATGCTTAATCATCCGTCTTGTAAGAGCACATCTTATGGGATAATGACATATGTGCTATGATTTTTTATTATGTTTGTGCTTTGGTTTTTCTTTGTGATACAATTTCAGCTTTGACTTTAGTAGTTTCACTAATAATGACATTATCCCTCCTAAATCCCAACATGTGTTGGCGAGTGCCTTTTTAATAAAATTGCCAAAGACATGATTTTTAAGTGTCTCCAAACACCACATGCTTAATATTTTCTTGTGACATTCCTATTGATGGCCTTGGCTAACATATGCTACCGTTGGAGTATCATACTATCCTCAAGTATCACCTTAAGATCACATTATTTCTAGTTGATAGGATATATCTTATTTGTCGTTTGGAGAGACCACAATACGTCGTAGAGATCTCTCGGGTTTCAAGTATAAACACAATTTGGTTAGGGACGTTATTTTTCTATTTTTTGGCATGTCAATGTTTCAGCCAAGAAAATGGCACCTGTTAACTTCATGATTGACCGTTTGGATGGTAGATCAATGCTTAACCGACTAATGTTTTGATTTTTGGATGTGTAGGATTGAAACATGCATGTGTGGATCTAGCAAAAGTTTCCCTCTTACGGCCTTGGGCAGTGAAGCTTTCACTGTAGGGCAGACCACTTTAAAATTTGTCTCATACAAAGTGTCAAAACAAGAGAAAACGTGCATTGCAATTCAACACACGTTTATACCTTTCCCATTAGATAATTTTGGTTTTTTGCACCAGATGTTGTGGAGCTCATGATTGGAGTCCAACGGATCATACATAGTAATGTTGTGATCCCAGATCTAGTATGTGATTTTCAAAAAAAATAGTTCTACTATTCGAAAAAGGGTTGCCGTGCAACTTATGACTCTGTTATGTCTATATAAAACTTTTATTAAGATCTTTATTTAAAACTTTAAACTAAAAAAAAAATAGAACTTATATACCAAAAGCTTAGGACCTAATCTAACTAAAACTTTTGAAGGACTTACTTAATAGATTTAGACAAAAAAAAATGAGAGGTATAACTATAGACAAAGGAAAACGTAGTACGACATTAGTCTCACATCCGCTCCATAAAGAAAATGGTGGATGGTTTATAAATCACACTTCTACATTTTTTATACGTGAATAAGGAACCAGTCAGGTTGAACTTGATTTTCTCATGAACCAAACAAGTTGAACTTGGATTTCTCATGAACCAACCCAGTTGAACGTGATTAAAGAATAAGCAACCAGATATTCACTGAACGAGACATCTTAGAATATAAAACAAAACAAATGAACTGAAAGCGGCACAAGATGTTGAGGATAAGAATAGGTTTCAAAATGTCAAAGCCAATGAAAGCTTGGTCCCAGCTCCTAACCACCCAACCAATCTGCAATAAATCTTCATCTGCATAAATCCTTCCATAAATAGAGGAATATTACCACAATGGTTCTTCATCCTTCTTCCATATAGTTTCTTTCTGAATATATTTTCTTTCTGAAACACGTCAAAATGTCTTCGAAGACTTTCCTTCTTCTTGCACTTGCTCTGGCCATTCTTTTCATTAGCTCCGAAATGGCTGCAGCTAAAGACCTGGAGTCCAACAATGACAGTGAGTAAATTTAATGTTCTTAATTAGATGAAATTGGCTTTTTGTACAGGATGTTTCCTTTAGAATTCTATACATGGATTCATGCAATAAAATGTTCATTACAGAAATGATGATTGATATATGCAGGTCAGGTAGAAGATGCAAAATATGGTGATGATGACCGTGGATACAACGGTGGTGGAGGATACAACAATGGTGGTGGAGGTTACAACAATGGTGGTGGAAGATACAACAATGGTGGTGGAAGTTACAACAATGGTGGTGGAAGATGTTATTATAATTCTGAGTTTAGTAAGCTTTATTAAGTTTTATTTATTTATGCACGTTTTAATAGTTAGCAAGAATAAATCAAAGCCATGTAGGCTATGCAGTCCTGGTCTCTAGCTTAGTGGAAGTTAGTTCCTATTTTTGTGTAAGTTTTTGTTTAAATAGATTAGCTGTGTACGTGACCTGTGTGTCACTTTCTCTCTTATGAAGTTCAATAAGAAAAGTTTTTAAAGCTTTGGTATACTCTGTCCCCTGTTTAGATTACCAAAAAGACATACATTCCAGTTTTGCCCTTCTCTGCTATTACTATATTCTGTCCCCTGTGAGAATCCCTTTTCTGTCCCTGTTTCTATTTTGGTGCAAAGTCCCTGTTGTTATTACCATATTCTAACACTTGGTATCAGAGCGAATCTGGTGGTGTATGCCAAAATATCAATCTCGAGAAGAGATGACGAGTGGTACTAACAATGGAAATGGTGAGAAAGATGGGAATGTTACCCTGCACTATCCGATGTTGTCAAGAACCAATTATGGTGCATGGGCGATTAAGATGAGGGTTTTCATGTTGGCCCAAGGTGTCTGGGACGCGGTGGAGCCCAGAACAGCGAATACCCTTGTTGAAACAAAGAAAGACAACATGGCCTTAGCCGCAATCTATCAGGGTATACCTGAGGACTTGCTACTGGTCCTAGCAGAGAAGAAGACAGCGAAAGAGGCTTGGGAAGCTCTCAAAACGATGTTTGTAGGAGCAGAGAGGGTAAAGACTGCAAAAATCCAAACCCTAAAGGCCGAGCTTGAAGCCATCAACATGAAGGAGTCAGAAAGTATCGATGAGTTTACAGCAAAAGTAACAGGTGCAGTCAGCTCAATACGCACTCTTGGTGAGAAAATTGAAGAAGCCTATGTTGTGAAGAAGCTACTAAGGGCAGTCTCGTCAAAATTCATTCAACTGGCATCCACTTTGGAGCAGTTTGGTGACCTGGAAACGATGAGTGTTGAAGAGGTCATAGGAAGGCTAAAAGCACATGAAGAAAGATTAAAGGGCCGTGAAGATCAAGATGATCGGAAATTACTCCTGACTCACCAAGAATGGTCAGAAAGAAGGAAGAAGGGAGGAGAATCAATGACCAAACCAGGTCGTGGAGGATCTGGTAGCTCACGAGGCAGAGGCAGAGGAAGAGGTCGAAATGGAGGTCGTGGTGGTCGTGGTAGAGGCGACTACAGTTACCAGAAAGGATCAAGCTCCGGTGGTTCAAACAATCAGGATAAAAGCAAAGCCCAATGTTACAATTGTCAGGATTTTGGACACTATGCAGCAGAGTGTAAAAATCCTAGAAAAGAGAGAAATCATGAAAGTAACTTGATTTTAGAAGACGATGAACCAGCTCTCCTGTTGACGTCCCTTGAAGAGAAAAGTGAGACGGGGGAAGTATTCCTGAACGAAGAAAGCTTGAAACCAGAGTTAAGATCAAAAGGGGGATGTCTGAATCAGTCAAAAATGTGGTATTTGGACTGTGGTGCTAGTAACCATATGACTGGTGACAGAGAAAAATTTCAAACTTTGGACAAGAACATTCGTGGAATGGTGAAATTCGGAGATGAGTCCAAGGTGAAAATTGAGGGGAAAGGGACTATTGTATTCCAGTGCAAGAACCGAAAAGAAAGAAGCCTGAAGGATGTGTATTACATTCCTGATCTCTGCAGTAACATTATAAGTCTCGGTCAACTGTCGGAAGGAGGAGACGAGATAAAGATCAAAGAACCGTTTTTGTGGGTACATGACAAAGGTGGAAAGCTGTTAATGAAGGTAAAGAAGTCTCCGAATCGACTCTATAAAATTGAGCTGAAAGATGTAAGTTCAAAATGTTGTATGGTTGAACTGAGCGATCCCACGTGGCTGTGGCACACGAGACTGGGCCATGTAAACTTTGGATCACTGAAGATCATGACAGAAAAAGGGTTGATACAGGGACCTCCCAAAACGATGATTCCATCTAAACCCTGTGAGGGTTGTCTTGTAGGGAAGCAATCAAGAATCCCATTCCCAGCAAGCACTAGCTACAGAGCAGAAAGAAAGCTTGAACTGGTCCATGGTGATTTGTGCGGACCAATCTCTCCACCAACACCTGCAGGTAATAGATACTTCATGCTGTTAGTAGACGATTACAGCAGGGTAATGTGGGTCCATCTGATGAAAACGAAAGACGAAGCTTTCAACATCTTCAGAAACTTTAGAAGCAAGGTGGAGATCGAAACTGGTGAAAAATTAAAAATCCTGAGAACAGATCGTGGTGGCGAATTCTTGTCAAATCAATTCACCAAATATTGCAGCGAGACTGGTTTAGAACGACATTTCACCTCACCCTACTCGCCACAGCAGAACGGAGTAGTGGAAAGGCGGAATAGAACTGTTCTTGAGATGGTCAGGAGCTGCTTAAAGACGATGAGAGTACCTGATGTGCTATGGGGTGAAGCTGTGAGCCACGCGGTGTATGTTCTGAATCGATTAAGCACCAAAGCATTGAAGAATGCTACACCCTATGAACTGTGGACTGGAAGGAAACCACAAGTAAGTCATCTAAGAGTTTTTGGGTGCGTAGCTCACATGAAAGTGATGAAAGGGCATCTAGACAAGTTAGAAGATCGAAGTAAGAAGGTAGTGTATCTGGGGAATGAAAAGGGATCCAAGGCTCACAGATTACTCGACCCAGAAACGGGAAAGATGTATATTAGTCGGGATGTGATCTTCGAAGAGAACCGAAGATGGGAGTGGGAGAACACTTCAAAGATCAAGACGGTGCCAGGAATGACATTTACAGTTGAAGGTTTTAATTTTGACCAAGAATTTCTTGGCGATGATGATAAATGGGGACCCGACAACCCACAACAACAAGATGGGCCATCGTCAACTAATGCGTCTTGGGCTCCTGGAAACCCACAATCAAATAATGACAATTTGAGCCCACAACCTTCAATCTCATCCGGGTACCCACATACACCAGTTACACCCGACAGCCTTATTACCCCAAATTTCCCAAACA
Source organism: Lactuca saligna (assembly GCF_052625555.1). NCBI lineage: Eukaryota > Viridiplantae > Streptophyta > Magnoliopsida > Asterales > Asteraceae > Lactuca > Lactuca saligna. The sequence continues at coordinate 155,953,019 of NC_136423.1, read as the reverse complement.
CTCCGATACCACACCAAACACCATCACCAGTTAATTTCGGTTCTCCAAGCACTGCATCAAGCTCCACTGGTGGGGGAGCTCCCAAACGATATCGTTTGATCACCGATTTGCTCGAGAACACTGAAGAAATTGAATTACCTCCAGAAGAATTGTTGATGGTGAGTAATGATGAAGAACCCACAAGATATACTGATGCAAGTCGGAAGAAGGAATGGGTTCAGGCAATGAATGCAGAAATCACCTCAATTGAAAAGAACAACACGTGGCATTTAGTAGAACTTCCAAGAAATCGAAGACCAATTGGGTTAAAGTGGGTCTTCAAGGTGAAACGGGATCCAGAAGGAAAGATCTTAAAACATAAAGCAAGAATTGTAGCTAAAGGCTACATACAAAAGCATGGGGTAGATTACGATGAAGTATTCGCTCCTGTGGCTCGAATTGAAACGGTTCGAGTGATCTTGGCTTTAGCTGGCACGAATGGTTGGAAAGTCCATCATCTTGACGTAAAATCAGCATTTCTAAATGGGAAATTGGAGGAAGAAGTATACGTCACACAACCAGAGGGATTTGAGAAGAAAGGTCAAGAACACAAAGTTTTCAAACTATCGAAGGCTCTCTATGGGTTGAAGCAGGCACCCAGAGCATGGAATGCATGTCTGGATGCGTATTTGAAGAATCTGGGTTTCAAAAGGTGTCCTCAAGAATATTCAGTATACACAAGAGAGAAGAATGGAAATACTCTAATCATTGGAGTATATGTTGATGACCTATTGGTGACCGGGAGCGCCTCTAATGATGTAGAAGATTTCAAGAAAGAGATGAACGCGAAGTTTGACATGAGCGATCTTGGTCTTCTCTCCTACTATCTGGGTATTGAGGTAAGTCAATTCAATAACCATATCTCCCTGAGTCAAAAGGCTTATGCTCGTAACTTGCTAGTCAAAACGCGCATGATTGACTGCAACCCCACCAAAAGCCCCATGGAACACAAGTTACGACTAACCAGAGAAGGAGATGGTGATCTTGTAAATCCCACTGAATACAGGAGTATAGTGGGTGGACTCAGGTATTTGACTCATACCCGTCCAGACTTATCATACGCTGTGGGAGTGGTAAGTCGCTTTATGGAAAAACCTACCAAGATTCACCTTCAAGCTGTAAAAGGGATCCTTAGGTACATAAAAGGCACAATGGACTATGGTTTAGTCTATTCCAAAGGTGAAAAACAGATCACCATTGAAGGATACTCAGATAGTGACCATGCTAAGGATGTGATTGATAGAAGAAGTACAGGTGGTATGGCGTTCTATGTAAATGGAAACTTAGTGTCTTGGTCATCGCAAAAACAGAGGTGTGTAGCCCTGTCTTCATGTGAGGCGGAATTCATGGCTGCCACCACAACAACATGTCAAGGAATTTGGTTAAGGAAGCTCTTGACAGAAATAACAAGTCAACACATCCCACCAGTTACAATGTATGTGGACAACAAATCAGCCTTGGAACTAATGAAAAACCCTGTGTTTCATGGGCGCAGTAAGCATATTGATATCAGATTCCATTTCATCAGGGAATGTGTTGAAAATGGAGAGATCGTGGTGAATCATATCGATGGAAAAGTGCAAAAGGCAGACATGCTTACAAAGGCATTAGCCAGAGTGAAGCATGAAGAAATGTGCAGGATGATTGGCATAAAAGGAATTGGAGCTCAGAATTAAGGGGGAAAATGTTATTATAATTCTGAGTTTAGTAAGCTTTATTAAGTTTTATTTATTTATGCACGTTTTAATAGTTAGCAAGAATAAATCAAAGCCATGTAGGCTATGCAGTCCTGGTCTCTAGCTTAGTGGAAGTTAGTTCCTATTTTTGTGTAAGTTTTTGTTTAAATAGATTAGCTGTGTACGTGACCTGTGTGTCACTTTCTCTCTTATGAAGTTCAATAAGAAAAGTTTTTAAAGCTTTGGTATACTCTGTCCCCTGTTTAGATTACCAAAAAGACATACATTCCAGTTTTGCCCTTCTCTGCTATTACTATATTCTGTCCCCTGTGAGAATCCCTTTTCTGTCCCTGTTTCTATTTTGGTGCAAAGTCCCTGTTGTTATTACCATATTCTAACAGAAGATACAATAACGGTGGTGGACGATACAACGGTGGTGGCCGTGGAGGAGGATATTGCAGATATGGTTGCTGTGGTGGTGGACGTTACTACAATGGAGGGTGCAGGTGTTGTAGCACTTCTGCAGAGGCAACTGCATACAAACAAGCTCATGAGGCCCAAACTCACAACTGAGATAAGCATTTAAGCTCTATTTCACTATGTGTAGTATACACAGGCCTTAGTGCTTATGTTTAATAACTGTGGTTGTATGGTTTTCTGTTGAAGTGTGAACTTAATAGTTCTATAAAGGAAATATTTAGACACCCATGTATGTTGGAGTGTACTCCTTTGTTTCTAATAAAACATAGCAGAGACTATGTTCTATATATAAATGTGAGTTTTAGGTTATTGTTATTTGAATATGAGTTTTAGGTTACAAGACAAAGGAGAATAAAACAAGGATTTATATGATAAAATATAAACTAAAATAAAACAATACAAGAAAATGAAAGGATAAAAATTCTTAACAGACCTAGATCTATTATATTCAAGCAACACATAAAAAAAACAATACAAACACTTTTGAAATACAAATGAAATATGCGAATACGGAAATTAAAATAAGAGACAAGACAGTAGCGGCGACTTTTTGATCAATACCGACAAAACAGTAGCGGCGACGTGACGCCGGTAAAGCTATTAGCGGCGACTTTTGTCGCTGCTAATACCCTTTTTTCTTGTAGTGAGAGAATAAGAGAGAAGATGAAAACGAGAGGATCGTTTTTATTACCAAGAGAACTATTATAGATTCTAAAAAGTTGGTAATGACTTTACAACGTAGTAGCTTCAAGGTTTGTATTTGCGGTCAAAATTTTACAGGTTGCATTAACTTTTATATATATATATATATATATATATATATATATATATATATATATATATATATATATATATATATATATATATATATATATATATATATATATATATATATATATACTAGAAAATACATTTTTTATATTAGTTATATACAAAATAATCATATTAGATCACGTTCTACAAATTACATGGTTGACATGGTTACTAAGTCTCGTAAGAGTTGCAACTTTGATGTTGCCGACAAAGTCCTTACATGTTCTAACTTGGAGTTCATATACATATGCATATATTACATATCTAGCTAGTCGCTATATTTTGCAATAATATTTATACATAACTCTATAATATGTAATAGTTAATGCTCCTGTCGGTTAAATTTAATTTGTTTTAAATTTACCGGCAAAACAATTATGAACACTAGTAGTCAACATTAAATATATATAAAACCAATATCAACATTTAAATAACGAGAGAACTTCCACCTTTTAACATTCCCACTCAATCTTGACATTGAAGCATGTTATCAACGATCTTCGACAGTTCGACTATTTGCAAATAAACTAATTATTCTTACAAACTACCCCACATTTAACTCTCCACATACTGTCTTCATTTCCAACTCAAGTTGATTTCCCATTTATTATCTTGAGTTTGAGGGGATGCTGGATGTATACATAGGATTCTGATTATTTCGTTGAATTCAGGACCTGCTTGTAATAAAACAGAGCCTGCCTAATGATACGAGTAGAAGACGGTATTCTAGACCACCCCCATGGCCTGATCCAACATCAATGAAGGTTGACCCAGTCAATTGTTGAACAAGTCTTCCACTCCAAGCATTAACTGCATTAGAATAGTTTGCGCTCATTCATGCATGCATTATTTCCCGATTTATAGAGTAGTGGTACTTCTCGTATTTAATTCCAAGTTGATGTTCAATTAGGGGTATGAATGAAATCAGAAAATTTGTTTTAGTATTGTCTCTTTCTTGTATCTAACTTCTATGGAGAATAGTCATCTCTAAGTGGTGTCTATCAATGGTGCTTTCATTCCGTTCATCATGCCTCCACGTCAACATCTGTCCACCGATGTCACACGCCCAAGTATCTGCAAGCAACTCTCCACACTCATCGCTATTTCCACCGCTAATGTCCACCGTCTTGATGCAATTATCACGCAAATGGCCACCGTCAACACCCTCATCGGCCTTCAAACAGGAACGATGGCCAAACTGATCCCACCTCCACCTGCACTTCCACCACCGAATCAACAACCAAGGCCGCCGTTGACATCACTAGCACCGTCTCCGCCACCGTGATTGCCAAAAACAACGCTATCCATACCGCCACTGCCACCGCGACAACGATCGTTATCATCACCGCCACCGCCGCCTCCAAAACCATTGTCATTGCTCATGTCAACACAACAACCACTTCCACCGTTACTACAACCGCCACAATCGAATGTAGCATCTAGACAATTCTGACCCGTCACTTTTCAACCGTTCAAACCACAGTTTCCTGTTCACATTGTTGTATGCATCCATATGCATATGCAGGACCACTACAACAATCGAACCCTGTGGAGACGACAAATTCAGACCCTATGGAGACAACGAGTCGTCGGCATAGGGTATGGCGACAACAAGTCGTCAGGAAAGAGTTGTCGGCACAGGTGTGTTGGCATAGGTCTGTTAGGTCGTCGGTATAGACGTGGTCGGTATATCTAGCTCTATTGCGACTACATGTCGTCGGTACAGATTTTGTCAACGGTATTTTCGGGGGGAAAAATAAAGTTTTATTAAAATCCTTTGGCGTCGACTAGTCGTCGGGACAGCTATAGCGACGACTAGTCGTCGGGACAAGTTGAAGCTATTACGACGTCATGTTGTCGCTATAGGGTTTTATCAGTTAACGGTTATCGAATCGAAAACCACGAAGAAGCTACGCCGCTCCGTCGCCGATAGTCTTTCCTTCGCCGGCAGGTTCACCGTCTCTGGCCGGCCGCCCTTCTTAAGCAGGGACGATCTCCCCTACTGCACAGTCGATTCCATCAGGTAACCCCATATTCTTCCAATTTCTTGGACGTAGTTTTTTATAACATGTCTCGTTGTTTTCTGTAACATATTCTCTTTGATTGCTTGGATATTTTGCATGCCATGAAAGTAATTTCTGAATACTTCAAACATAGATGTGAAACTTCAAAAATTGTTGTGTATAATTCAAAAAAGGTTGCTAAAATCTCCTACTATTTCTAAAAATAGATGGGGAAGATGATGAAAAAACTAGCAATATTCATGATAATTTTTCAGGAGGAAAAAACGGAAGGGTAAGGGTATAAGGGGAAGGGTATAATGGGAATTTGGGGTCATCAAAAGGCTAATTAGCTATGTTTCAGTGATTATTTTCTGTAATCATTTTCTGATTTGCTGTTCTATGTATATAGTTGATTTTGTGTGATTGTGACATAGTGAATATATTTTTTACATTGCTTTTATTGCATTAAAAGGTCATGATTCATCTATATGCAAATAAATACCAGTGTATATGTATATTTGTATATTTACTTTTACAGGGAAAATATTGGTTTAATTCAATCCATTGGCTAAATAAGTAAGATTTTTTTCATGCCAATGGAATAAACCATTCCATTCTTTCCCTTACTCCATAAAAACCTACAATCTATAAAAAAATATGTATAAAAACAATATAGCATTGTACTTCCTGTTATAGCATCTTACTTTCACTTCTATTTCGATCATTTCAGGTTAGAAGTAGGTTTCTACTTTTATATATATTTTCAGGTTGAAAATAGATTGCCATTTGTTGATATATATTTTTAGGTTGTTATTTGCTAATATATATTTTCAACTCAAATGTATAGTACTTTAGTTGAATGACATTACTTGGAGTTTATATATGTATAAACTTAGTTATTGTTGCTTTTAATTGTTTGAACATTTTTTTCAAGTTGAAAGTATGTTTCTAGTATTAATAATTTATGTTTTTTTTTTTTCAAGTTGAAAGTATGTTGCCTTTTATTGGATATATGGTTTCATGTTTAATTATGTGTAAACTTAATTATTGTTGTTTTATTGGATATATTGTTTCATGTTTATTGGATATATAGTTTCAAGTTTAATTATGTTTAAACTTAATTATTGTTGTGTTGTAGGTTTTTGTTGACCGTATCCGTGAGGAGATAAAGGATGAGTTTCGGGCAGAACGTGATGAAATTGAGGGCCAAAAACAAGAAATTACCAAGATTTATAATGACATCCTAAAACTCACCGAAGGAAGTAACCTACCCAACTAATTAGACCTTGACACTTGATTTTTGTGATTTGGTTTCGATACTTTGAAATCAGCTTAGATTTTGTGACTTGGTTTCGATACTTTGAAATCGATTTAGAATGACACTTGATTTTTGTGATGTTTTTTGATTTTTTGAAATCGAATATGAATCTTTATTATGGTAGTTGAATATGAATCTTTAAATTAGTAGTTGAATTTTAATTTCTTTTATATAAAAATCGCATTTTATTTGTTTAGAAAAACAACTTATAAAAAGCATTAGCGACGGAAATTAGCGACAAGTTGCCAATGGATTTGTCGGGTTCTTTGTTATTGATTAGCGACGGATTTCCAACGCAATACTGACGGTTAATAGCGACGGATTAGCGACGGAATATGAGGTTTGACTGAGCAATGTGTGTCATCGCAAATCCGTCGCTGAGTTCGTCGCTGAGTCCATCGTTGAGTCCGTCGCTGACAATTAGCGACAAGGGTTTTTCGACGGGCAATTCCGTCGCTGAAAGTCCATTTTCTAGTAGTGAATGTATGTAATTTTCTTTCTATTTTATGTTTATGAGTTTTAAACTTTTCCATCATTTTACTTTGTCAATTTGACCATCCAGTATTAACTTTATAAAATGTTACTTCCATCACTTTATTTTTTAAAATTTCGTTTTTATCCCCCGTGGTACATATAATCTGATTTTCCTTAATAACTATATTTTGTTAACTTAATAAAAGATAACTTTTTGCATGCCTATTATTATTTTCCTGTGTCGGTATAAATTCATGTTCGTCAACTTTTCTAAGTAAGTTTAGAATTTTTGTTCTTTAACTTTTTTTTTTTTTTAATGTTCATTTGTTTTTTTTTTATGTATATATCTTTAAGTATAAATTCTAATTTGTGTATGTTTCTACGTAATTTATTATGTTTATTGTTATCTATGTTATTACGTATAAGTCAAATCACATATAATACGTTTTTGATTATTTGAACTCTTGTTCGTTAACATATATATATATATATATATATATATATATATATATATATATATATATATATATATATATATATATATATATATATTATCTTAGTTATTTTTATATAGATGTCGGTATAAATTCGCGTTTTCTATACGTTTACGAATAAGTTTGATCAAATATAATACGTTTTTATTGGATGGTATAAACCGGAGTTAGTGAGTGGTATCAACTTTATATATTTTCTTACCAACAAATGCAATGATATCTAACTTTTATCAATACAATTGTCAAAATTCAACTTTTGTCAATACCATCGTCTAAATTCAACTTTTAAGTTGAATTTTGATGATAATATTGATAGATGATACATCAAAACGTAACAAAATAAGCACGAACAAAAAAAACAAAAGTGTGATTAAAAGTACTGAATCTTTTAAGTTGAATTTTGATGATTATATTGATAGATGATACATAAAAACGTAATAAATAAGAGCATCCATAATAGTGAGTTTAACGAAAGAGTTGAATGAGGTGGCAAGTTCATGTGTCATTCAATGAATGAAACTCTATCATTGTGAGATGCCATATTGGCATTCAATGGATTTGGAGTTTAATGGTCATTGAACTCTTCAATGGGAAAAAAGAAAGTTATAATCCTTAAATATTTACTATAAATTATATTTTGTAGAACTTTATAGAGTTCAATGCATTGTAGAGAAAATAATAATAAAGTTTTATGAATTTAAGAATGATGATGTGATAATCCATTCAACTCTATACAATTCAATGCATTGTGGACGCCCTAAACACCAACAAAAAAAAATTGCGGCAGATGTTCACCGAACGAGACGTCTTATATGACATCTTAGAATATAAAACAAAACAAATGAATGCGGCACAAGATGTTAAGGATAAGAATAGGTTTCAAAATGTCAAAGCCAATGAAAGCTTGGTCCCAGCTCCTAACCACCCAACCAATCTGCAATAAATCTTCATCTGCATAAATCCTTCCATAAATAGAGGAATATTACCACAATGGTTCTTCATCCTTCTTCCATATAGTTTCTTTCTGAATATATTTTCTTTCTGAAACACGTCAAAATGTCTTCGAAGACTTTCCTTCTTCTTGCACTTGCTCTGGCCACTATTCTTTTCATTAGCTTCGAAATGGCTGCAGCTAAGGACCTGGAGTCCAACAATGACAGTGAGTAAATTTAATGTTCTTAATTAGATGAAATTGGCTTTTTGTACAGGATGTTTCCTTTAAAATTCTATACATGGATTCATGCAATAAAATGTACATTACTGAAATGATGATTAATATATGCAGGTCAAGTAGAAGATGCAAAATATGGTGGTGACGACCGTGGATACAACGGTGGTGGAGGATACAACAACGGTGGTGGAGGTTACAACAATGGTGGTGGAAGATACAACAATGGTGGTGGAAGTTACAACAATGGTGGTGGAAGATACAATAACGGTGGTGGACGATACAATGGTGGCGGCCGTGGAGGAGGATATTGCAGATATGGTTGCTGTGGTGGAGGACGTTACTACAATGGAGGGTGCAGGTGTTGCAGCACTTATGCAGAAGCAATTGCATACACACAAGCTCATGAGGCCCAAACTCACAACTGATATAGCATTTACACTCTATTTCACTATGTGTATGATATACCGGCCTTAGTGCTTATGTTTAATAACTGTGGTTGTATGGTTTTCTGTTGAAGTATGAACTTATTGTTCTATAATGGAAATACTTAAACGCCCATGTATTTTGGAGTGTACTCCGTTGTTTCTATTAAAACATAGCAGAGACTATGTTTAATATATAAATGTGAGTTTTTTAGGTTACTGTTATTTGAATATGAGTTTTAGGTTACAAGACAAAGGAGAACAAAGCAAGAATTTATTATTTATAAGATAAAATATAAACTAAAATAAAAAATAGAAGAAAATGAAAGGATAAAAATTCTTAACAGACCTACATCTATTATAATCAAGCAACACATAAAAAAACGATACAAACACTTTTGAAATACAAATAAAATATGTGAATATGGAAATTAAAATAAGAGAGATAACAAGAGAGAAGATGAAAACGAGAGATGATCGTTTTTATTACAAGAGATCTATCATAGAGGTCATGGCTTTGCAACGTCATACTTCAAGGTTTGTATTTGCGGTCAAATTTTACAATAATATCGGATTAACTCATATATATATATATATATATATATATATATATATATATATATATATATATATATATATATATATATATATATATATATATATATGTGGTTCCCTATTTCTCGTAACTTGACGTTGCCGACAAAGTCCTTACATGTTCTAACCTTGGATTTCATATACATATACATATATTACATATCTAGTCCCTATATTTTGCAATAATATTTATACATAACTTTATAATATGTACTAGTTAATGCTCCTGTCGGTTAAATTTAATTTGTTTTAAATTTACCGGAAAAACAATTATGAACACTAGTAGTCAAGAGAACTTCCACCTGTTAACATTCCCACTCAATCTTGACATTGAAGCATGTTATCAACGATCTTCGACAGTTCGACTATTTGCAAATAAACTAATTATTCTTAGAAACTACCATGCATTTAACTCTCCACATACTGTCTTCATTTCCAGCTCAAGTTGATTTCCCATTTATTATCTTTGAGTTTGAGGGGATGCTGGACGTATAAATAGGATTCTGATTATTTCGTTGAATTCAGGACCTGCTTGTAATAAAACAGAGCCTGCCTAATGATACGAGTAGAAGACGGTATTCTAGACCACCCCCATGGCCTGATCCAACATCAATGAAGGTTGACCCAGTCAATTGTTGAACTAGTCTTCCACTCCAAGCATTAACTGCATTAAAATAGCTCGCGCTCACTCATGCATGCATTATTTCCTGATTTATAGAGTAGTGGTACTTCTCGTATTTAATTCCATGTTGACGTTCAATTAAGGGTATGAATGAAATCAGAAAATTTGTTTTAGTATTGTCTCTTTCTTGTACCTAACTTTTCTGGAGAATAGTCATCTCTAAGTGGTGTCTATAAGTGGTGTCTATCAATGGTGCTTTCATTCCATTCATCATGCCTCCACATCAAGATCTGTCCACCAATGTCACACGCCCAAGTATTTGCGAGCAACTCTCCACACTCATCGTTATTTCCACCGCTAATGTCCACCGGCTTGATTCAATTATCACGCAAATGGCCACCGTCAACACCCTCATCGGCCTTCAAACCAGAACGATGGCCAAACTGATCCCACCTCCACCTCCACTTCCACCACCGAATCAACAACCAAGGCCACCGTTAACATCACTAGCACCGTCTCCGCCACCGCAATTGCCAACAACAACGCTATCCACACCGTCACTGCCACAGCAACAATGATCGTTATCGTCACCACCACCGCCGCCTCCAAAATCATTGCCATTGCTCATGTCAACATAACACCCACTACCACCGTTACCACAACCGCCACAATCGAAAGTAACATCTAGCCAATTCCGACCTGTCACTTTTCAACCGTTCAAACCATAGTTTCCCGTTCCCATTGTTGCATGCACCCATATGCGTATGCAGGACCTTGAGGACAAGGTCCATTTGAAAGAAGGAGGAATTGATACGTGTATAAGATGGTATTCTAGACCACCCGCATGGCCTGATCCGACATCAATGAAGGTTGACCCAGCCAATTGTTGAACTAGTCTTCCACGCCAAGCATTAACTGCATTAGAATACATCACGTTCATTCATGCATGCCTTATTTCCTGATTTATAGAGTAGTGGTACTTCTCCTATTTAATTTTTGATGTTCAATCAGGGGTATGAATGAAATCAGAAAAGTTGTTTTAGTATTGTCTCTTTCTTGTATCTAACTTCTATGGAGAATAGCCATCTCTAAGTGGTGTCTATCACCTAACTCTAATAATAAAAAGTAAGAACAGGGGAACAGAGAACAAGAAGATGCAATTGAAGGGTATTTTTGTCCAACTTTCTGTTGGGATTTTATTGAACTGAACAGTAACATCATAAATAACATTTTGTACTTATACGTGTCAGAAACAAATTAAACTAACTAGATGGGTTTATCTCTAAAATGCAAGAAGAAAGGATAATGACAGAAAATTCAAAAAATAAACTAGATAAATTCTTCTAAACTTCTGGATTATTCCAACAATTTTCCCCCTTAATCCAGAAGTGGTAACTTGCTTCACTCCTAGCAAGTCTCTCATCTCTTCAAACTTGGTTCTTGTCATTAACTTGGTAAGAATATCTGCCATATCTGCCAGTTGATTATTGGTGCTCACATGTTCAACTATGACTTCTCAATTCTCAACACATATTCCTATAAAATGGAATCTTGTATTGATATGTTTAGTCCTCCCATGAAACACGGGGTTCTTTTCCAGGTCAAGAGCAGGTTTATTGTCGAGATAAGTACCGGTGGTTTGATGTTGAAATTAGTTATCTCACTAAGTAGCCTTCTGATCCAAATTCCTTAACAGGTTGTTGTGGTAGTTGTCATGAACTCAGCTTCACATGTAGAAAGAGCAACACATAACTGCTTATGTGATGCCCATGTGACTAAGTTTTTATTTAGATAGAATGACAGTCCACCCATGCTTCTTCTATCATTTACATCTCTCGCATAGTCACTATGGTAGTGTTTGTTTTTTGTCTGCAGATCTGCGAGACGTTTTCTGTCTGCGCCGCGTAGACCACGCGCAGACATTAGTCTTCGCAGACTGTTTGTTTTTTTGAAGACTGCAGACCTAAAAATGTCTGCGCGCCCTCTTCTTGGCGTAGATGTGGACCAGAGTCTTCTAACATCTTCAGACATCTTCTAGCTTAAAAAAACATATATATCTTTATTTTTTTTAAGTTTTTTTTTAATTTATATTTTTTCCAACTTTATTAATGATAAACAATATAAAAAAAAAATTACAAAACTTAAAAAAAAACATTTGACGATACAAACATGATATTTTTAACAAATTTATAAATAAAAATTTATTATAATAATAGTCGTTGAAATTGTTTATATAAATATGAAAAAAAAAATCAAAATATATTCTTATATTTTTTTGCCAAAATTTTGTAAAACTTTATTTAATAGAGTATCATCAATTTTTAGAGAAAATATTTATCATACGTTTTTAATAGATTTATTTGAAAAAATCGAAGTTTATTTCCATCTATTTATGTACAAATTCTTTGATCACTAATTATAATGTTTAATTATAACTTTGCAATCAAAGTTGTTGGTTTTTATAAAATATATATATGAATTAATACCATTTTTATTTTTATTTTTTATATAATAATACATAAAAGTTGATCTAGATTCGTTATATATTTATAATAAAGTCGTAAAAATATATAAAAAATTCGTTTTGAAGTTTTAAAAAATCAGTTTATTTAGATTTCAGTTTATTTTAATAGCCCGCAGATGTTAAAAAAACAAACAGTCTTCTTTTTTCAGACTGCAGACGTTTGATCCACCTCTTCTACTGCAGAGGTCTACAGATGTGGTCCGCAGACTGCAGACATTTTGCCTCAGAAAAAACAAACAGCACCTATCTGTGTTGTTGGATTACTGTCTAAGCCCGTAACCATATTTGGTAAGTACTTGACCCGGTTGTGCATGGTCCTTTTGGGTTGCCTTCACCAAAGCAACTGGACTGAAGAAATAATAGAGAAAAAGGTTATTATGATTTATTAATATATTATAAGAATAATATATTAAAGGAGAAATCATATTTGTTTAATTAATATTGGTTAATAATTAATTATGAATTAATTTTGTGATCAAATGTAATTAATTAAACTAGAGGGGCTGAATTGTAATTGTGTGATAGTTGCAAATTAGGGCAATGGATGCCCCAAGGAAGGGGTGGACGAATTCAAGGGGATAAGGCCCTAGAATTCTTCCAAGGATAAGGGTTCTAGACTTATCTTATGGATTGCTTGGTGGACAAGCAAGTAGATAAGGATAAGGACTAAAACCCTAATCTCTACCATATATATATAAAGACCCCTTGGCTAAGGGAAATCGGCCATTTGATCACAAGAAGGCTTAGAGCCGATTTCCTGCTTCTCCATTCTCTCTCTTTTGCCTCTCCATTTGCTTGTGGTGTTTGTGAGCCATTAGAGGTACTACACTTGTGGTACTTGCTTTCCAAGATAAAGAGATTGAAGATTTATGTTGTTATTACAATATAACAACAAGAGGTATGTAATCATATTTACTATACAGATTCGAAATACCTAGGTGTATGCTAGGGTTCTTCTTGTGTTCATAAAGTTGTGTATCTAATAGAGAAAACATATATCCAAATCTAGGGTTGTATGCACACATAAGATTCTTTGTATATCATGTGTAACCTGTAAAAATGTCTTCACCACTACCTCTTGCATAAACCAAGCCATAATCTATAGTCCCTTTCACATATCTTAAGATATGTTTCACAGCCATCAAGTGTTGAACTTTTTGGAGAAAGCATGTTTAGACAAGAAGATAGAACGAAGATTACATGATGCCAAAACGTAAGTCTTTTTATTAATTATTCAACAACTTGTTCACAGTGCAAAGATACATACATACATATATATATATACATACATATATATATATATATATATATATATAGATATATATATATATATATATATATATATATATATATATATATATATAATATAAATGAACGGTTATATCCTTTCAAAGCATCAATTCTTTTTTAACTTCTATACCCGACAACTTATAACTACTACCAATTCATACCTATATTAACTTTAATTAATATTAATAATTAAGTCTAGCTTAATTTTTAACAGAACTATCGGTCTCTCCATGAACCTACTTAGCAACCCGACAACATAGGAGATGTCGGGTCGGGTATGGATTAAATACCTCAGTGCACCAACTACACTCATGTATTCAATAGCATCTCCATGACTTCCATCCTCTTCATTAGTTAGTTCTAGCTTGGGCTCCATGGGGTACTTACATGTATTGCAATCCATCATTCCGGTTTTCTTAAGTATTGTCTTAGCATAGGCTTCTTGTTTCAATGAGATTCCACCTTCGTGTTGATGTACTTCAATTCGAAGATAATACAATAACTTTCCCAGATCACTTATCTCGAATTCCTTATTCATCTGATTCTTAAACTTCTTCATCTCTGTATCACAATTTCCTGTGACAATAAGATTGTCAACATACACACCTACAATCAGAAGTTCCCCATATTTATTCATTGTTTAAACAACATACTCTTGCATACATCTTTTGAACCCAAGCTGTTTGAGATACCTATCCAATTTTAGAGCTTGGCGGAGCCTGTAAAGTGCTTTGGACTGTTTATATAACTTGTTTGGCTGATCATGGTTTACAAAGCCCTCCGGTTTGACCACATATACTTCTTGTTCCAGTTCTTCGTATAGAAATGTAGATTTAACATCTAGGTGGTGTACATTCCACCCATTTTTACCCGAAAGTCCAAGTAAAATACATATTTTTTCAATTCATGCCACCGGAGCATATACCTCATCAAAATCTACCCCTGCCTTCTAAACATAACCCTTTTCCACCAACGTGCTTTTGTGCTTTATCACCTTTCCGTTTGGATCCTTCTTTACCTTATAGACCCACTTGAGTCCAATTGGTTTGCGTCCCGGTGGTAGGTCTACAAGTGATCAGGTCTTATTTTTTTTAATTGCATCGAGTTGACACCTCATCGCATCATTCCATTCCTTGTGTTTGGAAGCTAAAGTGTAAGTGGTTGGTTCTTTGCTATCATTCAAGAGTAAGAGTTCTTCACAATCTTCACACAGGTCTTTCAGAGTGCGAAATCTTTTAGGAGCTCCTCCACCTGTGGAACTTGAGGTGGTGCTAGCGGATCCGATTGAGCTCACCGGAGTTAGGGATTTTGGAATGGCAGGTTGTGGACTGGATGGTATAGGTGTTTCTGATGGAATGTCCTCTGTAGTGTTTTCATTTTCATGTGCATACACACAACCACTCTCACGATGCTGGAAGGAGTTGCCTCCTCGACAACCTCCTATGTGGTTATTAGAACTTCTGCCACGTCCTCTTCCTCGACCTTGATTATTGATTGAGTTGGACCGGTTTGAACATCTCAAAGATCTTGACTCATCTTCTCCTTGCTTCTTGGATTTTTCCAGTCATTCTTATCGAGTCAACATGACATTTTTCTCATGTATTTCACTATGAACTTTAATTCTTTTCTTCATGAACTTTTAACCTTCCAACCACCTCCTCCACTGTCATTTGGTCGAGGTCTACAAACTGCTCGATGGTTGATGCAATTTGCAAGCATTTTGATGGCACTACTTGTGGTAGTTTCTTAACCACATACGCTTCCTCAATCTTGTCCCCTAAAGCTCGTATATTGCTTACAATATTGCTCACCTTTGCTGCAAATTCATCCACATTCTCCGACTCCTCCATATTCAAAACCTCGAACTCCGCTTTTAGAGTTTGTACCTTTGCCGTCTGTACACGATCGGCACCCATGTACATGGTTTTTAGCGTTTCCCAAGCTTCCTTTGTTGTTTGCTTATCCGCCAAAGACAACAAAATATCTTCAGGAATGGCTTGGTAGATGACAACCATTGTCATCTTATCTTTCTTGCCACTAACAGGATTCTGAGGGTTCTTAGGCTCAATAGCTTCCCACACTTCTTGAGCTTGCATGAATAGCTTCATCTTGATACGTCGGTCAGCATAATTGCTTCTGGTCAACAGTGGGTAAGTGAGTGAAAATGAGCCATAGTTAGCTTTGATACCAAATGAAGTCAGGACCTGCTTGAAACAAAACAGAGCCTGCTTAACCCTAACAGCAAGAAGTAAGAACAAGGCACCCTAACAGCAAGAAGTAAGAACAGGGGAACAGAGAACAAAGAAGAAGCAATTGAAGGGTATTTTCTTCCAACTTTCTACTGGGATTTTATTAACCGAAAAACTCATAGTAACATCATAAAAACGTTCCTACTTATACTTGAAAGAAACAAATCAAACTAACTAGATGGATTTGTCTCTAAAATGCAGGAAGAAAGGATAATGACAGAAAATTCAAAAAATAAACTAGATAAATTCTTCTAAACTTCTGGTTATTCCAACAATTCTTTCATTTTAGTTTTCCCGTCCTAATTTTATTATGTGAACATTATCACTCGCTTATAAAAGGTTCCTTTATTGTCCTTTGTATTGTAACATAAAACTCACATTAAAATCGATCGAGAACATATGTTTTTGCAATGTTTTTATTGAAATAAACGAGCACACTCACATATACATGGGAGGTGTAACTTTTTATTATAGGACAATAAAAGTGCATCATTTAAAAAGCCATGCTACCAGACTTTTAAACTAAAAAAGCACTAAGGCCTTTATTACACATATACTGAAACAATTTCCAAGTACATGGCTCGATCACATTGCGTAGATCAATTGTGGGTTTGGACCTCATGAGCTTGTTTGTATGCGGTTGCCTCTGTAGAAGTGCTGCAACACCTGCAACCTCCATTGTAATAACGTCCACCACCACAGCAGCCATACCTGCAACGTCCTCGTCCATGGCCGCCACCGTTGTTGTAACCTCCATGTCCACCATTGTAGTATCCACGGTCATCACGACCATACTTGCCATCTTCTAACTCGCCTGTAGCATCATTTCATGCAACGTACATTTTATTCTAATACGTGAAGCAGCATTCTCGGATTTTTGGTATACGAAAACATAATGTAAAGAGAAAAATATTTAAGACGATGAAATTTACTCACTGTCATTGTTGGAAGCCAAGTCCCTAGCTGCAGCCATTTCTGAGGTAATGAGAAGAACAGTGGCCAAAGCAATGACAAGAAGCAGGAATGTCTTTGAAGCCATTTCGAATGGTTCGTTTGAGGAAAATAAAAAGATAGTAGAAGGATGAAGAACCATTGTGGTAAATTTGTGTATTTATAAACGATTTATGTAGATGCATGATGAAGAACCGGTGTTGTTGGTTGGTGAGGAGTTTGGGGATGGCATGGGACCAATCTTTCTTTGGCCCTGACATATAATTTCGGGGCCATTCTTATCCTAAACATCTTCTACGATATAATCCACAGTCATTCTATTCTTTTTTATTTTTGTATCTATTTATTTCTGCCTAAATCAGTTTCTAGTTTTTTCGTTTTCGGCGTTAAGACTTAATTGGTATTTTTTAGTTGATGTCATATATTTTCATTCTTTATGATTTTCTGAACGTGAAATGTACATTGAATTTTGAACCAAATTTAATTATTGTTCAAACTTATCCTCTGGAACTGGCCATGTGGTGGCATTTAACATCAGGCATGGTTTTAGTTATTAAAAATACCATCCATACCTTTGTTAATTGTCTCTTTGCCCGACATACACCTCATGATGGTATGGTATGTGAATCTTAATATAGAATCTATTTTTTCATTATGATTTTCAAATTGAATTTTGATAATTGTATTAATAAAATTAAATATGATAGATAATATATAAAATCGGTACCGACTAATTCTAATATATACATTCGAATGAAAACGATTATATGATCAAATTCATAATTAAAAAACGTACATAAAAATAAACACTATAAAAAAACTGGAATTTATACCGACTAAGTAATTATTTTTTCTTGGTCCGGAATGCCTATTCCGAACTAAGTAATTATTTTTGGTCATTTTTATTATGTTTTTCAAATACACAATAGAAGTGATTGGATTACTTAATTTCCTTTTTTTAATTATATGTTTTTTCGTGGTTTTCATTTATTATGAAGATGGCTCTTTCATCATGTTTATTTATTTTTCAGGTAAAGTCATGATAAAAAACAATTTTGCCTTTATATTACACATTTATTATTTTTTTAATACAAAAAGTAAACAATCTTTCTACATATAACAACGACATGAGGTTGGATGTGTTTTACATGGCCGCTGTTGCCTTCCTCCCCTAATCCATGTGTTGTGTGTGATAATAACCCTAGCCGATGTTGGATGTGTTTTACATTGCCGCTAGCGCTATTGCCTTCCTCCACTAATCCATGTGCTTTGTGTGGTAATAACCCTAGCCGTTGATAAGGTAATCAAGCAAGTGAGAGTAGATATTTGTTCGTGAATATCTATTAGCAGCAAAATCTTGGCACCGCTAATACACCCCAAAATATTCACGGGGTGAATTTTCCTCCAAACCTTTTAGTGATCGTCGTTTAACTTGTTGCCACTAATGAGTTGTGTCACCGCTAAAAGGTGTCGCTTCTAATGCCTAACTCGTTTAGACCAGTTCTCCACATCTTTTCCATATTACAAACATTGTTTTTCTTGACATCTCGATGTTGGAATTCAATATTCCAAAGACCATCGTTTTCCTTCTAGCCTGCTATTGGTGACCACCGTCAACGTTACAATCCTTTCAAAAATATCATAAGTGTAACGTCCATGAATTTGGACTAGATGTTTCAAGGATTTATAAATTATATTTATATTGCGTAAATGTTTTATGGACAAATATTATGAGCGTATAATATTTGAATAAACCGTTATTGTTATAAAATTAACGAATTACATCACATAAACGTCTAAAAATAAAAAGACTACATAGGATAAATAGTCTAGATGAAAGTTGTAGAAGATGTGATGAGGATTTTGTGAGTATAAAGAACACTCAAATATGATTATGTATTAAAAAGTTATGATTATTTGAAGTTTCACATTCAGTCCTATATAACAAAGTACGTTGTAAAATATGAATCGGAGATAGATTGCTTATTAGCCTAAGTAATCTAAACAAAAGTCGTATTAATCGTAAACGAAAGTGCAATATAACGAATGCCTAAATCTGACTTCGTATGGGGAAGTAATGATTTTTTGAAGTTTCAGTTCAGCAGTGTGCGACACAGAAATCGAAATTAAAACTAGTTGAGTGTTAGCCAAAACAATGCAAACGGGAGTTGAAGAGATCCTAAATACTGTTAAATTTAAGATAGGATAGACGGCGAAGTCGAAATTAAAGTTGTATCATTTGTGAATAGCCACGCATGCTGTAACAACGTAAATCTTTAAAACAAAATTTTCATTCAAGATCATATAATTCTCATAACACATTTATAAAAATCTCATTTATTTAATTTACAAGCGCAACTCCTTGTTTGTTTGATTACAAATCTAGGATCCCCGAAACATAACTCTTTCGTTGGTGTGTACAATCAAGCCGGTGCCTTCCCGCTATCCTGAGGAAAAACTTGAAACATAGAACACATAACACGGTAAGCATGAAGCTTAGTGAGTTCCCCAAAATACCACATACAACACGTACGCCACTCGAGGCTACAACATGACCCTCCGGTCGATGTGTCTCAGCGGGACCCTCCAGTCCCGTAGCTCGTTGGACGCTCTGGTCCGGTCTGTATCGTTGGACCCTTCAGTCCGGTCGATATCATTGGACCCTTCGATCTGGTCTATATCGTTGGACCCTCCGGTCTGGTCTGTACAAAACATAGCATACATATATCACAATGCACATAATCTCAGACATACACATATCACACAAGACCCTTCGATCTACACATAGTTACCACTCTAGGTAATGTATAGTGAAACTACTCACCTCGGGAAATCTCAAACAGTCTTGAACTCGGAATATTGATCTAGCCTCCGCCTAATCACATAAATAAATTACTTTAATTAAATAATGCCTCACAAAGGCTACATAAGTCTCTCACTATAATCTCTAGAAGGCTAAAAGAACATTTTGCCCCTCTACTGCTCCAAAGGTCCACTAGTTGACTAAACCCAAAAGTTAACTGAAGTCAACAGTCCACTCTGACCAGACTCGTCGAGTTCATGCGACGGCTCAGCGATTCCATACGCGTACTTAAATTCCTCTTAAGGTCTCACTCGACTCACTGAGCCACTCACCCAACTCGTCGGGTCACCAATGGTCACGAGTCGCAGGGCAACCCGATCCGACTTGTAACCTCCTCCTTTTTTGCATAATCACACTTATAAGCTCAAGATAGCTCTCCCTCTCACTCTACACGATCAAGGACTCTTTAGGGTTGTTCTCTGGAAGATATGGCCGCAATTGGGAGGCCATAAGGTCCTTTATATAGGTCTCAAGCCCAAGGAATTAGGGTTTCTGTCCACAACGCTGACTCGACGAGTCAGATACCCGACTCATCAAGTCCATCCATTTGACACGTCCTCAGATCACGACCCAACTCGATGACTTAAGGATCCAACTCGTTGAGTCACCCAATCAAACTCTTGCCTATATAACAAATGGTATACCTCGGATATCGAGATGTTACACATGCATATAAAGACTATTCAAAACCAAGCACTTATGAGAGATAGACAATTTTTATAAGATTGAAAATTATACCCCCCCCCTCAAGACAGGGCGTCACACGCCTTAGGTAAGGGCGCGATGCGCCTCCCCTATAGAGCTGCTATAAATAGTTTCCAAATGCTCCTTATTTCTTCCCACCAAAAAAAAAATCCTTCAACTCTCTCTCTACTTCTGGTCTTTCTGAGGCTTTTTAGAATTCTAGAGATTTATGCTTTAGAAAGGCTTTGAGATACCTAGGATTCCAATGAAAAGAAGCTTTCAGGTCAATATTGTACTCGCGACTTTTAGGTTTTCGCTAGGAATTTATGTAAATTAAGCTATACTTGCTACACTAGGATTGTGTCCCAATGTTTCACAAAATATAGTAGTGTCAAATGAACCTAACCGTATATATATATATATATATATATATATATATATATATATATATATATATATATATATATATATATATATATATATATATAGACACACACACATAGATGAGAGAGAGAGAGAGAGAGGTATAAAAAAGTGTTGGATTAGTGTCTAAGTCCATAACTATTTTGGTATGTACTTGACTCGTTGGTGCATGGTCCTTTTGGGTTGCCTTCACCAAAGCAACTTGATAGGATGAATTATGCAGAGAAAGGATTAAATATGATTTATTAATATATTATGAGAATAATATATTAAAGGAGAAATCGTATTGTTTAATTAATATTAGTCAATAATTAATTGGTAATTAGTTTTGTGACTAAAAGAGATTAATTAAATTTAAGGGACTAGAATTGTAATTATAAGATAATTATAATTTGGGCCATGGATTGCCTTATATTAAGGGGTGGACGAATTCTATGGGGGAAGCCCATATGAAATCGTCCAAGGCTTAATTAAAAGGCTCCATGAGTTGCTTAGGGCTTAAGCATCCAAATTAGGGTTTCCTTGTTAGATAACCCTAATAGCCCAACTATATAAAGACCCCTTAAGGCTCAAAAACATGGCTAATGATCTTTCTAGGGTTTCACACGTTTTTGGGCAGCCTCCAACCTTTCTCCTCTTCATCCTCTTGCTTATGGTGTTTGTGAACCATTAGAGGAGTGACACTTGTGACTCTAAGCATTCCAAAGTCAATTCAAGGAGGAATTGGGATTGTTATTGCTACATAACAATCAAGGTAACACCTTAAACCTAATTATATGCTAATGTCGATTTCGATATGCTAGAATTAGGGTTTATAGTCTTGGATTCAAAGCATGTACAATAGAGAAACCTAGATCCAAGCATTAGGGTTTGTATGAGCACATAGGATGTCTTATGACCAAAACCCATCAGTGGTATCAGAGACTAGGATGGTTTCAATTGTATTGATGCATTGTATATCTGAAAAATTCGATTTGTTGGTGTTCTAGAGGCTGGACTCGCCGAGTCCATAGCTGAACTCGCCGAGTCCAGGGTGACTCAACGAGTCCAGGCTTGACTCGACGAGTCAACTCGTCAGATAGTGCTTATCTCGGGATTTCTTGTTGTTTTTTAATATGGATAGTTACCTTATCATGTTAGATCAATATTAATCCAATTATATGATATATTTGACTATATTTTTGATCTAATTGAAGATATTTATCAATTAATAAGATAATTGTTTCCTTATAAGATAATTGATTAATTATTTTGAGTAAATTGATAAATTGTTTTGCAAGAAATCATTAAATAAATCAAATATGGATAATTATGTGATTAAATGTTAATTTGAATTATTTGTTATTTGGTCCTTGTTGTTATGAAAAGTTTCATATTCTCCCCTTTAGGTTTTATAGTTTAAATTTGAACCCAAAAGTTTTGTTGTTTTGAAATTTAAATAGTTAAAACCCTAATGTTTTGAAAAAGGTTTCAAAATTTTCCCTCAAGTTTTGGAATTTAAAAGTTGATTAAAAAGTTTAATTAGGAATGTTAAATTCTAAAACCCTGTTTTTGAAAAGTTCAAATACACCCTTATGGTTTTATTAATTAATTAAGGTGTATAGTTAAAAGAGATCTAATAAATCCATAAAAGTTTAGGTTAACCAATTAATTGAATTAAAAGTGTAATTGTTAAAGTTAACCACATAGTATTTTAAAAGTTATAAAATACACCCTATACTATATATAACATTAAAAGTCTAACATTATATATGTATAACTAAAAGTCAGTGTTACCGTTAGTAGGCCTCATTCACGAAGCTGGTCTATAAGGGGTGTTTAAGGAAATTGCCTATAAAATGGCGATTGAATGGGTATCCACTCTTACCCACCGCACTCTTGACTAGTGGAGGGTCGTTAGCCGAACGGGTAGGATAGGATAAACCTTCCATTATAAGTATAATGAAATACAAAGTAACTAAATGTTTTTCAAATTCCCAATCTTAGTTACTTAGGAAAAAGTGAATTGATGCAATTCCATGAAATTACACTTTGTGCCCTTGCGAAGACGTTAGTGGAGGGTGTGTGGTTTACCGGCACACTAAATGGTTCTAAGCAAAGGTAGCAAAGGGTGACTCAATGTTTGTCATAGTTCGGTGGAGCGTGTGTGGTTTACCGGCACATCGAATAGGTGACTGTAACGTGTGAGGGCACCATGTAAGTTTGCATGGTTATTCACACCTGCTTTGTGATCCTCGGCATCCCAGTCACAAACAAGAGGGGCGTATCGAGATTTAAACATGCCATTGAAAGTTTAATGAATCTCAAAGGATCTAGGAGTTTTCATAGATTTAAAACTTAAATTTCTTTTTCGTTTTTCGTGGTGGAAATTAGTGAATCGTCATTCACTTACCTTCAAATATTCTGCAATTAGGGTTACGGCATCCCTCTCCCGAGTTGTAGAATATTGTGTTGGGTCCTAGCCTTAGTATTTCATTTGGGTGATTTACTAAGGACTCAATCTATCAACTAACTTGAATTCGTTTTTCTCCCGTTTTGTAGATGTCAAAGTTCGACAACTATGGTCTTCCCAAATCCCGTGGAACAAGTATTCCACATGAAGATGATATTCCACGATTCGATCGAGGAACAAGAGATCATGCTTCACTTCCTCCTCCTCCTCCAATTATTCTCCCAAACCCACAAGTTCAAAGGCTTGAAAAGTTCAAGATCACTCAAGCCCTTTTGGCAAGTGAACATAAAGAAGGAAAGTTGGTGTGTGCACACGTCCTATGGATGAAGTCACACATTGATAGGTTAATAATGTTGGGATCCGTTGTCTGTGAGGAAATGGCTATTGATTGGGTTCTTCAGTCACTTCCTAACTCATATAGTGAGTTCATAAGAGAGTACTATATGATGAACCGCGACGTGACCCTTATAGATCTCACCTATATGCTTATTGATGCTGAATCAGCAATGGTTTGGCGCAATAGAAAAGCAATGTTGATTGGTGAATCTACCTGCGAGACCTCTATGGATATAGACAATGGCAATGAAAGACATGATATGATTAAAAAGATTGATCATAAGAGAAAGGCGATGTCTGAAGTAGTTCCATGTCCTATTCCAAAAAGAGTCAATTTGCTTTTATTGCCAAGAGAAGGGGCATTGGAGACGAAGCTGTCCTATTTACCTAAGAGATCTAAGAGATGGGAGAGTCGAAACGTATGGCTCTAATATAGGTAAAATTCATTAACTAACTCTTTTGAGCTTCTATTCTAGATTCTTAATACATAATGTGATAAGATTACAATTGATGTCTTGTAAGATCGAAGAAAAGAAAGGAAGCTTAAGGGAAGAAGTGAGCAGAAGCTAACCGTGAAGGAATGGATTTCGATCACGTTTCTCGAAGATTAGATTCTTGAGCTACTACTTAGAGTTAGAATTAGATTGCTAAGAATGATGTATTAGCATAAGTTTTTCAATGAGTTGCATTGTGAAGGACAAATTTTTCCGCAATAAAATAAATTTTGATTTTAAATTTTATTTATTTATCCTTACAATGGCGTGTATGAAAAATTGATGTTAAAATTATTAGCAATAATGGATTTGTTTCTTATTGTGTTATGGAAAGTCAACAATTTACCAAATAGGGAGAGTTTATCATCGCCCAAGTTTCAATTGGACAGAAACTTGGAATCATGCAACTTGGTTGCACGATGAATGAGAAATTTCATATTTTGGAAATCAGACTAATTCATTGACAAAGTGTCAAGTGAAGGACTAGGAGATCAAGTACACAAAGTTGTGTGTTGATCAAAGTCCACCATAAGAGTAACAAAGACATTCGTCATGATTTACTAAAGGTTTAGTAAATATGATTAAGTGTAATTCTGAATTGATTGAAAATGTTTAAATCAATAGCCGAACGAATAAGAAGAGTCAAGTAGGCAGAAAGATAAAAGTTTCTCCATTCTAAGAAGAAGGGAGAGTACCTTTTATGCTTTATGATAGGTCTTAATGATTAAGAATCATATCTCAATTGATCCTCTAAGTAAGTCTTAGTACAATTGTATGTTTGAGAAGAGGAATCAAGAATTGAAGAAATGGAAAAATCAAGAAGTCTATCATACTTCGTTCCAATAACAAGTCTTAAAGTTAAGATTGTAGCAATGACTGAAAAGTATTAAAGGTTTATAACATTCATAAAATGTGGAAAGTTGTGATGTCTTGAATAAGACAAAGACCAACTTGGACCAATTTATGAAGTGTTTTGATAAAAGCTACACTAACTCTTGAATATTTGGTTGTCAACAAATGTTTATTGACAAGAGAATCTTATATGTCAAGGAGTCAGTGGGAGTCTTAATGGTCTTGAAAGGTTTCAAGAACAAATCAAATAAACCTTATCGATCATCACTAGCACACGAGTTGAGTTTTACAACCTATCGTGTTGAGAATATTTTTATTCTGTGCTGTTCCAATTGAGTTAATTATGCATGTGAGTCCTATGAGTTCTCATTTTGAACGCATAAAAGGCAAGGCACCTTAATCAATGAAAGGTACATTGATAGGAAAAGGTGAGCTGCTTAACTACTTGGAAGACGTGGTGGGCAGCTGTACTACCATAAGGCAAGAAATCAAGATTAAGAAAGTTCGGTCCATATGAGTTTGAATTTGCCGTAAACTTTGGTTTTAACAAATTCACATGGATAGGAACACATACACCGTTTAAATCTAAGTGTCATAAGATTTCCTCCTTCATGAAAATGATTGTGAGGAAATGCTTTCACTAAGAAAGATTTTAAGAAGATAGTGATTGTAAAATTGCATTCTCGAATTCGATTATGGTTACGGTATCCCTTTCCATAATTTGAATTGTGAGGTTTGGAAATTTGTCTTAATTGTTGAGACACACATATGAACTATCTAAAGGCAAAGGTGTATAAGTTCAAGAAGCCTTGATAAAAGATTATCAAAGCATTAAGTATTAGAAACATGGACTTAAGAAATTCAATAGGCATTGTTTTCTGAAAGTTAAGATGTTTATGAATACATGTCAAAGCTAGTGGGAGCATAAGTGTTATGTTTTACAATAATCATCATGATAGTGGGAGCATAAATGTTATGATTGTATGATTATTAAGGCACGTATTGCAAATTTGGCAATATTAATTATAGAAAACAAGAGTTAAACCTTGCAAAGTAGTAAGGGTTATAAAGTTGTTTTGCTATAATTAAGGGAGAGAATATTATGCTTCATTTCAAATCTAAAGGATTAGGTTGTGGAATGTTAATAAATTTAGTCAAACGTACATTGTGTGTTCTTAAAATTTCAATTATGATTACGACATTCCTCTTCACAATTCGAATTTTGAGAACATAGGAAATAAAACATTATGCGTCGTGTCCCATACGCTTCGGGTATAAGATCGATTACAAATGCTTTAATGTTTGACCATTCTAAAATTTTCCAAATGTCTAGCGCATTTAGAGGGAAAAGGGACTAGAATTGGTTTTGACTAAAATAATTAAACAACTATCAAAGGACAATCCAAAGTTCGACGATGATTGGTCGCTTGTGAGTAGTTGGAAGTATAGTATTGGAAAATATGGAAATGTTTCCATATTGGATGGACCATATCGACATCATTACAAATAGAAAAGATTCTATTAAGAATGAGTTGTCATGAGGAAAATATGGAAGCGTGTTCATATTAGGAAGTAAATATTGAAAATCTATGTCTAGATTAGAAACTTTTATGCAAAAGGATTGTAGCACCTGGTTCCTGGTATGTAAATCTTATTTGAGTATTTCCCATTTTAGCCTTGGACTCGGCGAGTCATAGGTCCGACTCGCCGAGTAGGGACGAGACTCAGGACACGTTTAACTTGGCGACTCGGCAAGTCACCGCTGCTGGATGAAACCCTAAATTTCAAGGGTTTTCACCCTATTTAAACCCTCATTTCCACCCCAAACTCGCTCCCATTCACCCTCAGAGCTCCCAACATCGTTTATACCCTTATTTCCTTGAGAGATTGAAGTGTTTTAGTGTGTTATTGAAGACTTTGAGGAGAAAGAAGAGTAGATCAAGAAGAGGAGAAGGAGGCCAGGCATCTTTGTATCATCTCAACGTTTTCCTTGAGGTATAGCTCGTTTGCCCTCTGTTTTCAAGCTTGTAGTCTCTTTTAGCTTCATGGAAGTCCTTCTTGAGCTTTTCCCCAAGCTTGTTTGTACATTGTGGGTTATAATAAGTTGTTAGCCTTTAGATCTAGGCATGATTTAGTCCCTAGAGCTTGGATCTAATGCCTTTATGGGGTCATATTGCATGAAAGCCCTAGATCTACCTCTTTTGGTGCACTTTGAGCCCTAAAATCCATATTGGTGAATATCTACACGTAAAGTTGGAAACTTTACGTGTGATTCGTGTCCTAGAAGCCCAGATATGTGAATGGAATGGACTGGAATCGATCAAATCGGTGTATTTAATGGATGCATGGCGACGACTCGGCGAGTCGTTTATGTGACTCGGTGAGTCTACTCGCGAGTCACCGAATTGGTCCCTTTATGCTGTATCGAGTTTGAGCCGTAAGTCACAGGGGGTGACTCGGTGAGTTGGAAGCTGAACTCACCCATGGTAGGACTCGGCGAGTCAATGCCCTGACTCGGCGAGTTCAAGGCAATCTTCATAGATCAAGAACAGACTCGGCGAGTTGTTCATACAACTCGGCGAGTCTAAGCATGAGTGTTCATCGGATGAAGATGAACTCGACGAGTTGTTCATACAACTCGGCGAGTAGGACGAAGAACTTCAATGTTAGTTTAGAAGAAGAACTCGTCGAGTGTTAGCCTAACTCGACGAGTAGAATCAGGGACTCAGGACAATCGTCTGGATAGGAACTCAGCGAGTTGGTGAGCCAACTCGACGAGTCGGGTCAACTGAAAGTTGACTCTGACTTTGACTTAGGGCTAGACCTGGGGTAAAATGGTCACCTTACCCAAAGGGCAGTTAGCAGTGTTTGATTGAGTATGTTGTGGGAATTGCAGCCGAAGGATTTCCGGAGCAGCAGCAGCAGTCAGTCAGTTCCCGATCAGTTCAGCAGCTACTTTGAGGTGAGTTACCTTCCAGTAGGGGTGGGTCTAAGGCCACAATGCCGGCCCACCAGTAGGAGACGTATGATAGATGATTTTCTTTGTGATATCATCTGGGTTTGCTATTACCTGATATGTTATATGCTAGCATGATACGTTATATGCGATAGTAGTAAGGTTCGGTTGTTAAGACCGCAGGGTAGTCAGACACCCCAGAAATGTTTGACAGTATGTGATGATATGTTTGTATGATTGGCCTGTTATGTTATGCGATAAAGGTAGTAGGAGGGGACCACTCCCCGAGGATCGGTTGGTAGGACCGATGGGTAGTCAGCACCCCAGAATGGCTTCACATGGGTAGTCAGCACCCCAGAATGGCTTGACACGGGTAGGACGGCACCCCAGAATGGCTGTATGGGTAGGTCGGCACCCCAGAATGGCCGTACCGGGTAGTCAGGCACCCCAGAATAGCCTGGCAGGATGCATGTTATGTGTTTGTATGGTATGTGGTACGTTGGGGGAACTCACTAAGCTTTGTGCTTACGTTTTACAGTTTTGTTTTCAGGTACCTCTTCACCGAAGGGGAAGGAGTTGGCGCGGTAGCGGCACATCATGCACACACTCTGGTTTCCGCATTTACGAGATTCACTGGGATTTGTACTCTGATATTTTGATGGGTTGTATGGCTTGGTTTTTAGATATGGTTTACGTTATATTATGGTTTGATCAACCAATGTTTTTAATTGCCAATGATTTCTAAAGTAATGTTTTCGAACGAAAGTTTCAGACGTGAAAATTGGGTCGTTACAAGTTGGTATCAGAGCCCTGGTTTGAGGGATTCGGACTCACCTTCGGAGGTGTCTGAACTCAAATCTAGGGATTAAAAGAATTTTTAAAAAAAAAATGATTTCTAACAAGGAGAAAAGAGTTTAAGAAAGAACGAAAGTGTGTGTGATGTGCACAACCGGCCGAGCTCAAGTAAGTATTCCCCAAAGTACCCATACCAGTTTATGTTATCTTTATCAGCTTTTGTAGAACAGCATGCTAGAATAGGACTAAGGATCTAGGAATGATGCCTTATGTGCCTGCCTTATGTGTTCCACATATATGTGAATTGCATGCTTGTATAGTGTAGACAGCGGTAGGGTAGCCTGTTAGGGTATACCTGGTAGTATAAGTTAACACGGTGTGCTAGTTCAGTTCCTCTCTATGAGAGCGGAATTGTTTGAAGTCGTTTCCCTTGTCCGAATGCTTCTTGCTTCGTGCTATGTGGGACTCCGAATAATGGGAATTAGCCATTAGGCGAATACGTCACACCACATGTGATCAGAGTTAAATAATCTTAGAGTACCGGATTTGATCCTACTGCGCAGCTCTTGTTTGAGTCCAACCGTTGTAAGGACGAGTCGGGTACTCGAAGGATTATCTGAGTCTCGTCGCATGTGATGGTGTTCGGGTGATGGCTAATTGGCGTTACAAGGAGGCCTGCAGTAGCTGAGGATTGAATCGAGTGGAGCCGGAGATTTCCCTAGGGCGAGCCTGGGATGAGTATAGTAATAACCAGCCTTAGTGTAAGGGATCTGGTGGAGTCGAGGCAGTCCTTGAAGAAGGTACGGATAGATGTGGAAGGTAGTATGGGCCCGCACTACTGAAAGCAGAGGATCCGTACCCGAACCAAGGAAGGCCAAGACAAGACCAGGGAACTTGTAAGTAGCTATGATCCCTCAGGGAGCATCAGTATATCTAATGATTATTGTGATGTATTTCAGAATGGTGGTACTTCGATCGAGGCCGGTGGATGGCGGTTCTGGAGAGGGGTCAGGTTCGGGATCAGGTTCCGAGCCGGTAGATGAGGGACTACGTGAGTTCATTGCGTCAGAGATCACCAGGGGTATCCTTGAGTCGACTCCCATTATCTTCGGGTTGATCAAGGAAGGGATCATGGAGTTGATGGAGGATCGCCTGCGGGCATTCAGGAGCGATTTGGCATCTGGCCAGTCGGGGTTACGCACACTGTCCTTCAAGGACTTCAGGGGTAGTGGTGCGCCGGATTTCCATGGGGTAAAGGACCCCCATTGCTGCTAGGCGATGGATTGCAGACATCGAGTCTGCAGAGTTGACTAGCTTCTGCCCCGAGGGGTCGAAGGTGAGATATGTAGCGGGGTGTTTACGGGACCGAGCCCGGGATTGGTGGGAGTCAGTGGGTGACTCGTTGGGAGCCTCAACTATCGAGGCTATGACCTGGTCGGACTTTGTGACCAGGTTCAGGGCAGAGTTTGCGCCGGCTGTCGAGCTTCAGTAGCTGGCCAGGGAGTTTCTGGATATGAGACAGACAACGGAGACTGTGGCGGAGATCACCACCAAGTTCCGAGAGAGGGCTTTGTTGGTGCCCCAGTATGCTGGTGATGAGGATATGAGGAGGAATCGTTATCACGATATGCTTCGAGCTGACATCCGGGAGCATGTTAGCTTTTCGGCTTGCCCTACCTTGGACTCTATGATCGCCAGGGCGAGGGAGAGGGAGATAGATTTGGAGCACATCCGGAAACGGAAATTAGAGGAAGGACAGGCAGGAGGGGCTTCGGGGAAGAAGCCCAAGGGATCAGATGGGAGGCCGAAAGGCCAATCAGGACCGGGCCGTTGCAGGAAGTGCGGTAGGCCGCACGAGGGGGCGTGCAGGATGGGATCATCAGCAGGGATTGCACTGCTCTTGCAGCAGTTATTCAAACATCGGAGTTGTTGTGTTTCCACTGCAACCAGAGGGGCCACAAGAAGGCCAATTGCCCCCTGTTGACAGTTTCAGCGCTGGTGAAGGCGCCAGCTCCAGCGACCCTGCGGATCACGGATGGCCGTCAGGGCAAGGCAGAGGCTCCGGTGGTGAGGAGCCGAGCATTCCAGTTGACTACCGAGGAGGCACGCGCCGCGCCCGATGTGGTGACGGGTATGATTCTCTCCTTCTATCTTTTGTTTTATGATGTTATGATATTGATATGTGCTCCATGTGTATATATATGCATTAGGATCGTTCCATGTGAACGACATCTCAGTTCAGAAATTGTTCGACTCGGGTGCATCCCGATCGTTCGTTTCTCTTGCGTTTAGCAAGAGGTTTCATGAGACTTCAGGCGAGTTAGATTGCCCGTTAGAGGTAGAGATTGCTGATGATCGATCAGTGTGAGCATCGATGGTGTTTCGAGATTGTGTTCTGCGCCTATTTGAGGAGCGTTACCTGGTAGACTTGGTTCCCATTCCATTGCGTGGGAACAAGGTGATTATTGGCATGGATTGGTTGATCCCTAATGGGGCGGTGATAGACTGCGTGCAGCAACTAGTGCGAGTCAGGACCCCAAGCGGGGGAGAGTTAGTGATTCATGGCGAACGGCCGCAGTGTGGACCCACTGTATGTTCAGCAGCGAGGGCTAGGCGCTATCTTCAGCAGGGATGCGCGGGATATGTCGCGTATGTGATGGATACCCGGGAGGCGGGTAAGGCGACCGTGAGCGAGGTCCCGGTGGTTCGAGATTTTGCAGATGTTTTCCCGGAGGAACTACCTGGGATACCTCCAGAGCGACAGGTGGAGTTCAGGATTGACCTTATTCCCGGTGCGGCTCCGATAGCCAAAGCACCGTATCGGTTGGCTCCTCCCGAGATGCAGGAGTTGTCTACGCAGCTGTAGGAGCTGCTAGACAAGGGATTCATTCATCCGAGCAGTTCACCTTGGGGAGCCCCGATTCTATTTGTGAAGAAGAAGGATGGGTCGCATAGGATGTGATTACCGGGAGTTGAACAAGGTGACAGTGAAGAACCGTTATCCACTCCCGAGGATTGATGACCTCTTTGACCAGCTTCAGGGAGCCTCTTGGTTCTCCAAGATTGACTTGCGTTCGGGTTATCATCAGATGAGAGTCAGGGAGGAAGATACGCAGAAGACCGCGTTTCGGACACGTTATGGCCACTATGAGTTTGTGGTGATGCCGTTTGGGCTCACCAATGCTCCTGCCGCGTTCATGGATCTCATGAACCGCGTTTGCAGACCGATGCTGGATCGGTGTGTGATAGTCTTTATCGATGACATCTTGGTTTATTCCAAGACTCAGGAGGAGCATGAGGAGCATCTGAGGGAGGTGTTGGAGACCCTGAGGAGGGAGAGCTTGTATGCCAAGTTCTCCAAGTGCGAGTTCTGGCTGCACGAGGTGCAATTTCTTGGGCACCTCGTCAACCAGAATGGGATTCTGGTCGATCCGGCCAAGGTTGAGGCCATGATGAGATGGGAGGTTCCAAAGTCTCCATCTGAGATTCAGAGCTTCTTGGGATTAGCGGGCTACTATCGGAGATTTATCCAGGATTTCTCCAAGATAGTCGTACCCCTGACGCGGCTGACGAAGAAAGCCGTGGTCTTTCGGTGGGGACCCGAGCAGCAGGCTGCATTTGAGATGCTGAGACAGAAATTGTGTGAGGCGCCGATCCTAGCCCTGCCAGAGGGCGTAGAGGATTTTGTGGTTTACTGTGATGCGTCCATTTCAGGGTTGGGCGCAGTTCTGATGCAGAGGGGGCATGTCATTGCCTACACTTCGAGGCAGATCAAGCTTCACGAGGCGAACTACCCGATGCACGATTTGGAGTTGGGGGCCGTGGTCTTCGCCCTCAAGATTTGGCGACATTACCTCTACGGGGTTTGTTGTACCATCTACACGGACCACAAGAGTTTGAGGTATCTCATGGACCAGCCGAATCTGAACATGAGGCAGCGTCGGTGGTTGGATGTGGTGAAGGATTATGATTGCGAGATCCTTTACCACCCGGGGAAGGCCAACGTGGTGGCCAATGCGCTTAGCCGCAAGGCAGCGCCGATCAGGGACGTATGCATGAGGATGACGGTAGTGACTCCCCAATTGGAGCGAATTCGGGAGGCTCAACAAGAGGCTATCAAGGAGGAGCATCGGAAGAGCGAGCGCGTGGTGGGTCAGGCGTCCTCCTTTGATTATGATAGCCGGGGTCTATTGACACTACACCATAGGGTGTGGATGCCGTATCACGGGGGCATCCGCCAGATTTTAATGGATGAGGCGCACAAGTCCAGATTCTCTATTCATCCCGGGGCGATGAAGATGTATAGGGATCTCCTTCTGAACTATTGGTGGCCTGCATGAAGCGGGATGTGGCATGGTACGTTGAGCGGTGCTTGACCTACAGGAAGGTCAAGGCCGAACATCAGAGACCGCATGGTAAGATGCAGCCGTTGGACATTCCACTATGGAAATGGGAAGATATCACCATGGATTTTATTACAAAGCTTCCCAGGACCACGCGTGGAGTGGATTCGATTTGGGTCATCGTGGACCGACTGACCAAGAGTGCTCACTTTATTCCGATTCAGGAGAGCATATCGGCCGAGAAATTGGCCGATATCTATATCAGGGAGATCGTGGCCCGGCACGGGGTGCCGGTATCGGTGATCTCGGACAAGGATGTGCGTTTCACTTCCAGATTTTGGAAGAAGTTTCATGACGAGTTGGGCACTCGATTGCATTTTAGCACCGCCTTTCACCCGCAGACGGATGGTCAGAGTGAGCGGACCATCCAGACTTTGGAGGACATGTTGCGGGCGTGTGTGTTAGATTTCGGTGGTAGCTGGGATACCTATCTTCCCTTGGCTGAGTTTTCATACAACAACAGCTACCACGCGAGTATTGACCGACCACCATTCGAGATGTTGTACGGGCAGAGGTGCAGAACCCCGATATGCTGGGGTGAAGTTGGCCAGAGAGTCATGGGAAGCACCGAGGTGGTGCTCGAGACGACCGAGAGGATCCAGCAGGTTCGGAGCAGACTTCAGACTGCTCAGAGTCGGCAGAAAAGTTACGCCGACAAGCATCGGTCCGACTTGGAGTTCCAAGTCGGGGATATGGTTCTCCTGAAAGTGTCGCCTTGGAAAGGCGTCATTTGATTCAGGAAGCGAGGCAAGTTGGGCCCAAGATTCATCGGGCCGTTCAGGGTTGTAGCTCGGGTGGGCAAGGTGGCGTATAGGCTGGATCTGCCAGCCGAGCTCAGTCAGATCCATAACACTTTCCATGTTTCTCAGCTACGGAAGTGCCTAGTGGACGATTCAGCGGTAGTACCGTTGGAGGATATTCAGGTTGATGACAGCTTGAACTACATTGAGCGCCCAGTCACAATACTCGACAAGAAGTCGAAGGACTTGAGGAACAAGAGGGTAGAACTAGTGAAGGTGCAATGGCAGCACCGCAAGGGTTCAGAATGGACTTGGGAGCTGATGGACGAGATGATGGAGTATTACCCTGAGCTGTTTCAGGATCGAGCAGCAGACTTCGAGGACGAAGTCTAAAATACATGGGGGAGATTTGTAGCACCTGGTTCCTGGTATGTAAATCTTATTTGAGTATTTCCCATTTTAGCCTTGGACTCGGCGAGTCATAGGTCCGACTCGCCGAGTAGGGACGAGACTCAGGACACGTTTATGTTGGCGACTCGGCGAGTCCATATATTGGACTCGGTGAGTCACCGCTGCTGGATGAAACCCTAAATTTCAAGGGTTTGCACCCTATTTAAACCCTCATTTCCGCCCCAAACTCGCCCCCATTCACCCTCAGAGCTCCCAACATCGTTTATACCGTTATTTCCTTGAGAGATTGAAGTGTTTTGGTGTGTTCTTGAAGACTTTGAGGAGAAAGAAGAGTAGATCAAGAAGAGGAGAAGGAGGCCAGGAATCTTTGTGTCATCTCAACGTTTTCCTTGAGGTATAGCTCGTTTCCCCTCTGTTTTCAAGCTTGTAGTCTCTTTTAGCTTCATGGAAGTCCTTCTTGAGCTTTTCCCCAAGCTTGTTTGTGCATTGTGGGTTGTAATAAGTTGCTAGCCTTTAGATCTAGGCATGATTTAGTCCCTGGAGCTTGGATGAAAGCCCTAGATCTACCTCTTTTGGTGCACTTTGAGCCCTAAAACCCATATTGGTGAATATCTACACGTAAAGTTGGAAACTTTACGTGTGATTCGTGTCCTAGAAGCCCAGATCTATGAATGGCATGGACTGGAATCGAGCAAATCGGTGTATTTAATGGATGCATGGCGACGACTCAGCGAGTCGTTTATGTGACTCGGCGAGTCTGCTCGCGAGTCACCGAATTGGTCCCTTTATGCTGTATCGAGTTTGAGCCGTGAGTCACAGGGGGTGACTCGGTGAGTTGGAAGCTGAACTCACCCATGGTAGGACTCGACGAGTCAATGCCCTGACTCGGCGAGTTCAAGGCAATCTTCATAGATCAAGAATAGACTCGGCGAGTTGTTCATACAACTCGGCGAGTCTAAGCATGAGTGTTCATCGGATGAAGATGAACTCGACGAGTTGTTCATACAACTCGGCGAGTAGGACGAAGAACTTCAATGTCAGTTTAGAAGAAGAACTCGTCGAGTCTTAGCCTAACTCGACGAGTAGAATCAGGGACTCAGGACAATCGTCTGGATAGGAACTCGACGAGTTGGTGAGCAAACTCGGCGAGTCGGGTCAACTGAAAGTTGACTCTGACTTTGACTTAGGGCTAGACCTGGGGTAAAATGGTCACCTTACCCAAAGGGCAGTTAGCAGTGTTTGATTGAGTATGTTGTGGGAATTGCAGCCGAAGGATTTCCGGAGCAGCAGCAGCAGTCAGTCAGTTCCCGATCAGTTCAGCAGCTACTTTGAGGTGAGTTACCTTCTAGTAGGGGTGGGTCTAAGGCCACAATGCCGGCCCACCAGTAGGAGACGTATGATAGATGATTTTCTTTGTGATATCATCTGGGTTTGCTATTACCTGATATGTTATATGCTAGCATGATACGTTATATGCGATAGTAGTAGAGTTCGGTTGTTAGGACCGCAGGGTAGTTAGACACCCCAGAAATATCTGACAGTATGTGATGATATGTTTGTATGATTGGCCTGTTATGTTATGCGATAGAGGTAGTAGGAGGGGACCAGTCCCCGAGGATCGGTTGTTAGGACCGATGGGTAGTCAGCACCCCAGAATGGCTTGACAAGGGTAGTCAGCACCCCAGAATGGCTTGACACGGGTAGGACGGCACCCCAGAATGGCCGTATGGGTAGGTCGGCACCCCAGAATGGCCGTACCGGGTAGTCAGGCACCCCAGAATAGCCTGGCAGGATGCATGTTATATGTTTGTATGGTATGTGGTACGTTGGGGGAACTCACTAAGCTTTGTGCTTACGTTTTACAGTTTTGTTTTTAGGTAACTCTTCACTGAAGCGGAAGGAGCTGGCGCGGTAGCGGCACAACATGCACACACTCTGGTTTCCGCATTTACGAGATTCACTGGGATTTGTACTCTGATATTTTGATGGGTTGTATGGTTTGGTTTTTAGACATGGTTTACGTTATGTTATGGTTTGATCAAACAATGTTTTTAATTGCCAATGTTTTCTAAAGTAATGTTTTCGAACGAAATTTTCGGACGTGAAAATTGGGTCGTTACAAGGATGTTCGAAGGAATGTACTTTGAGAGAGAGACATCATATCTAAGGAATTGTCTTGTAACAATCTCCGATAGAGGACTTTGTAATATCATTGGCAATAGTCTTTGTGACTTTGGTGCAGTGACATTACGAAAGGATCGTTGCATAAAGTGTTAGAATCTAGCATATTCTATAAGTAGCAAGAATTTGATATTCTTACATTTATGAAAAAGGATTTGGAGTTGTAAAATGAGAATGATTGGAAATGTGTTCAATTTGTCTATTTCACAAAAGTAAGAACCATAGG
The DNA here is from genome assembly GCF_052625555.1 of Lactuca saligna. NCBI lineage: Eukaryota > Viridiplantae > Streptophyta > Magnoliopsida > Asterales > Asteraceae > Lactuca > Lactuca saligna. Next base: position 155,916,083 of record NC_136423.1, on the reverse strand, counting down.
TAAACATTGTGTGCATGCTAGGAGCATGGGACAAGTGTAATAATCCAAGTAAGAAGTTGATTACCCGAAACAACAAATAATGAGTAATCAATATGGTGATAAATAAAAGGCGTTTTATTTATACTCAAAGGTTTGAGGCCATATGGGATTAGTATTATTCTTGTGTTTCACATTTGCATGTTTTGACTTCCAGAATAATTGAGTTTATTAAGAATAATAGAATTATTCGAACGGGCCACAATCATTCATATGTTGGAAGTAGATATGAATGAAGACTGTCATGAATTGGTGTGTGGATTATCTAGAAAAGTATTAGACATAAGCAAATGTTTGCTGCAACGTTCATGAGTGCTTACGAATATGATTTGAGCATTGGATTAAACCCACGCTCACTTGGATCACTCCATGAATTGTATCACGAGTGATTAGTGAGACAATAACATCTTATATTCTTGAAATCGAGATGTGTGAGTTGTATCTTGCGAATCGGTTGCACATTGATAATATGTAAACGCACTAGTAAGTTGGTGTTATAAAACATATTGTTGTGTGTAATTTGGTGAGTAAGTGCAAGCGAGCATTGTATCAAAGTTTATCCGTTCCTTTTATCCAAAGTAGGATAAAAGCGATATCTTTTGGGCCCCTCGATGGTTTAGTGATGATAAACATAAATGCTCGGCCGGGCTAGGGCTAATTTAATTTGTTCAATTAGTCTGTCGTCATAAATCGGAAATCGAGAAGTAGTACAAAGAGAATGATTTGAAATCATATCTCATACGATATCTAGAATGGAGGAATATATGATCCCTTATCTAAGGACACGCGTATCTGATAGGATCAGAGCTGACAACGGCTTTGGAAAGCTACGATTGCAGATCAGGATCCGAAGTCATACGCATAATAGTTATTAGACTTATTTAAGTGGGAGACTGTTGGATTAGTGTCTAAGTCCATAACTATTTTGGTATGTACTTGACCCGATGGTGCATGGTCCTTTTGGGTTGCCTTCACCAAAGCAACTTGATAGGATAAATTATGTAGAGAAAGGATTAAATATGATTTATTAATATATTATGAGAATAATATATTAAAGGAGAAATCATATTGTTTAATTAATATTAGTCAATAATTAATTGGTAATTAGTTTTGTGACTAAAAGAGATTAATTAAATTTAAGGGACTAGAATTCTAATTATAAGATAATTATAATTTGGGCCATGGATTGCCTTATATTAAGGGGTGGACGAATTCTATGGGGGAAGCCCATATGAAATCGTCCAAGGCTTAATTAAAAGGCTCCATGAGTTGCTTAGGGCTTAAGCATCCAAATTAGGGCTTCCTTGTTAGATAACCCTAATAGCCCAACTATATAAAGACCCCTTAAGGCTAAAAAACGTGGCTAATGATCTTTCTAGGGTTTCACAAATTTTTGGGCAGCCTCCAACCTTTCTCCTCTTCATCCTCTTGCTTATGGTGTTTGTGAACCATTAGAGGAGTCACACTTGTGACTCTAAGCATTCCAAAGTCAATTCAAGGATGAATTGGGATTGTTATTGCTACATAACAATCAAGGTAACACCTTAAACCTAATTATATGCTAATGTCGATTTCGATATGCTAGAATTAGGGTTTATAGTCTTGGATTCAAAGCATGTACAATAGAGAAACCTAGATCCAAGCATTAGGGTTTGTATGAGCACATAGGATGTCTTATGACCAAAACCCATCAAAAAGAGCCCAAGTAGGTGAGAGAGAAGAGTCCCATGGCAGCGACGAGGGTTGGGGGTGGGGGGTGGGGGGGAATTAGCACCGGTGGATCTGAACAACGAATTGTTTGCTCAAATCTTATAAAAAAACACAAACACTAAATTGGAGTCAATAACCGGGTCTGATGGCAGATTTTTTGCTCTGGTGGGGGCAACGTAGATGGGTGAGGTCACTAACGGATCTAGGTCTCCGGTGGTGTATATGTTTTCGGTGCCAATCTCTGATGGATCCTTAAACCGCTGCAAATGGAAATATAAGCATCAATGGTGAAGAGGTTATCGACATCGATTTCCGGTGGAAACCTAAATTGATTCAAATGGTTAGACGTTGTCGGCACTTTATGTTCTGTGTATGGCTTTAGAGAAGAGAGATAAAAAGTGAGATAGAGAGTTAAGAGGGGGTGAGGTCGATTGACTAATTAAAAGGGTATGGGCAAGGGGTATCGATTTTACTTTTCAGTTTTTATAAATGATAAATAGATGAAAAAAAAAATAAAATAGAAAATGACAGTAAAGTCTTTTTATATTTGAAAGGGACAAAATACGTAATAAAATTAAAAACATTGGAACGGTACGAGTACAAAATAAAATATAGACACCAAATACGAAATTTTGATAAACACTAATTTGTTCTTATAAATATAGAATACATATATAGGATAAATAGAATCCTAAAATATTCATTTTATTTAAATAGATAACAATTAAGAGAAAGAGGGAAAAAAACTTGGAGATTTGTCATTTGTCGCTTGTCCAACATCGGGCCGGTTGAAGGAAGAATGGAACTATGGAAGGATAAAGAAGACAAAAGGAAGTAAGGGTGAACTCGTGGGCTCATTTGAGGCCCATGATCCTGATATTGATCTAACTTAACAAGATGTTGCCTCATTTTGGCTTTCGTTTATTTATAAATCCCACGTTTTTATGGTTCAACCAACAAACCAATTTTTTGCCGGTATTGACTGATTCAGTTGGTTTTGACTTGTCCATTTTCAAACGGTTTTTCTACCTTGATGAAACGAACTCCTAATCCTTCCCCTCATAAATGCTTCAGTATGTTGGCAACATCTTGGCCTTTCAATATAATCTATAGCTGGCATCCAATAACGCTACATGGAATTACAACTGATTTCCACTTGTTCATTATGATAATAAGAAAATTAGTTACCACATTTTGTTGGTTAACATACATTTTTATACGCCTTCCAAAATTGGATATTGGAATTGTGAATCATGGCTCCTATGCAGTTGATTGACCTTTCTGGATAACATTTTCCTGTTTCTACGAAGTCTCTATCTGGTTGACAATTTAGTATTCCCATTGTAGTGGTGTTGACGTAAGATAGTAATAATGTGAGTATTGTGTTATGCACTATTACCTTTTTTAATGGAAAAAGGATGATCCACTACCCCCAAGTATTGGTCAATAGGGGTGTTTGTAGTGCAGTGCCATACAATTAGAGTTAAAACTATAAACCGGATATAGGTCTTTAGTCAGTCTAAACTTGTTAAGGCGTTTTTTTGGATTTCATTCAATCTCAGTCTTTTTGTGTGGATAAATGCTAGAAATTCTATGTTTTATGTTAAGTGGGTTAGTTGGGTGAAAAATCATTCTCTAAACACTTTCTTTATGTAATTTCTCTTTCTAGCTTTGAGCTAGTTTTATCTTTTTCTAAAATGCCGCTATTCTAAAAAAACCATATATACAACAGTTTATAACTTTTTGAAACTGCAGAACGCATGACAAAACCTCTAAACTGTGTGGTTTGATGCAGGAGGTTTGTGCAGTTTTGATTCGGTTTATACGGCTTGATTAATACCTTAAATTATTGTTTTTTTTTTAATAAACACAAATTTATACCTCATTTATACCAAAAGTGTTAGAAAATTATAAATGTTTATTAGTAGAAAGAAAATTTACATATTAAAAGTTCATTTTAAAGTAATATAAACACATGATATTATTAATTAGCAAGATCATCGTGTTTAACGTAATTTATTATTACAATTATTTTATTAATTGTATATTAAAAGTCAAGTTTACAAAAGAGTTTAAACGTAAGTGTATGTGTTCAGTAATATACTAGTGTTCATCTGTGAAGAATAGAATGCATTGATTTACCTTCGTAATTCGTACAGTTGTTTATTGAACCCATCTGGTTCTATGTTTATGCACTGCTCAACGTTTTTAGGAAAGTCTCCACTAGAATTGTCCTGAATGGTCTTTACTTTCCATATTAGTCTTAACACGCTAATGCATTATGTGTTCCCCACTTTAAAGTGACACTCATTTTATTCTCCAAGTCTCAAGTGCTGATCATATACACAAGTTAATTAATATAGTTATATGTCTCGTTGATGTATATTCGTTCCAGATGATGATAACAGAAGAAGTACTAAATTTCGTAGCAAGTAATCATATCACCCTGAAACCCGAATTTTGCTCAATCGATCTGTCATCATATGTCGACTACATTTCAGCTGGTTTTATTTAAAATGAAAGTTGTAATGTTAATACACTTTCAGGCAACTCAACAATAATTACATTGCCTTTGAAAAAAACCTATGGCGGTTTGTCCCACCCGTCAAACCCCAATTTCACTGTTTTCACTTCAAAATTTGGAATCACTCCAATTTTCGCTTATATCCATTCTAAGTTATTCAGTGTTTAACTAAATCATGTCATTGCTTTGATTCTTACAAACAGTTAGTGATGGTTTAGATAGTACCACTACAAGAAGAAAGGTAATTAGCGGCGACTTTTACAAAAGTTGCCGGTAAAGAGTAAAAAGTCGCCCGTAAAGGTAATACAGGCGTCACATGTCGCCAATAAAAAGTCGATGCTCCTGCTCTGCCGCTATTGATTAAAATATCGCCAGTGAAGACAGTTGTCACTCGTAATAATTCTTGTCGCCGCTAATGTTTTTGTTCCTGTAGCCGATAATAACATTTTTCATTTTTTAATTTTTTTAATCAACAATTTTGGGTATAAAAAAACCCGATACATAACAACATTAAATACAGAAAAAAATTACATAATAACATCTAATTAGATAACAAATACTATTATAATTAGTTTCATACAAAAATAAACAAACAAAGTTTTACAATTTTAACAAGTAGCAAAGTGACACGACAAGTATAACATACAAAATGCAAATTAATTATTCGGCGAATCATCATCACCGCTCCCATCGTTTCCTTCTTGATCTTTCTCCGATTGAAAAAACGCATAAAGCTCCTCTCTAATGCCATGTCATTGTGCGTTTCCCGAAGATTTTCCAAATACATATTAAATAATAACATATGTAAACTGATAAGTTAAATTATTATGCATATATATATATATATATATATATATATATATATATATATATATATATATATATATATACCCGTATATAAGCTTACGTACCCAAACTTACAATAATATATGGTTTTGTATCATAATATACATTGCAATCGTCTAATGCTCTTTTAATTCAACTTCCAACTTGATTTACATCTAAGATTTTTATAAATTTCATATTTATTTTCTTCTTACATAAATTTCATTTTCAACTCTAATATATATAGTTTAGTAGGTGTTTGACAAAAAGATGTGAGGTAAGAGGAAGATAATGATGAAATTTCTAAAATATTGAAAATAAATCAAGTTAGAGCAAATATATATATATATATATATATATATATATATATATATAGGGAAATGATCAAATGAGAACAACTAAAAGGTTGAGAACGTGAGAACACGTATATTCAGTTGTGATTTCATGTATTCATTTGTGGAGAAATGATAATTTTTTACGCGCAATCAACATGAATATACTTTTTCTCTTCAATTGAAATTAAATGCGTAAAAATTTATCATTTCTCCACAAATGAATAAATGGAATTACAAACAAATATACTTTGTTCTAGCGTTCTCAACCTTTTTGGTGTTCTCATTTGATCCTACTCCTATATATATATATATATATATATATATATATATATATATATATATATATATATATATAGACACAATCCTTTCCTAATTTACATAGGATTTGTTTAATTGTATTATATATACACGTTCAATCAATGAGAAAGGCTAACAGGTTTTACCGATCTTTATGGTGTCAGAGCCTTAACCCTAAACTTTTCCGTCTCCCTCTTTGGCACCTCCGTCTATCGTTAACGACATGCCAGACAAAGATAATAACTCCTCTTCTAAAATCCCCTTTCATCCTGCCTTTGGAGTCAATAACATCAAGAACTATATCCCTCCCATTCTTGATCAAACAATGTAACATTCCAAAAATTCAAACCAATTTAAAATTTTTAAAACATTTCAAACCATTAAAAAAACATAACAACTTTGTTCTAAAATGTATAATATCAGAGTCTTCCCAGAGACATAGCTAAAGCATGAGGAGATGTACGATCACGTCTTTGCCTTCGCGCGGTCATCAGCAGTACCTGAAACAAAATCAACAACTGTAAGCCCGAAACTTAGTGAGTCACCCCAAAATACCAACGCCATACAGATATAACCATATCGTATAAACATATAAGAAAACAACAAACAACATGCATAATGATCCATTAGTCTGACTGGACTGACTCCCGGTCCTCAGCCTATCTGGACTGCTATCCGAGCCATCGACACGTCTGGACCGCCACCCCCCCCCCCTTTGGGACCTTCAGCCTATCTGGACCGCTTGTTGGGTCTTCGGCCTGACTAGATTTTCCGAACTCGGGCCTACAGTCTACCCGGTCCGCTCAGGGTGTCTTACACTACAGGACATAGCAGGACTTGCCTCAACCCTTCCCCATACCAATAAACATGTGCACATAATTATCGTACGCTAGCATGCAATAACAAAGAGTCATACAAATCTAACCGATCTTTAGCATAGACACCTTCCTACAACCAGGATATCAATCAAACAAATTACTAGCATAGCAACCATCCTAAAACAAGATGTAATCTAACATAGTAACCATCCTAAACCAGGATGTAAATCATAAAGGGTTGACCTTGGTGCCGTAGACCCTGTTGATATAATGAGGAGAACTCACCTCGCAACTGATGTCTGAAACTAGAAAGCTTCAACTCTCGAATCACCAACATGAACTTCGCTACCTATAGATACCATAAAATCCTCTTTCATAAATCTCCAAATTACCAAAATACCCTTAGAAGTCAACTGGTCAACTCATGCTCAAAATCAAAGTCTACAGTCAAAGTCAACAGTCCATGTTGACTCGACTCGTCGAGTTCAGTTCACCTACTCGTCGACTCCTTCCTAAACTCGAGAAGTCGTGAAATCCTTGATTGGCTCGTCGAGTTCTCCTTTAACTCGCCAAGTTCATATGTGTTCAAGAATTGGGAGAAACCCCAACCGACACGCCGAGTCTTCTAACGACTCGTCGAGTTCAAGCCAACCTTCAACGGACTCGCGGAGTTGTTCATCCAACTCGTCGAGTTCATGGCCATCTTCATCGAGCTCGCCGAGTGGTTCATTCAACTCGTCGAGTCCTCGCAGACCTTTATCCATGCAGGCGCTTTTTAAGCCATGGCAAGGCTCCAAATTACAGATCCAAGTTTCAAAGGCATGTGTATCACATAAAGTTGAAAACTTTACGCACATGCAAGGTTCTGAAGGCTCTAAATGACCAATCTATGCTTCCAATGGAGCTTTACACCTTGGGAGAGTCTCATTATTGCACAAGCTGGAAACTTTATGTACTCAAAAGCCCAAAGGAGCTCAGTTCTGAAGTTACAACTTAAGATCTGAGATTGCAAGGTAGAATAGCATCCAATCATTCTATGAAAATCGTAGAAATTGTTCAAATATGGGATCTAGAATGAATGAGCTTAGAGTAATGATTTATACCTTCCATAAGAGGCTTAATACAATAGATATCAGGTCCTTCAAGGTCCTTGCTTCTGAATGCTTGATCTCCAAGCTCTTTTCTCCAAGAAAACCCTCGTCCAACCTCAAGAATGCACAAAATGAGCACACACACATGATTAGTGCTTTAGAGGGACAAGAAGCAGTGAAGGGGAGGCTGGGGAAGGCCAATGATCCTTTAAATAGGGTGAAATACCCAAAATTTAGGGTTTCATCTGCCAGCTCCTACTCGTCGAGTCCCTTTATGGACTCGGCGAGTAGACCACTAAATGCGCGATCCCACCTTGCTGCTACTCCACGAGTAGGGCAACCAACTCGTCGAGTAGATCTTTCAACCAAATAAGATTTCATTTAATTCCATACCTGAGAATCGGGGCATTACAATTTTCCCCCACTTGAACTAGACTTCGTCATCGAAGTCAGCTGCAGCGAATAACTCTGGGTAATGCTCGCGCATCTCCACCTCCAGCTCCCATGTCCATTCGGACACCCTCTGATGCTCCCACTGCACCTTCACCAAAGGTATTTCTTTGTTCTGCAAAATCTTCTTCTTCTTCTCCAAAATGGTCACAAGCCTCTCCACGTAATTCAGGCGCTCATCAACCTGAACATCATCCATTGATACTACCGCCTCCTAATCCATGATGCACTTTCGCATCTGCGAAACGTGGAAAGTGTTGTGGATCCGGCTAAGCTCTTCCGACAGCTCCAACCTGTAAGCCACCATGCCAACCCTGGGAATCATCCTGAACGACCCAATGTAACGGGGACACAATTTCGCCCTCTTCCTGAAGTGAATCACACCCTTCCAAGGTGAGACCTATAGGAGAACCATATCCCTCACCTAAAACTCTAACTTAGATCGACGTCTGTCGGCATAACTCTTCTGCCGACTCTGAGCGGTCTGCAGTCGCTGCCTAATCTGCTGAATTTTCTCGGTAGTCTGCAGGACTACTTCCGTCCGTCCCATCACCCTGTGTCCGACCTCACCCCAACAAACTGGTGTGCGACATTTCCGTCCATACAACATCTCAAAAGGCAGGGCGCCAATGCTAGCATGATAGTTGTTGTTGTAGGTGAACTCTACAAGCGGTAGGTGGGAATCCCAACTCCCACCGAAGTCAATGACACACACCTTCAACATGTCCTAAATGGTCTGAATGGCCCGCTTGCTCTGACCATCTGTTTGGGGATGAAATGTTGTGCTAAAGTGCAATCGCGTGCCTAGTTCCTCGTGGAACTTCTTCCAGAAACAGGAGGTAAATCTAACATCCCTGTGGGAGACAATGGACATCGGAGCCCATGGTGAGCAATGATCTCGCGAACGTACACATCGGCCAAATTCTCGGCCAATGAACTCTCCCGTTTAGCCAAAAAATGCGCACTCTTGGTCAATCGATCCACGATGACCCAAATGGATTCAAAGCCCTTCGCCGTCATCGGTAGCTTGGTAATAAATTCCATCGTGATTTGTTCCCATTTCCACATGCAAATCTCCAGGGGCTGCAACTTGTCATGCGGCCTCTGATGCTTGGCCTTAACCATCCTACAGGTCAAGCACCTCTCTACATACCAAACGATTTCTCGCTTCATGCATGGCCACCAGTAGCTCAAACTAAAATACCGGTACATTTTGGTGGCCCCTGGGTTAATAGAGAAGTGAGACTTATTAGCCTCCTCCATGACTGTCTGTCTTACTCCACCAGACATCGGAACCCATGCCCGACCGCATCGGGTTAACAAGCCCCAACTATCCTGCACAAACTGGGAGTTCTCGCCCCTGATCCTCTCTAGTTTCCAGTTCTCTGGTCGCATAACCTCCACCTGAGCATCCCTGATCAAACTCACCAATGGAGAATCCACCTCTATCCATACATACCGCTGGGGTGGAAGACCTAGCTGATTTGCGGCTCAAAGCAGTCGCAACCATATTCGCTTTACCAGGGTGGTAAAGGATTTCACAATCGTAGTCCTTGACTACATCCACCCACTTGCGCTGCCTCATGTTCAGGTTCGGCTAATCCATGATATGCATCAAGCTCTTGTGATCCGTGTACATGGTACACCGGACCCCATAAAGGTAATGCATCCATATCTTGAGGGTGAACACCACTGCACCAAGCTCCAAGTCATGCATAGCGTATCTCGTCTCATGTGGCTTTAACTGACGCGACGCATAAGCTATCACTCGCCCTCTCTGCATGAGGACCGCCCCCAAACCTGTGATGGATGCATCACAGAACACTACAAAATCCTCAACTCCCTCCGGGAGTGTCAAGACTGGGGCCTCGCACAATCACTATCGGAGGGTCTCGAACACCCTCTGCTACTTAGGGCCCCACTGTAAATCCACCCCCTTCCTCATCAGACGAGTGAGGGGTACCGTAATCTTGGAGAAATCCTTAATGAATCTCCTGTAGTACCCTGCCAATCCTAAAAAGCTCCTGATGTCTGAGGGAGATTTTGTTGGATTAGTGTCTAAGTCCATAACTATTTTGGTATGTACTTGACCCGATGGTGCATGGTCCTTTTGGGTTGCCTTCACCAAAGCAACTTGATTGGAGAAATGAATAAAGAGAGAGAGGATAATATGATTTATTAATATGTTAGAATAATATATTAAAGGAGAAATCATATTTGTTTAATTAATATTGGTCAATAATTAATTAAGAATTAGTTTTGTGATCAAATGTAATTAATTAAACTAGAGGGGCTGATTTGTAATTATGCGATAGTTACAAAATAAGTTAAGGATTATCTTATTTATATGGTGGACGAATTTAAGGTTGGAAAGCCTTAGAATTCGAGTATGATAAGGATTCAAGGATTATCTTATTGGTTGCTTAACGGATAATCAACTAGATAAGGATAATGACTGAAACCCTATCTTTGCACCTATATAAACACCCCTAGGGTCATGAATTCGGGTATCCCTTCCCAAGAGGCCCTAGATATGAATTCTAACCTCTCACCTCTCTCTTTATACCTTCTCCACCTGCTTATGGTGTTTGTGAGCCATTAGAGGAGTGACACTTGTGACTCTAAGCCTTCCAAAGTCAATACAAGGAGATTTGGGATTGTTATTGCTACATAACAATCAAGGTAACACTATAAACTTATTCTCATGTTAATATGATTATATGTATGCTAGAATTAGGGTTTATAGTCTTGGATTCAAAGCATGTACAATAGAGAAACCTAGATCCAAGCATTAGGGTTTGTATGAGCACATAGGATGTCTTATGACTAAAACTCATCAGTGGTATCAGAGCCTAGCTTGGTTTCAATTGTATTGATGCATTGTATAACTGGAAAATCATTTTGTAGGCTTTATGGCTGAGGAACTCGGCGAGTACCACAGTGTACTCGGCGAGTAGACCTCAACTCGGTGAGTACAGTGTGGTACTCGGCGAGTTCGAGCGTCAGATAATGCTTATCTCGGGATTCCTTGCTGTTTTTGCATTTTTATAGTTACCTTATCATGTTAGATCAATATAAATCCGATTTTATGATATATATGACTATATTCTTGATCTAATTAAATATAATTATCAATTAACAAGATAATTGTTTCATTATAAGATAATTGATTAATTATTTTAAGTAAATTGATAAATTGTTTTGCAAGAAATCATTAAATAAATCAAATATGGATAATTATGTGATTAAATGTTAATTTAAAATTATTTGTTATTTGATCCTTGTTGTTATGAAAAGTTTCATATTTTACCCTTTAGGTTTTATAGTTTAAATTTGAACCCAAAAGTTTTGAAGTTTTGAAATTTAAATAGTTAAAACCCTAATGTTTTGAAAAAGGTTTCAAAACTTGCCCTCAAGTTTTGGAATTTAAAAGTTGATTAAAAGGTTTAATTAGAAATGTTAAATTCTAAAACTCTAGTAATGTTTTGAAAAGTTCAAATCACACCCTTATGGTTTTATTAATTAATTAAGGAGTATAATTAAAAGAGGTTTAATAAATCCATAAAAGTTTAGGTTAACCTTTTAATTGAAAGTGTAATTGTTAGAGTTAACCATATAGTATTTTAAAAGTATAAAATACACTCTATACTATATATAACATTAAAAGTCTAACATTATATATATGTATGAGTAAAAGTCAGCCTTACCGTTAGTAGGCCTCATTCGCGAAGCTGGTCTATAAGGGGTGTTTAAGGAAATTGCCTATAAAATGGCGATTGAATGGGTATCCACTCTTACCCACCGCACTCTTGACTAGTGGAGGGTCGTTAGCCGAACGGGTAGGATAGGACGAAACCTTCCATTATAAGTATAATGAAATACAAAGTAACTAAATGTTTTTCAAATTCCCAATCTTAGTTACTTAGGCAAAAGTGAATTGATGCAATTCCATGAAATTACACTTTGTGCCCTTGCGAAGACGTTAGTGGAGCGTGTGTGGTTTACCGGCACACTAAATGGTTCTAAGCAAAGGTAGCAAAGGGTGACTCAATGTTTGTCATAGTTCGGTGGAGCGTGTGTGGTTTACCGGCACATCGAATAGGTGATTGTAACATGTGAGGGCACCATGTATGTAAAACCCTGTTTATTTATTTGATAAATAAATAAATTAATGAACGAATCATAAGCCTAAGATAAATAATTGAAAGTTTAGGGGGTTAAAAATATGATTTCCGAATTATTATAAAGAATTTTTGGAGTTAGGGACTCCATGGTAATTATTTGGGATTTATTTTACAAGAAAATAGAAAAGGAGGGACTGTATGTGTAAACATGGGAGTAAGTTTGTAAGGAACCGGGTATATAAACCCGATTATACTCAGAAACCCTAGAGATCATGTGCAGCTGTCACCCCACCTTATGACTCCTATCTTCCAGCCGCCACCCTCACCTTTTCACCCCTCGTCCCAATTGTCGCTTCCATGAGACCTTGGTGAACCACCGACGATCCTTGCGACTCCGATTGCGGGCGTGAAGGCCGGTACCGAGGCTGTTGTTGCGTTGTTCCTTCTTCAAAGACGCCGTCGCTCTCCTTCATCATTCTCTTCCTCCCATATCTTCTCCGATCGCCGCTCCTTTGCCGCTGTACTCGTTGCTGGTGCCTTGCGCAGTCGTCGATGAAGCTGGAACCGACGCCATCAATCGTCGTTTGCATTTTCGAGCTCAACTATGATCGTCTCCGCTGCTGCAATGCTTCTATGAAGAAGACGAAGTCAGTGCCCTTCGCCACCTTCGTTCGCCGCCGTTAGCCATCGCTGGTGCCGCCTTCTCAAATCGGTGTCGTCGCATTTAGCCACCAGGTGGGTGGTTGGATTCTTTTTCGAGCAGGAGATATGGGTGTGTGTGGTTCGTATGCTATCATGGCGTGTGAATCACCGTTCCATCGTGTTTGTGTGTAGGTTATGTCGAATGGTTGCTGTGAAGAACCACCATGGCAGTCGGCCATGGTGGTTGCCACCTCAAGGACCGACATAGCGGTTGTGTATGCTAATGTATGGGTTAATTTCGTGTGTGTGTTTATTTCCTTAGTGTGTGTTTGGCCGGAATTCTAGGTTCAAGGCACCACCACCACCGTGAGATGGTGGCTGCCACCGTGTACCACCACCGACCACCACAAGGGGTGTTACGGGTGTGTGTTCATTTAGTATAGTGTGTGTGTGTGTTTTTAGTGAGTTCCTTGTAAATTGTAAAAGAAAATGGAATAATGAGAAAGAAACCATAACCACCACCGTGAGGTGGTGGCTGCCGCCTCCTGCCGCCACCGACCGTCGTGTCGGGTGGCGGTGCGCTTTGCCTCTTGTGATTGATTCGTTTGGGCTTAGTGAAACCCTAATGGGCTCAAAGGAGCTCTAATGGGCCTAATGAAGCTTAATGGACTCTATTGGACCCAATAAAACCCTAATGGGCTTAATAATATTTTAGTGGGATTAATAGGCCCATAAAGCCCTAATTGACATAAAAGGCCAACAAATTAATAAATGGGCTAGTATTTGGGTTGGAAACCTTAATGCCATCAAAACCCTAATTTTGGGGAATTAATCGAGACACACGAGAATTATGTAATAACTTGGAATATTAAATAATAAACTTTGGCAGAAATTAATCTAAGTAATAATGGACTTAATGGATTAAGTCCTTAATTGATTAAGTTCCTAGTGTGTTAAGTCCTTAGTGGGTTAAGTAAGAAACACTTAACCTTAGTTATGATTTGATGTGAAACCCTAATTTCACTTGGGCTTTGTATTGGGCCATCCGAGAATAATCAAATGGACTAGAGTAATTAGTTGGGCGTTAGGGTAAGGCCCATATGAAGGATTGGGCCCAATTTGGAAAATTGGGCCATAGATGGGCCATAGTTGGGGCCTAGATGGTTGTATGATATTGGGCCCTAGAATGATACATGTTGGACTGGACTGGTCAATTGGGCCATATGATGGACTTTGATCCCTAGTTTACTTTGGGCCTATGGATTGGGCCTTGGGCTTGGGAAAGCCAAGCTAGGGGTAATGTAGTAATTATCCAAAGCATGTATTTTTAGTTATGTGTTAGAACCCAATTATTAATTGGGTGTTATTTGGTGTTGACAGTTCGGGAATCTGTCAGCCAGCAGCTGGGGTGGAGTCTGCGGGACTTCAGCAGTGTGGGATTGTGTCTGCGGGACTTCCGCAGTGTGAGGTGAGTTTCCTTCCAGTAGGGACGGGTCTAAGACCACAATGCCGGCCCGTTCAGTTAGCAGAAGTTTCCGGACTTCGGTCCGATGCAGTAGTTAGTATGTTTGATGCCTTCGTGGCTCAGACAGGATTTATGTGCTATGTGTTATGTGTTATGTGTTATGTGTTCCGGGCTACGGCCCGATGTAGTATGCAGTATATGTGTTCATGCTAGTTGATATGTTATGCTATGCTATGATTCAGTCAGTTCCAGACTTCGGTCCGATGCAGTTAGTCCCGGACTTTGGTCCGATGCAGGGGATAAGGTCCCAGTCAGTTCCAGACTTTGGTCCGATGCAGTTAGTTCCGGACTTCGATCCGATGCAGGGGACAAGGTCCCAGTCAGTTCCGGACTTCGGTCCGATGCAATTTCCGGACTTCGGTCCGATGCAGGGGACAAGGTCCCAGTCAGTTCCGGACTTCGGTCCGATGCAGTTTCCGGGCTTCGTTCCGATGCAGTGGGCAAGGCCCAATATGTGTTTATATGTTATTGTATGGTATGTGGTGGTTTGGGGGAGCTCACTAAGCTTCGTGCTTACAGTTTCAGTTTTGGTTTCAAGTACTCAGTTTTCAAAAGAGGAGCTCGGGAAGATTGCAGTGCACACACCATAGTCAGTTAGCCTGGGAATGTTTGACTCTGATAATGATATTATGTTTTGAATTAATACTCGAGAATTTATGTTATGACTTATGATACAGTTTTTTTTATAAGTATGATTCTAGTAATGCTTTAAAAGAATTTTTTTTTGGGTCGTATTTTTGGGTCGTTACAAGTTGGTATCAGAGCCTTGGTTTCAGGGATTCAGATATGCATTCGAGTGTATTTGAACTCAAACTAAGGACACGATAAAGGATTTTCAAAAGAAAAACATTTTTGAAAAAGGGTTTTGGAAAAAGAACATAGAAAGAAAAGATTTTTGAAAACGAGAAAAGGGTGTGGTGCATGCAATCAGCCGAGCTCAAGTAAGTACTCCCAATTTACCCATACAAGTTATGTTATGATCATCATTATCAGTTTCAGTTTCAATTTCAGCTTCAGTAGAACAGCATGCTAGAATAAGACTAAGGATCTAGGATGATGCCTTATGTGCCTGTTTTATGTGTTTCAGCTGATAAGAATTGCATGCTAGTATTGAGTAGACAGTAGTAGGATAGCCTGTGCAGGTTATGCCTGATAGCATGAGCTTAGCATTGTATGCTAGTGCAGTTTCTTGTTATGAGAATTGTTTTGCCTAAGTATGTTTCCTTTATCCGAATGCTGCTTGCTTTGTGCTTTGTGGGACTCTGAGTGATGGGAGTTAGCCATTAGGTGAATACGTCACATCACATGTGATTAGGGTTGGATAATCTAAGAGTGCTAGATTTGGCCCTACTGCGCAACTCTTGTCTGAGTCCAACCGTTGTAGGGACAAGACTTTTACTCGAAGGATTATCC
Organism: Lactuca saligna; assembly: GCF_052625555.1. Lineage (NCBI taxonomy): Eukaryota > Viridiplantae > Streptophyta > Magnoliopsida > Asterales > Asteraceae > Lactuca > Lactuca saligna. The sequence goes on along the minus strand of NC_136423.1, from coordinate 155,900,293 downwards.
GAGCCTCATCACATGTGATGGTATTCAGGTGGTGGCTAATTGGCATTACAAGGGGGCCTTCAGCAGCTGAGGACTGTTTGGGTAGAGTCAGAGGTTCCCTAGGGCAAGCCTAGGATGAGAGTAGCAGAGATCAGTAGAAGAGTAAAGGGGACTTGGTGGAGTTGAGGTAACTCTTGAGGAAAGTACGGATAGATGTGGAAGGTAGTAGGGGCCCATACTACTGAAAGCAGAGGATCCGTACTCGATTCAAGAGGGGCCGAGGCGAAACCAAGGAACTAGTAGAGTATGTGAGAGATCCCTCAGCAGTAGTATGTAATTGGTCAGGGATTGTTATATTTTCAGCATGGTGACGTTGCGTGAGATATCAGTTGGCAGTTCAGGTGCAGGGGAGGGGTCTGGCTCAGGCTTTAGAGCCGGACAGCTTGATGATCGGATGAGGGATTTCATTTCCGCAAAGATTATGCGCAACATCATCGATCAGACTCCAATGATTTTCAGTTCAGTTAGAGAGGCTATTGTGGAGCTCATGGACAGTCATCTTGAGGCCTTTAGGGCCGGGTTAGTTTTAGGACAGATTGGGGCTCGTCTAGGTCCCGAATCTTATGGAGTTCAGGGATCCATCAGGGAGAGAGGTCCCATTTCTAGTTTCTGCTATCAGGGGGCAGGGGTGTGTGGGGTATTCTGTCTCCAAGAGAAACCATTGCATGATTGGATGGTTGAGGAAGTTTCGCGAGCCATTCGCGAGGGTCTGCCAGACATGGTCGTGAGGATCACTGATAGATTGATAGCAAGGCTTTAGGATCAGACATTTGTTGTTCAGTCAGCAGACGTTGTCGTTGGGGTAACGCAGGAGCGAGAGTCGGAAGGGAAGAAGAAAATGGATGAGACTCAGGTTGCCACAGGTTCGAGTAAGAGGTCCAAGAGTTCAGATTTGAGGATGAGGAACTATCAGAGCCGCAGTCGATGCGGGAAGTGCGGAAGGACGCACATGGGTGTGTGTAGGCGTAGAAGTGGTGGCGATGCTGGGTGTTTCAAGTGCGGCCAGATTGGTCATTTTAGCAGAGACTGTGTTGTTACCATCGCCCAGGGACTTGATCCGTTGTGTTTCCATTGCAGTCAGAGGGGCCACAAGAAGGCCCACTGTCCAAGTTTGTATTCAGCAGGGCAGGCGCCAGCTCCTACCCTTGGAACTTCAAGTACCGTCAGTGGTTGTCAAGGCCGGGCAAGGGTGCCTACGGCTCGGAGCCGAGTTTCTCCGGTAGATTTCAGCAGGGATTCGAACAGCACTGAGTAATGGAGGTATGTAACTTTGTTTTTGTCAGCTTATGTTATGATTATATTGTTATGGTTTCTGCATCAATTGTGGTATAAGTGTTGCGTTATGGAGTGGCTTGCTTGTGATTATGTCATATGCCATTTTCATACCTCGGATAATTGGTTGGTAGTTAGGGGATGTGCTCATATGGAGAAGTTTCGGAGAATGCAGTAACTGTAGCATGGTAGGGAGAGATCTGGTTCGTTTCGCTAGTTCGGAGGGGATAGTGGTTTGGATGGAATGGTCAAATTCCTACCTGGCAGGCTTGGGTTCCCCAGTAGAAGTTTTGGAATGGTAGTAAAGGTCGGGATCTCTTTTGAATGTGAAGCAGCAAGGGGTAAGCAAGATCGAAGTGGGGGAGAACCCTCCGGGTATACATGGATAAGAGTCACTCAGAATGAGTGCGCGACCTCTGAGAAGAAGTGGTAGTAGCACAGTGATGGATGGATTGAGAAGTTCAGAATTGGGAGTTCGAGAACTTTTCCCAGTAGTGGGTTCATGTAATGGAGATGGTTAGAAGCTGGTTGGGAATCCAGGATTTGAGGACCACCTGTAAAGGCTCAAGTGAGTCGGAATGAGGATCCGGAGAAAACGGTTAGCAGGAGATGTTTTCGTATTAGTAGCCAGTGGCAGAGCCAGCATGCAGGATTATGTGGATTCAGGAGTTGGGAGGTTGGAAACTTCCCAACAGTAGCTTCTTGTATCCGGATCAGTAGACGGTTGGTTTGGGAACCAAGCCGGAGAATTCCTCGACGAAGAGCTAAGTATATCAAGGATATAAGATGTCGGGGATGATGCAGAATTCAAAGACTGAGGGCTGGTTTGAGGAATCGGGATGAGGGATCACTAGCGGGACTAGGGATAGTCAGGATGTCCTCGGGTCAGATAGTAGTAGAGTGTTGTAAGTCTGCGGGGGTAGCCGTAGCATTCACTAGTAGTCAGAGAGTAGTAGAGTGTTGTAAGTCTGCGGGGGTAGCCGTAGCATTCACTAGCAGTTAGATAGTAGTAAGTGGTGTTGTAAGTCTGCGGGGGTAGCCGTAGCATTCACTAGCAGTCAGATAGTAGTAAGTGGTGTTGTAAGTCTGCGGGGGTAGCTGTAGCATTCACTAGTAGCCAAATAGTACTAGAGAGTTGTAAGTCCGCGAGCGTAGTCGCAGCCTTTTATCAGACTGGTAGCAGCATGAGCACGTTGTTGAACGCGGGAACGTAGTAATTCCCACCCGTTCGGGTGTTGCAGTGAGAATATGGAAACCAACTGATTGGATTTCAGATTTACCCAAATGGATTAGATCTGGTTAAGCCAGTAATGAGACTGTAGGGACGTCACTACAGTTATGAGATCAGAGAAGCAATGGAATGCTTCGGGACGTGTGAGGTAAGGCTACCATTGGTCAGGTAGCAATCACTTTTAGTCTTGGATTTAATGATGATAGGATTCGACGCATGGACCCGATGGGTTATATCAGAAGGTAGTAGAGCACAGTGTCATGATAACTAGTGGCAACTAGTTCCAGAGAAGGATTTCGTTCAGAAGTCGTGTGAGGTGACTAAGTAGTGAGTCCTTTGGCTCTGCAGCCGGGTGCAAACCCGGTATTTCAGAGGATTGGCAAGCGAATTGAGACCCAGGAGGCCTCGGTAGCCTTTGGTAAGAAGTTATGTAGCAGCATATACTGCTTCAGGTAGTTCAGTGTTTGGGCAGTTTTAGTGCTTGGGCAATATTAGTATTTTTGTTTCAGGTTGCACGTACTCACGAAATAGCTGGAGTATTGTGGAGTGACAAGTCACTCACAAGAGGAGTATCTGGGGCTTGGCCAGGTACAAGTTATATACATAGATAATTAGGTCTGTGAACCTGTTTCATAGTGAGAACCTAAAGCTATCATTAGTTGAGTAGCATGTTGATGGACGAACGACTAGATTCAATGATAATGATTTAACATGAGTGGTCTGTTAGGGATTTAGATCATCTCAAGACAACAATTTTTAGACGGAGTAGACGAGATCTGGTTGTGAGGAATTCGTTCACCTGCAGATTGTAGGGCTTTGTGAAGATTGGTCACGGCTACCCTGGGAAGGCTAGGGCGTGCCCAGGATGATGACTATGTTACTAGAGTGGCTTGGTATGTAAGGATCGGTAAGGAATGATTTCGAGGACGAAATCTAATTTAAGTGGGGGAGAGTTGTAAAACCCTATTTATTTATTTGATAAATAAATAAATTAATGAACGAATCATAAGCCTAAGATAAATAATTGAAAGTTTAGGGGGTTAAAAATATGATTTCCGAATTATTATAAAGAATTTTTGGAGTTAGGGACTCCATGGTAATTATTTGGGATTTATTTTAAAAGAAACTAGAAAAGGAGGGACTGTATGTGTAAACATGGGAGTAAGTTTGTAAGGAACCGGGTATATAAACCCGATTATACTCAGAAACCCTAGAGATCATGTGCAGCCGTCACCCCACCTTATGACTCCCATCTTCCAGCCGCCACCCTCACCTTTTCACCCCTCGTCCCAATCGTCGTTTCCATGAGACCTTGGTGAACCACCGGCGATCCTTGCGACTCCGATTGCGGGCGTGAAGGCCGGTACCGAGGCTGTTGTTGCGTTGTTCCTTCTTCAAAGATGTCGTCGCCCTCCTTCATCATTCTCTTCCTCCCATATCTTCTCTGATTGCCGCTCCTTTGCCGCTGTACTCATTGCTGGTGCCGTGCGCAGTCGTCGATGAAGCTGGAACCGACGCCATCAACCGTCGTTTGCATTGTCGAGCTTGAATGTGATCGTCTCCACCGCTGCAATGCTTCTGTGAAGAAGACGAAGTCAGTGCCCTTCGCCACCTTCATTCGCCGCCGTTAGCCATCGCTGGTGCCGCCTTCTCAAATCGGTGTCGTCGCATTTAGCCACCAGGTGGGTGGTTGGATTCTTTTTCAAGCAGGAGATATGGGTGTGTGTGGTTCGTATGCTATCATGGCGTGTGAATCACCGTTCCATCGTGTTTGTGTGTAGGTTATGTCGAATGGTTGCTGTGAAGAACCACCATGGCAGTCGGCCATGGTGGCTGCCACCTCAAGGACCGACATAGCGGTTGTGTATGCTAATGTATTGGTTAATTTCGTGTGTGTGTTTATTTCCTTAGTGTGTGTTTGGCCGGAATTCTAGTGTAACAGCTCAAATTTTCAAATAAATTTTTCATTTAAAATAAAATATCATTATTCGACAAAAGAATTTATTCCAAGTTTAATGCAAAAATATAAATAACGAATCCCCAAGATCTTCAACAATGGCAGTGTGTACGTGTCACGCCGGCGCCTTCCCACGGTCATCACTAGTACCTGAAAAACATAAACACAACTGGTAAGCATAAATGCTTAGTGAGTTCCCCAGTATACGACTTACCCACATACGCCTTCCGGCCCGGACCTTTCGGTCCACATAACATTGCCTTCCGGCCCGTAATATAATCGCCTTTCGGCCCATAACATATCGCCTTCCGGCCCGTATTAAATTGCCTTCTGGCCCATAGTATTTTGCCTTCCGGCCCATAATAGTATAAAACATAACACATATAACATATCACACATAACACATAAGTCATACATAATACCGTTCTTTCTATCACATAAAGTCTCGCCTTCCGGCCCGTATAAGCATACATCACATATAAAGCATCTACCTCTCTAGACATAGCATAAATATAACACATACGACCTTCCGGTCACGCAGTCAAACCCTTCCGGGTGAAGTATAGTGAGAAGACTCACCTCGTAATATGCAAGCTATAAACCCTTCGAGCTACTCGCACTCGATCCGCTAATCTGCAGGCTCCCTATAATACCACATACCTTTATTAATGATCTTATCAAACAAGACAACTGGCCCTACTAAATTACATACAGGTCAACGGTCAACTTGACCGGACTCGTCGAGTGCAAAGGCAACTCGGCGAGTCTAGACACCCCGACTCCACTCGCCGAGTCTAAAGAACGACTCGACGAGTTCCAGTAGGTCTTCAAGCTACTCGCCGAGTCTGAAGAACAACTCGGCGAGTCCTAGTGAATCTTCAAGCTACTCGCCGAGTCTGATCATTGGACTCGGCGAGTCCTCGCCATGCAATCAATCAACTGCCTCCTGTACTTCGCATGATTCCATAATATATAGATATGGGGCTTCCTGGACCTTCACATATACTATTACAGGGGTTTAAACACTTGTAACAACACTATAATCTATCAAATCCTTAAATGGGTTTACTAAACCCTAGATTCGTATACAACGTCAAAACTACAAAAGTGATCCGAGGATTACCTGGAAAACGTGTTCCCTGTGTCCCCAACCTTCAGAGCTCGACCCCTTGAACCTCCTTTGATCACCACCTTGCCTCTCCTTGTCTAACAACCTCTTCAAGCTTCCACTAGCCCTCCCCCTTGCTCCAGATGCCCACAGACTCCTAAGTTATCTTCAATCGGCCAAAAGACTAGACATGACGGCCCCCAAGACATTATATACGATCCAGAATTAAAACGGCTAGGGTTTCAGCCGAACAGCGTCGACTCGCCGAGTCCCTAATGGACTCGTCGAGTCCAGTCGCGACTCTGTGTCCAAGACCGTGGTCCTACTCGGCGAGTCAGGCACCAACTCGCCGAGTCCCCTCCTAATTATGCCCCAAAAATAGTTTAAAGCAATACCTGAAATTCCGGGCTGTTACAACTCTCCCCCACTAGAACTAGACTTCGCCCTCGAAGTCTCATTCTGCGAATAACTCCGGATGTTGCTCCCGCATTTCACTCTCCGGCTCCCAAGTCATCTCCGATCCCTTCCGATGTTGCCACTGAACCAACACCAGAGGTATCTCCTTGTTCCGTAGAACCTTGATCTTCCGATCCCTGATAGCTACTGGTCTCTCGGCGTAATTCAGGCTCGCATCCACCTGAATATCTTCTAACGGAACCACTGCTGATTCATCGGCTATACACTTCCTCAACTGTGATACGTGAAAGGTGTTGTGAATCTGATTCAGCTCTGCTGGCAACTCCAACCGATAAGCTACTTTACCTACCCTTGCAACTACACGAAATGGACCTATGAACCGGGGCCCCAATTTGCCCCTCTTTCTGAACCGAATCACTCCTTTCCAAGGAGAGACCTTTAGGAGAACGAAGTCGCCAACCTGGAATTCGAGCTCGGACCGGCGTCTATCCGCGTAACTCTTCTGTCGGCTCTGGGCGGTCAATAACCTTTGCCTCACCTGTTGAATCTGTTCGGTCGTCTGAAGTACGATCTCTGTACTGCCCATCACTCTCTGTCCCACTTCTCCCCAGCAAATGGGAGTCCGACACCTCCTACCATACAACAACTCAAAAGGTGGCATACCAATGCTCGAATGATGGCTGTTGTTGTAGGAAAACTCAGCCAACGGCAGATGCGCATCCCAGCTACCCCCGAAGTCTAACACACACGCTCTAAGCATGTCTTCCAATGTCTGAATCGTCCGCTCGCTCTGACCGTCGGTCTGGGGATGGTATGCGGTACTAAAATGCAGTTTAGTACCCAACTCCTCATGGAATTTCTTCCAGAACCTGGAAGTGAAACGTACATCGCGGTCCGAAACAATCGAGGTCGGCACTCCATGCCGAGATACTATCTCTCTCACGTATAACTCTGCCAACTTCTCTGCTGATGAACTTTCGCTAATGGCAAGGAAGTGTGCACTCTTTGTTAGCCTATCCACAATCACCCAAATCGCATCGACTCCCCTGGCAGTTCTCGGCAATTTGGTGATGAAATCCATCGTGATCTGTTCCCACTTCCACTCAGGAATCTCTAAGGGTTGCAATTTACCGTGCGGTCTCTGGTGCTCGGCCTTAACCCTACGGCAGGTCAAACACCTCTCAACGAACCAGGCGACGTCTCTCTTCATGCAAGGCCACCAATACTCCTTTCTCAAATCCAAATACATTTTCGTAGCACCGGGATGGATCGAGAATTTCGATCTGTGTGCCTCCTCCATCAAAGTAACACGCGTACCGCCCACGAATGGTACCCAGATCCGACCCTGAAACGTCAGAAGTCTCCGTCCATCCATAACGAACTCTGAAATCAACCCGACGACCCGCTCCTGTTTCTGCATCCCAGATTTCACAACCTCGGCCTGTGCCCCGCGAATAGCATCTAATACCGGAGTCATCACCGTCAATCTCAAACATACTTCCCGCAATGGAGTGCTCTCCGCCCTACGACTCAATGCATCGGCTACCACATTAGCCTTGCCTGGGTGGTATAGGATCTCACAGTCATAATCCTTAACCACGTCTAACCATCTCCTCTGACGCATATTTAGGTTGGGTTGATCCATCAAATACTTCAAACTCTTATGGTCCGTGTATATGGTACAACGAACCCCGTACAGGTAGTGATGCCAAATTTTGAGGGCGAACACTACTGCCCCCAACTCTAAGTCATGCGTGGGATACCTCGCTTCGTGAGGCTTCAGCTGCCTCGATGCATAGGCTAGCACATGGCCCCTCTGCATCAACACTGCACCCAGTCCTGAAATCGATGCGTCGCAATATACGACAAAGTCCTCCATCCCTTCCGGGAGAGCTAATACTGGGGCTTCGCACAGTCTCTGACGAAGTGTCTCGAAGGAAGTCTGCTGCTCGGGTCCCCATGAAAATGTAACACCTTTCCGGGTCAATCTGGTGAGCAGCATCGCGATCTTGGAGAAGTCCCTAATGAACCTCCGATAGTACCCCGCCAACCCAAGGAAACTCCTGATCTCAGAAGGTGACTTCGGTGCCTCCCAACTCATCACCGCTTCCACCTTGGCCGGATCGACCAATATCCCTGCCTGATTTACAACGTGCCCCAGAAATTGGACCTCCCGTAACCAGAAGTCACATTTGGAGAATTTTGCATATAGCTTCTCCGACCTCAGTACCTCAAGGACCTCCCTCAAATGTCCCTCATGCTGCTCTCTAGACCGCGAATACACCAGAATGTCGTCGATAAATACAATCACAGACCGATCCAGCATCGGCCTGCATACCCTGTTCATGAGGTCCATGAACACTGCTGGGGCATTGGTGAGCCCAAAAGGCATCACCACGAACTCGTAATGCCCATACCGCGTCCTAAATGCTATCTTCTGGACGTCCTCATCCCGCACTCTTACCTGATGGTACCCTGATCTCAAATCAATCTTGGAAAACCAAGATGCCTCTTGCAACTGATCGAATAGATCATCGATCCTCAGTAACGGATAGCGGTTCTTGACCGTCACCTTGTTCAGCTCCCGGTAATCGATACACATCCGGTGTGAACCATCCTTCTTCTTGACGAACAGAATCGGTGCTCCCCACGGCGAGCTACTCGGCCGAATAAATCCCTTTCCCAACAACTCCTGAAGTTGCGAGGACAACTCTTGCATCTCTGGAGGTGCAAGACGATAAGGCACCTTCGCAATAGGCGCAGCCCCTAGAACTAGATCGATACCAAACTCCACTTGCCTCGCAGGAGGTACTCCCAGCAAATCCTCGGGAAAAACATCTGGAAACGCGCGCACCACTGGAACCTCCTTCACCGTCTTCGGTCTCTCAGAAATCTCCCGCGTATCCATCACATACGCCACAAAACCGTTACATCCCCGCTGTAGGCATTGCCTCGCCCTAGCGGCCGAACAAAAAGCTGATCCCGAACGGGTACCCTCGCCGTATACCGTAAGAACTCCCCCACTAGGGTCTCGTATAGTCACCAGCTGACGCTCGCAGTCGATGACAGCGCTGAATCGGCTCAACCAGTCCATGCCTACGATGACACAGACATCCCCCATCGCAATAGGAATTAGGTCAATCGGAAACGCGACCCCGAAGACCTCTAGCACACATCCCCGAAGAACCTCCGTAGCACAAATCACCCTCTCAGCCGCAATAGAAACGCTCAAAGGCCGACTTAACGGTTCACGACTAATGCCGATGTGCTGAATAAAAGCTAACGATACAAACGATCTACTCGCACCCGAATCAAATAACACTAGAGCAGGCATAGAGTTCACAAGGAAAGTACCTGCCACAACATCGGGCGCAGCGCGGACCTCCTCCGCAGTCAGCTGAAAGGCTCTCCCGCGAGCCCTTGGGGCCTCGACCTTCGCCGGTCGGGTCTCAGTAATCCTGGTAGTAGGTGTAGCTCCCTGACGAAGCTGCGGACACTCGGCCTTCCGATGGCCTGTCTAGTTGCAGTGAAAGCAAACCATAAACCCCTTAGGGCAATCCCTGGCAATATGTCCCTCCTTTCCACACTTGTAGCAACCACCAGCTCGACACACCCCCTCGTGACTCCTGCCGCACTTCACGCAAGTGCGACCCTTCGGACCTCCCATCCTCGAATCAGCGAACTTAGTCCGCTTGGCTGCCGGCTGAGACTGAGCCGGCCGCCGATCCACCTGCCGAGACTTAGCCTCCTCCCTCGCCTGAGTCTCCAACTCGATCTCGCGCTTCCTGGCGTTCGCCTGAAGCTCAGTGAAAGTACGATAGGTGGAGTTTGACACAAACTCCCGGATCTCCCTCTTCAAAACGCCCAAATACCGGCTCATCCGCGACTGCTCTGTAGATACCAGCTCAGGGCAGAACATTGCCCTCTCATGAAACTTCCGCGTGATCACTGCCACGGAATCAGTACCCTGCTTAAGGGTCAAGAACTCCTGAATCAATCGCTCCCTCTCCACCGGGGGAACGTACTCGTCCCTGAACATCTCCGTAAACCTCTCCCATGTCACCGCTGAAATCTCTGCCTGAGTGAAGTTCGCCGTCACGAACTTCCACCAATCCTTCGCTCCCAGACGGAGCTGGTTCAAGGCGAACCGTACCCTCAAGTGCTCCGGGCATGAGCAAGTATAGAAGCACCCCTCAATGTCGGCGATCCACCTCATAGCCGCAATCGGATCCTGCGTCCCATCAAATTCAGGGGGTTTCGTGTTGCTGAATTCCCTGAATAGCAATGAATCACCCCCTTGCGGCCTAGCAGCAGCCACAGCTGCGGTAGCGGCAGCGACTGCAGCTTCAGTAAGTGCGGCGTACCGCTCCTCAAACTCCTCCATCAGAGTGGTCTTAATAGACCCAAACATCTCCGGGATCTCAGCCCGAACCGCCGCAACTACCTCTTCCTGAATAATCTGACGAATCTCCTCGTCACTCGCACTGCTCGAACTCGCCCCATTGCGTGTGATGACCATGATGTCTCTGAAATACAACATAAAATCATCAGAGACTCCACCAAGTACAATTGTACTCGATACGCGCCCTACTCAGTCTCCGATTTCCAGGGATTCTTACTTGGGTCTTCCACTGATCCGGTGTCTTCGGTAGTACGGGCCCAATACTACCGACCACACCGTATCAGTATTCGTCCTAAATCTTCCTCCCCAAATCCCGAATAATGAGTACTCTACCTCTAGTATGCACTATCTACTTGCACGCTACCAAATATCTCATATAAGCAATCTCCCTAGACAAGGCATCACAAAACAGGCCATTCTAGTCCTATCATGTATACCTAGTCTTCTAGCCTGCATAACAATTCATAATTCAGTGCATAATATAACATTGTAAGGTATTCTGGGGATCTTTACCGTTCGGGCGCTGGCTGATCGTACACACTGCTCCATTCTTGTTTTACCGCCTTACCATTTATGAAATGTTGTGTCCTTATTATTTAAAAAGGTTTTTCCTCAAATCCCCGGTCTGAGTTCAGTTGCACCCGAAAGTACACCCGAATCCCTCAAACCAAGGCTCTGATACCAATTGTAACAGCTCAAATTTTCAAATAAAATTTTCATTTAAAATAAAATATCATTATTCGACAAAAGAATTTATTCCAAGTTTAATGCAAAAATATAAATAACGAATCCCCAAGATCTTCAACAATGGCAGTGTGTACGTGTCACGCCGGCGCCTTCCCACGGTCATCACTAGTACCTGAAAAACATAAACACAACTGGTAAGCATAAATGCTTAGTGAGTTCCCCAGTATACGACTTACCCACATACGCCTTCCGGCCCGGACCTTTCGGTCCACATAACATTGCCTTCCGGCCCGTAATATAATCGCCTTCTGGCCCATAACATATCGCCTTCCGGCCCGTATTAAATTGCCTTCCGGCCCATAGTATTTTGCCTTCCGGCCCATAATAGTATAAAACATAACACATATAACATATCACACATAACACATAAGTCATACATCATACCGTTCTTTCTATCACATAAAGTCTCGCCTTCCGGCCCGTATAAGCATACATCACATATAAAGCATCTACCTCTCTAGACATAGCATAAATATAACACATACGACCTTCCGGTCACGCAGTCAAACCCTTCCGGGTGAAGTATAGTGAGAAGACTCACCTCGTAATATGCAAGCTATAAACCCTTCGAGCTACTCGCACTCGATCCGCTAATCTGCAGGCTCCCTATAATACCACATACCTTTATTAATGATCTTATCAAACAAGACAACTGACCCTACTAAATTACATACAGGTCAACGGTCAACTTGACCGGACTCGTCGAGTGCAAAGGCAACTCGGCGAGTCTAGACACCCCGACTCCACTCGCCGAGTCTAAAGAACGACTCGACGAGTTCCAGTAGGTCTTCAAGCTACTCGCCGAGTCTGAAGAACAACTCGGCGAGTCCTAGTGAATCTTCAAGCTACTCGCCGAGTCTGATCATTGGACTCGGCGAGTCCTCGCCATGCAATCAATCAACTGCCTCCTGTACTTCGCATGATTCCATAATATATAGATATGGGGCTTCCTGGACCTTCACATATACTATTACAGGGGTTTAAACACTTGTAACAACACTATAATCTATCAAATCCTTAAATGGGTTTACTAAACCCTAGATTCGTATACAACATCAAAACTACAAAATTGATCCGAGGATTACCTGGAAAACGTGTTCCCTGTGTCCCCAACCTTCAGAGCTCGACCCCTTGAACCTCCTTTGATCACCACCTTGCCTCTCCTTGTCTAACAACCTCTTCAAGCTTCCACTAGCCCTCCCCCTTGCTCCAGATGCCCACAGACTCCTAAGTTATCTTCAATCGGCCAAAAGACTAGACATGACGGCCCCCAAGACATTATATACGATCCAGAATTAAAACGGCTAGGGTTTCAGCCAAACAGCGTCGACTCGCCGAGTCCCTAATGGACTCGTCGAGTCCAGTCGCGACTCTGTGTCCAAGACCGTGGTCCTACTCGGCGAGTCAGGCACCAACTCGCCGAGTCCCCTCCTAATTATGCCCCAAAAATAGTTTAAAGCAATACCTGAAATTCCGGGCTGTTACATCTAGGTTCAAGGCACCACCACCACTGTGAGCTGGTGGCTGCCACCGTGTACCACCACCGACCACCACAAGGGGTGTTACGGGTGTGTGTTCATTTAGTATAGTGTGTGTGTGTGTTTTTAGTGAGTTCCTTGTAAATTGTAAAAGAAAATGGAATAATGAGAAAGAAACCATAACCACCACCGTGAGGTGGTGGCTGCCGCCTCCTGCCGCCACCGACCGTCGTGTCGGGTGGCGGTGCGCTTTGCCTCTTGTGATTGATTCGTTTGGGCTTAGTGAAACCCTAATGGGCTCAAAGGAGCTCTAATGGGCCTAATGAAGCTTAATGGACTCTATTGGACCCAATAAAACCCTAATGGGCTTAATAATATTTTAGTGGGATTAATAGGCCCATAAAGCCCTAATTGACATAAAAGGCCAACAAATTAATAAATGGGCTAGTATTTGGGTTGGAAACCTTAATGCCATCAAAACCCTAATTTTGGGGAATTAATCGAGACACACGAGAATTATGTAATAACTTGGAATATTAAATAATAAACTTTGGCAGAAATTAATCTAAGTAATAATGGACTTAATGGATTAAGTCCTTAATTGATTAAGTTCCTAGTGTGTTAAGTCCTTAGTGGGTTAAGTAAGAAACACTTAACCTTAGTTATGATTTGATGTGAAACCCTAATTTCACTTGGGCTTTGTATTGGGCCATCCGAGAATAATCAAATGGACTAGAGTAATTAGTTGGGCGTTAGGGTAAGGCCCATATGAAGGATTGGGCCCAATTTGGAAAATTAGGCCATAGATGGGCCATAGTTGGGGCCTAGATGGTTGTATGATATTGGGCCTTAGAATGATACATGTTGGACTGGACTGGTCAATTGGGCCATATGATGGACTTTGATCCCTAGTTTACTTTGGGCCTATGGATTGGGCCTTGGGCTTGGGAAAGCCAAGCTAGGGGTAATGTAGTAATTATCCAAAGCATGTATTTTTAGTTATGTGTTAGAACCCAATTATTAATTGGGTGTTATTTGGTGTTGACAGTTCGGGAATCTGTCAGCCAGCAGCTGGGGTGGAGTCTGCGGGACTTCAGCAGTGTGGGATTGTGTCTGCGGGACTTCCGCAGTGTGAGGTGAGTTTCCTTCCAGTAGGGACGGGTCTAAGACCACAATGCCGGCCCGTTCAGTTAGCAGAAGTTTCCGGACTTCGGTCCGATGCAGTAGTTAGTACGTTTGATGCCTTCGTGGCTCAGACAGGATTTATGTGCTATGTGTTATGTGTTATGTGTTCCGGGCTACGGCCCGATGTAGTATGCAGTATATGTGTTCATGCGAGTTGATATGTTATGCTATGCTATGATTCAGTCAGTTCTGGACTTCGGTCCGATGCAGTTAGTCCCGGACTTTGGTCCGATGCAGGGGACAAGGTCCCAGTCAGTTCCGGACTTTGGTCCGATGCAGTTAGTTCCGGACTTTGGTCCGATGCAGGGGACAAGGTCCCAGTCAATTCCGGACTTCGGTCCGATGCAATTTCCGGACTTCGGTCCGATGCAGGGGACAAGGTCCCAGTCAGTTCCGGACTTCGGTCCGATGCAGTTTCCGGGCTTCGTTCCGATGCAGTGGGCAAGGCCCAATATGTGTTTATATGTTATTGTATGGTATGTGGTGGTTTGGGGGAGCTCACTAAGCTTCTTGCTTACAGTTTCAGTTTTGGTTTCAGGTACTCAGTTTTCAAAAGAGGAGCTCGGGAAGATTGCAGTGCACACACCATAGTCAGTTAGCCTGGGAATGTTTGACTCTGATAATGATATTATGTTTTGAATTAATACTCGAGAATTTATGTTATGACTTATGATACAGTTTTTTTTATAAGTATGATTCTAGTAATGCTTTAAAAGAAATTTTTTTTGGGTCGTATTTTTGGGTCGTTACAATGTAGTTTGCATGGTTATTCACACCCGCTTTGTGATCCTCGGCATCCCAGTCACAAACAAGAGCGGCATATCGAGATTTAAACATGCCATTGAAATGTTCAATGAATCTCAAAGGATCTAGGAGTTTTCATAGATTTAAAACTTAAATTTCTTTTTCGTTTTTCATGGTGGAAATTAGTGAATCGTCATTCACTTACCTTCAAATGTTCTGCGATTTGGGTTACGGCATCTCTCTCCCGAGTTGTAGGATATTGTGTTGGGTCCTAGCCTTGGAATTTCATTTGGGTGATTTACCAAGGACTCAATCAATCAACTAACTTGAATTCGTTTTTCTCCCGATGTCAAAGTTCGACAACTATGGTCTTCCCAATCCCGTGGAACAAGCATTCCACATGAAGATGATATTCCACGATTCGATCGAGGAACAAGAAATCATGCTTCACTTCCTCCTCCTCCTCCAACTATTCTCCCTAACCCACAAGATTGTAAAATTGAAAAGTTCAATATCACTCAAGCCCTTTTGGCAAGTAAACATAAAGAGGGCAAGTTGGTGTGTGCACACGTCTTAGGGATGAAGTCACACATTGATAGGTTAAGAATGATGGGATCCGTTGTCGGTGAAGAAATGGCTGTTGATTGGGTTCTTCAGTCACTTCCTAACTCGTATAGTGAGTTCGTAAGAGAGTACTATATGATGAACCACGACGTGACACTTATAGATCTCACCTACATGCTTATTGTTGCTGAATCAACAATGGTTTGGCGCAATAGAAAAGCAAAGTTGATTGGTGAATCTGCTTTCAAGACCTCTATGGATATAGACAATGGCAATGAAAGACATGCAATGATCAAAAAGTTTGATCATAAGAGAAAGGCGATGTCTGAAGTAGTTCCATGTGTTGTTCCAAAGGAGTCAATTTGCTTTTATTGCCAAGAGAAGGGGAATTGGAGACGAAGTTGCCCTACTTACCTAAGAGATCTAAGAGATGGGAGAGTCAAAAGTATGACTACGCTTTAGGTAAGAATCCACTATCTAACTCCATTAAGTTCTTATTCATTGATTCTTAATACATGATGTGATAAGATTGCATTTGAATGTTTTGAAGGATCGGTGAAAAGAAAGGAAGCTTGATAAGAGAGCAAGATGAATCTAATCACAAGAGATGGATCTTGATCGCATGGACTTGAAGATTGGATTTTGAGCTTAGATAGTTATGATAGAGTTGTTAGAAATTTTCTTTTTACATAGTTTTCAATAGATTTTGCATTGTAAGGACAAATGTTTTTCCGCTGCTTTTATAAATAAAATAAATTTTGTTTGACTTATTTATTTGTTTACTTCCTTGCAATGAAATCGTTATGAAAATTGATGCTTGCATATTTCTACAACGAATGGATATGATTCTTAGTTATGGAAATGTCAAGAATTTACCAAATAGGGAGAGTTTCTCATCGCCCAAGTTTCAATTGGACAGAAACTTGGAATCACGCAACTTGGTTGTACGATGAATGAGAAATTTCATATTTGGAAATTAGACTAATTCATTGACAAAGTGTCAAGTGAAGGACTAGGAGATCGAGTACACAAAGTTGTGTGTTGATCGAGTTTACCATAAGAGTAACAAAGATATTCGTCATGATTTACTAAAGGCTTAGTAAATATGATTACACTTACAAGATTAAGTGTAATTTTGAATTGATTAAAGGGTTTAGATCAATAGCAAAACGAATAAGAAGAATCATGTAGGCAGAGAGATAAAAGTTTCTCCATTCTAAGAAGAAGGGAGAGTACCTTTTATGCTTAATGATAGGTCTTAATGATTAAGAACCATATCTCAATTGATCCTCTAAGTGAGTCTTGGTACAATTGTATGTCCAAGAAGAGGAATCAAAGATTGAAGAAATGGTCAAATCAAGAAGTCAATCATACTTCGTTCCAAAACAAGTCTTAAAGTCAAGATTGTGACATTGAGTGAATAGTATTAAGAAGGTTTATAACATTCATCAATTGTGGAAAGTTGTGATGTCTTGGATAAGACAAAGACCAACTAAGACCAAAATTATGAAGTGTTTTGTTTTGATATAAGCTACACTAACTCTTGAATATTTGTTTATCAAAAAAATGTTTTGATAAGAGAATCGTATATGTCAAGGAGTCAGTGGGAATCTTAATAGTCTTGAAAAGTTTCAAGAACAAATCAAATAAGCCTTATCGATCATCACTAGCACACGAGTTGAGGTTTACAACCTATCGTGAAGACATTATTTTGTTTCTGTACCAATCCAATCGAGTTAATTATGCATGTGAGTCCTATGAGTTCTCATTTGAATGCATAAAAGGCAAGGACCTTGATCAATGGAAAGTACATTGATAGGAAAAGGTGAGCTACTTAACTACTTGGAAGACGTGGTGGGCAGCTGTGCTACCATAAGGCAAGAAATCAAGATTAAGAAAGTTCGATCCATATGAGTCTGAATTTGTTGTAAATTTTGTTTTAACAAATTCACATGGATAGGAACAAATACACCATTTAAATCTAAGTGTCATAAGATCTCCTTCTTCATGAAAATGATTGTGAGAAAATGCTTTCACTAAGAAATGTTTTAAGAAGATAGTGATTGTAAAATTGCATTCTCGAATTTGATCATGGTTACGACATCCCTTTCCATAATTTGAATTGTGAGGTTTGGCAATTACTCTTAATTGTTAAGACATACATATGAACTATCTAAGGAAAAGGTGTATAAGTTCAAGAAGCCTTGATAAAAGATTATCAAAGCACTAAGTATTAGAAACATGGACTTAAGAAATTCAATAGGTATTGTTTTTCTGAAAGTTAAGATGTTTATGAATACATGTCGAAGCTAGTGGGAGCATAAGTGTTATGTTTTATAATAATCATCATGATAGTGGGAGCATAAATGTTATGATTGTATGATTATTAAGGCATGTATTGCATAGTCGGCAATATTAATTATAGAAAACAAGAGTCATACTTTGCAAAGTTGTAAGAGTTGAAAGGTTGTTTTGCTATAATTAAGGGAGAGAATATTATGCTTCATTTCAAATCTAAAGGATTAGGTTGTGGAATGTTAATAAATTTAGTCAAAGGTACATAGTGTGTTGTTAAAATTTCAATTATGATTACGACATTCCTCTTCACAATTCGAATTTGAGAACATAGAAAATCAAACATTGTGCGTCGTGTCCCATACGCTTCGAGTATAGGATCGATTGCAAATGATTTAATGTTTGACCATTCTAAAATTTTCCAAATGTCTAGCGCATTGAGAGGGAAAAGGGACTAGAATCGGTTTTGACTAAAATAATTAAACAACTATCAAAGGACAATCCAAAGTTCGACGAGGATTGGTCGCTTGTGAGTAGTTGGAAGTATAGTATTTGGAAATTATGGAAATGTTTCCATATTGGATGGACCATATCGACATTATTAGGAATAGATAAGATTCTATTAAAAAATAAGTTGTCATATGGAAAATATGGAAATGTATCTATATTGAATTGAATATTGAAAATCTATGTCTAGATTAGAAACTTTTATGCAAAAGGATTTTTAAAGGAATGTACTTTGAGAGAGAGACATCATATCTAAGGAATTGTCTTGTAACAATCTCTGATAGAGGACTTTGTAATATCATTGGCAATAGTCTTTGAGACTTTGGTGCAGTGACATTACAAAAAGATCGTTGCATAAAGTGTTAGAATCTAGTATATTCTATAAGTAACAAGAATTTGATATTCTTACACTTAAGAAAATGGAATTGGAGTTGTAAAATGAGAATGATTGGAAATGTGTTCAATTTGTCTATTTCACAAAAGTAAGAACCATAGGTAAACATTGTGTGCATGCTAGGAGCATGGGACAAGTGTTGGAATTCAAGAAAGAAGTTGATTACCCGAAACATCAAATAATGAGTAATCGATATGGTGATAAATAAAACGTGTTTTTGTTTATACTCAAAGGTTTGAGGCCATATGGGATTAGTATTATTCTTGTGTTTCACTTTGCATGTTTTGACTTCCAGAATAATTGAGTTTATTAAGAATAATTGAATTATTCAAACGGGCCACAGTCGTTCATATGTTGGAAGTAGATTTGAATGAAGACTGTTGTGAATTGGTGTGTGGATTGTCTAAAAGAGTATTAGACATAAGCAAATGTTTGCTGCAACGTTCATGAGTGCTTATGAATATGATTTGAGCATTGGATTAAACCCACGCTCACTTGGATCACTCCATCAATTGTATCTCGAGTGATTAGTGAGACGATAACATCTTATATTCTTGAAACCGAGATGTGTGAGTTGTATCTTGCTGATCGGTTGCACATTGATAATATGCAAACGCACTAGTAACTTGGTGTTATAAAACATATTGTTGTGTGTAATTCGGTGAGTGAGTGCAAGGGAGCATTGTATCAAAGTTTATCCGTTCCTTTTATCCAAAGTAGGATAAAAGCGATATCTTTGGACCCCTCGATGGTTTAGTGATGACATACGTAAATGCTCGGCCGGGCTAGGGCTAATTTGATTTGTTCAATTAGTCTGTCGTCATATATCAGAAATCGAGAAGTAGTACAAAGAGAACGATTTGAAATCATATCTCATACGATATCTAGAATGGAGGAATATATGATCCCTTATCTAAGGACACGTGTATCTGATATGATCAGAGTTGACAGCGGCTTTGGAAAGCTACGATCGCAGATCAAGATCTGAAGTCATACGCAGAATAGTTGTTAGACTTATCCAAGTGGGAGACTGTTGGATTAGTGTCTAAGTCCATAACTATTTTGGTATGTACTTGACCCGATGGTGCATGGTCCTTTTGGGTTGCCTTCACCAAAGCAACTTGATTGGAGAAATGAATAAAGAGAGAGAGGATAATATGATTTATTAATATGTTAGAATAATATATTAAAGGAGAAATCATATTTGTTTAATTAATATTGGTCAATAATTAATTAAGAATTAGTTTTGTGATCAAATGTAATTAATTAAACTAGAGGGGCTGATTTGTAATTATGTGATAGTTACAAAATAAGGTAAGGATTATCTTATTTATATGGTGGACGAATTTAAGGTTGGAAAGCCTTAGAATTCGAGTATGATAAGGATTCAAGGATTATCTTATTGGTTGCTTAATGGATAATCAACTAGATAAGGATAATGACTGAAACCCTATCTCTGCACCTATATAAACACCCCTAGGGTCATGAATTCGTGTATCCCTTCCCAAGAGGTCCTAGATACGAATTCTAACCTCTCACCTCTCTCTTTATACCTTCTCCACTTGCTTATGGTGTTTGTGATCCATTAGAGGAGTGACACTTGTGACTCTAAGCCTTCCAAAGTCAATACAAGGAGATTTGGGATTATTATTGCTACATAACAATCAAGGTAACACTATAAACTTATTCTCATGTTAATATGATTATATGTATGTTAGAATTAGGGTTTATAGTCTTGGATTCAAAGCATGTACAATAGAGAAACCTAGATCCAAGCATTAGGGTTTGTATGAGCACATAGGATGTCTTATGACTAAAACCCATCAGATTTCAGAATCTCCCACTACATGACTGCCTCGATTTTGGCCGGGTCGACCAAAATCCTATCCTGGTTAACGAGGTGTCCCAGGAACTGGACCTCTTGTAACCAAAACTCGGATTTCGAGAACATGGAATAAAGCCTTTCTCGCTTCAAAACTCCCAATAACTCCTGCAAATGCTCCTCGTGCTGCTCTCGAGTCTTGGAATATACCAATATATCATCTATGAACACGATGACTGAGCGACCCAACATCGTTCTGCAGACCTGATTCATTAGGTCCATGAATACTACTGGTGCATTGGTGAGCCCAAAAGGCATCACCACAAACTTGTAATGACCATAACGAGTCTGAAATGCGGTCTTCTCCACTTCCTCCTCTTTGACCTTGACCTGATGATATCCAGACCTCAAGTCTATCTTAGAAAACCATGACACGCCCTGCAAATGATCGAAAAGATCATCTATCCTCAAGAGTGGATAATGGTCCTTCACCGTTAAATTATTCAATTCCCGATAATCAATGCACATCATGTGCGAACCGTCCTTCTTTCTAACGATGAGTATAGACGCTCCCCATGGAGAACTACTTGGACGAATGAACTGCTTTCCCAGCAGCTCCTGAAACTGTAATGGCAACTCCTGCATCTCTGGTGGTGCCAATCGGTACGTCGCCTTGGCGATAGGGGCCGCACCTTGCACTAATTCGATCCTAAACTCGACCTGCCTCTCCGGAGGTACTCCAGGTAACTCCTCTAGGAACACATCGACAAACTCCCTAACCACCGGAACCTCTGAAACTAGAGTCTAATCTCTAACCCGCGTATCCACCACGTACACTAAAATTCCCGCACACCTGTGCTGAACGTATTGCCGAGCCCTGATAGCTGAACAAAACCAATTAGTTCCCGCTCGACTTGGGTTTCAAAAGATAACTCGCTAAACCTCGCAATCTATCATGTCACCAAAATGGCTTAGCCAATCCATCCCTACGATTACACACACTTCCCCCATGGGAATCGGTATCAGATCAATCGAAAAGGGCAGTCCGAAGATCTCCAACTCGCACCCTCGATAGATCGAAGAAGTAGAAACCCTGTGTTCGTTAGTGATAGAGACTCGCAATAGACACTCTAGTATGCCCACTGACACACCAAACTCCCTACTGAAAGTCTGAGATATGAAAGACTGACTCGCCCCCGAGTCAAATAAAGCCAAAGCAAGCAGTGAATTCACTAAGAACATACCTAACCACAGGTACAACTGATAAGCATAAAACATATGTAATAAATCAGATAAAGGATAGAAACATACCCGCAACCACATCTGGTGCTGCTATAGCCTCCTCTGCGGTAAGCTAGAAGGCATGCCCCTGAGCCTTCGGAGGATCTGCCCTAACTGGCCTCCCATCAGTAATCCTTGATGGGTTTTGGTCATAAGACATCCTATGTGCTCATACAAACCCTAAAGCTTGGATCTAGGTTTCTATATTGTACATGCTTTGAATCCAAGACTATAAACCCTAATTCTAGCATGTAAGTAATCATATTAACATGTAATTAGGTTTAGAACATACCTTGATTGTTATGTAGCAATAACAATCCCAATTCCTCCTTGAATTTGCTTTGGAAGGCTTAGAGTCACAAGTGTCACTCCTCTAATGGCTTACAAACACCATAAGCAAGTGGAGAAGGTATAAAGAGAGAGGTGAGAGGTTAGAATTCGTATCTAGGACCTCTTGGGAAGGGATACACGAATTCATGACCCTAGGGGTGTTTATATAGGTGTAGAGATAGGGTTTCAGTCATTATCCTTATCTAGTTGATTATCCATTAAGCAACCAATAAGATAATCCTTGAATCCTTATCATACTCGAATTCTAAGGCTTTCCAACCTTAAATTCGTCCACCATATAAATAAGATAATCCTTAACTTATTTTGTAACTATCACATAATTACAAATCAGCCCCTCTAGTTTAATTAATTACATTTGATCACAAAACTAATTCTTAAATAATTATTGACCAATATTAATTAAACAAATATGATTTCTCCTTTAATATATTATTCTTATAACATATTAATAAATCATATTATCCTCTCTCTCTTTATTCATTTCTCCAATCAAGTTGCTTTGGTGAAGGCAACCCAAAATGACCATGCACCATCGGGTCAAGTACATACCAAAATAGTTATGGACTTAGACACTAATCCAACAATCCTCAATGTAGCCGGTGCTGGAGCCTGCGCCGGCCTGGCTGCGAGCTGCGGACAGTTAGTCTACACGTGACCAACTTGATGATAATGGTAGCATATCCTCATATCCGGAACTGGGGCCGTCTGACGACAATCCCTCGTAAAATGCCCCTCCTGGCCACATGTGTGGCATCCGTTACCCGACCTACATGCACCCGGATGCCCCTTTCTGCACTTGCCACAAGTGCGGCCCTGTTGCCCCTGGTCTGGAATCAACGGTCTTAGACTACTTTGGCTCCGGCTGTGACTGTGCCGAGGCCTGACCCTTCTCTCTCAACTGTAACTCAATCTCAAGTCCCGCCGCCTGGCGGCCTCCTGTAGCTCCAGAAGTGAATCACAAATCCGGGTCGCCACAAACTGACGAATATCCTCTTTGAGCATGCTCCGATAACAGGTCATCTGAGCCTACTCAGAAGCAAACTCCGAGCATAACATTTCCCTCTCAGTAAACATACGAGTGATCTCCATCACCGTCTCCTGATCCTGCGTCAGCTCCAATAACTCTTGAACTAACCGTTCCCGCTCGACTCGAGGAATGTAGCAAGTGCGGAACATATCCCGGAACTGCTCCCATGACATAGCAGCCCTTTGCTCGTATGAATATGACCCAGTCACCAACCTCCACCAGTCCTTTGCCCCGAACCTTAGCAAGTTTAGGGCACATCTGACCCTCTGGGCAGCAGGACATACACATGTGAAGAAACACCCTTCCACGCCAGACAACCACCTCATGGATTTGATGGGGTCCTGAGCCCCATTAAAAGTAGGAGGCTTCGTGTTGTCGAGGTCCCGATACTGAAAAGCCCGACCGGCTCCCAACCCTGTCACAGATATAGTTGTTGAAGCTGCTGCGACAGCCGCCTTAGTGAGGGCTGCGTAACGATCATCAAAATACTCCACCATAGCGGTCTTAATAGACCTGAACATTTCCGATAATTTGGACGGGAACAACACAACAACCTCATCGTGCAGGATCTCTAGCATCTTGTCATCCATCTCATCTGGCCTCATCTGGCTGATAGTCTCGGGCACTGTCGACGCCCCTACCCGCCCTTTCCCTCTCCCTCTCCCTCTCCTGATCCCAAACCGGATCCAATCACAAAGCGCCTGGTCATCACCATTCTGAAACATAACATAGGGTATCAGATAATTCATACAAATAACTGGGAATCACCTTCCGAAAAAACCCTACGGGTTGTGACTTACGCGTATGGGTCCCGTGCTTTCAGTAGTACGGTCGCATACTACCTTCCACACCTACCCATATTTGTCCCAGGTATCATAACAACACCCTAACAATACACATAATTATAGCGAGTACTCAAGCCTCACTCCCAAAGGAAGGCTAAATGCCTCGAAGTCGGCGGACTCATCCCAAATAACCTATCTACCCATGAAACTTCCACCAACCCTATAGCATTAGCGTGTGCTAGCCATACATATTGTTGGACCCTATAGACTTTCGAATATCCAATCCTACCCTAAGCTCTCAATCAGACAAGAATATAACATAAGGCCAAATCAAACATTCTCGGGCTATAAGATATTAATTACGTATAACCGAGATACACACATAAGTAACTACAGTAGTGATGTCAATTTCATGTAAGGAAAACCCTAGGCTAGCAGGCATCATGAAGTCTTGCAATTTTATCATGCAATTCCTAAAGATCCCTAGCCTAGTACTAGAATGTTGCTCTAACATATCACATAATCAAATACTGGATGGTATTTTGGGGTCTATCCGCGAGCTCCAGCTGATCGTACACCATGCCTCCTCTATTACTTATTTTGAAAACCACTTTAGAAATCATTTTGAAAACCTTTCCTCGATTTGAGACTGGATTCACACGAATGTTCCTGTAATTCACTCAAACCAAGGCTCTGATACCAACTTGTAACATTCCAAAAATTCAAACAAGTTTAGAATTTTTAAAACATTTCAAACCATTAAAAATCATTACAACTTTGTTCTCAAAATGTATAATATCAAAGTTTTCCCAGAGACATAGGTAAAGCATGAGGAGTCGTACGATCATGCCTTTGCCTTCCCACGGTCATCAGTAGTACCTGAAACAAAATCAACAACTGTAAGCCCGATGCTTAGTAAGTTTCCCCAAAATACCAACACGATACAGATATAACCATATCGTATAAACACATAAGAAAACAGCAAACAACATGCATAATGATCCATTAGTCTGACTGGACTGACTCTCGATACTCAGCCTATCTGGACCACTCTCCAAGGCATCGACACGTCTGGACCACCCTCCCCTTTGGTGCCTTCATCCTATCCATACCGCTCGTTGGGCCTTCACCCTAACTAGATTTGCCCAGCCCGAGCCTGCAGTCTACCCGGTCCACCCGAGGTGTCTTGGCACTACAGCACACAGCAGGACCTGCCTCAACCCTTCCCCATACAAATAAACATGTGCTCATAATTATCGTACGCTAGCATGGAATAACAAAGAGTCATACAGATCTAACTGATCTCTAGCATAGCCACCTTCCTACAACCAGGATATCAATCAAACAAATTACTAGCATAGCAACCATCCTAAACCAGGATGTACTCTAACATATCAACCATCCTAAACCAGGATGTAAATCATAAAGGGTTGGCCTTGGTGCCGTAGACCCTATTGATATAATAAGGAGAAATCAACTTGTAACTAACGTCTAAAACTAGAAAGCTTCAACTCCCGAATCACCAACATGAACTTTGCTACCTATAGATACCATAAAATCCTCTTTCATAAATCTCCAAATTACCAGAATACCCTTAGAAGTCAACTGGTCAACTCATGGTCAAAATCAAAGTGCACAATCAAAGTCAACAGTCCATGTTGACTCAAATCATCGAGTGCAGTTCACCTACTCGTCGAGTCCTTCCTGAACTCGAGAAGTCGTGAAATCCTTGATTGGCTCGTTGAGTTCTCCTTTAACTCACCGAGTTCATACGTGTCCAAGAATTGGGAGAAACCCCAGCCGACTCGCCAAGTCTTTTAACAACTCGCCGTGTTCAAGGCAAACTTCAACGGACTCACGGAGTTGTTCATCCAACTCATCAAGCTTATGGCCATCTTCACCGGGCTCGCCAAGTTGTTCATTCAACTTGCTGAATCCTCACAGACCTTCATCCATGCAGACGCTTTTTAAGCTATGGCAAGGCTCGAGATTACAGATCCAAGCTTCTAAGGCATGTTTATCACGTAATGTTGCAAACTTTACGCACATGCAAGGTTCTAAAGGCCCTAAATGACCAATCTATGCTTCCAATGGAGCTTTACACCCTGGGAGAGTCACATTCTTGCACAAGCTGGAAAGTTTATGTACTAAGAAGCCCAAAGGAGCTCAGTTCTGAAGTTACAACTTCAGATCTGAGATTGCAAGGTATAATAGCTTCCAATCATGCTATGAAAACCCTGAAATTTGTCCAAAGAGGGGATCTAGAAAGAATGAGGTTAGGGTAACGCTTTATACCTTCCAGAAGTTGCTAAATACAATAGATTTCACATCCTTGAAGCTCCTTGCTTCTGAATGCTTGATCTCTAAGCTCTTTTCTCCAAGAAAACCCTCCTCCTCGCTTAAGAATGCACAAAATGAGCACACACACAATTAGGGCTTTAGAGGGACAAGAAGCAGGGAAGGGGAAGCTGGGGAAGGCCAATGATCCTTTAAATAGGGTGAAATACCCCAAAATTTAGGGGTTCATGGGTAGAACTATTTCAAATTCAACCTTGTGCGTACAATGTTCTTGACAACATCAAACCCAAATCCCCACGCCCTACTGACGTCGATGAAGACACATGGCTACGATTAGATACCCTTGTTAAATAATGGACATATGCCACAATGTCACCAGAACTCGCTCAGACCATGATGAAGCCTGATGCTATTGCTCAAGAACTATGGGATCGATTGTTTGAAATCTTTCAAGACAAGAAAGCTACTCGTGCAGTCTACCTTGAAGAGCAATTCACTAGCACACGCCTAGATGCCTTTGCCATTGTCACCAAATATTGTGCTCATTTGAAAAACCTTGTTGATCAATTAACTAATGTTGGCAATCCTGTATCTGAACAAAATATGGTTCTACAACTTGTTTCTGGTCTAACCAAGGGTGATTATGACACAATCGCCACCATCATCCAACAATCTGGTCTGCTTCCCACCTTTAATAAAGCTCAATCCCAACTACTCTTGGAAGAAACACTCTGCTCGCCAAGCCCTTTCTACCCAAACTTTTGACTCTCCAAACCTTCCTATTCACTCTCATACCAATGACAACAACAACACCAGTCACAATTTCAAAAGCGATCATGGTGATCAGGGCAACTATCATGGCAGCTATAGAGGTAGGGGTTATTGTGGTCGTGGTCATGGCTATAAAGTAAGAGGTCGTATTTGGTTCCATTACACCCAACAAAATTACACTCAACATAATCCATGGCAACAAGCAGCACTTTATCTTACTAGTAAACTAACCTCGCCTCCATGCCCTTACCCAATAACACCTCCTTAATTTAGTCAACAGGGACTACTTGGTCTGGGTCCTTCTCGACCTCAGCAATGACAACCATCTACTCTTCCACACACACATCACACAACTCAATCAACTAACATGTTGGGTACTCCTATGACCCCTACGGACCTGATAAATGTTGTTCACACCATGCAACTCCAGCCACCCGATAATACCTTGTACATGGACACAGGTTCAACTGCACATCTCACCAATGACTTGGGTATGCTCTCCAACATATCTTGTTTAAGTAAACCTCATTATCTGTTAGTAGGCAATGACAATAATATTCCAATTCAAGGTTACGGTTCATCTATTCTTTCCTCTGTTAATCGTTCCTACTTTCTAAACAATGTCTATCACGTTCCCAACATTATCAAGAATTTAATATCCATTAGAAAATTCAGCCATGACAATAATGTTTCCATTGAGTTTGATCCTTATGGCTTTTCTTTGAAGGATCTCTACATGAAGGCACACCTCACTAGATGCAATAGTTCCGGTGACCTGTACCCATTTCCACCTAATCCAAGTTCATCATCCTCACCCATAGATCCTCATACGGTCTCTCCTACAACATGAAACAACTGTCTCGGTCACCTAGGATCTGTAGTTTTTTATTTTCCTAGTTCTTGTCTTTTTCCTTTTCATGATAAACTTAAGAATCATAAGTCATGTAATTCCCGTTCTTTGGGCAAACACTGTCGGTTACGATTTTCCTTATCTTACTCTATTACTTATTCTCCATTCGATATTATTCATGCTGATCTGTAAACATCACCAATTGCTTCAAAAATGGGATATAAATATTATTTAGTTCTACTTGATGATTTCTCTCATTTTATTTGGACACTCCTTCTAAATACAAAGTCACAATTTTTCTCCATCTTCTACAATTTCACAAGAACATTCAAACTCAGTTTCAAAAACAAATTAAAACCTTACAGTGTGATAATGGGCTTGAATTCAACAACAACTCCTTTCATCAATTTTGCATCTCATGCGGAATGAAATTTCGATTTACTTGCCCATATACATCCCCTCAAAATGGAAAATCCAAGAGAGTTATCCGTACTATCAATAACATGATTCGTACAAACCTTATCTAAGCATCTATCCCTCTTTCCTACTGGAACTATTCTCTTTCTCTCTTCACTACTTCTTCTAACACTCTCAAAACTGCTCTCATCGATGCTCTTAAAACCGAATTTGATATGTCAGATCTTAGCCCGCTATCTTATTTTTTAGGTATTTTCGTTAAACGGACAACTAATAGTATGTTCCTCAATCAACAAAAATACATGGAAGAACTGTTACATCAAGCCAATATGTCCACTTGTAAACGAGTTTCCACTCTAGCTGACACTAATTCCAAGCTCAATGAAACTGATGGTGCCCGTCTAGTCGACCCTACTCTCTATCGCAGCTTAGCTGGGGCTCTCCCGTATGTCATGTTTACACGCCCTGACATTACGTACGTTGTCCAAAAAATATGTTTGTTTGTGCACTCCCCTAGGGATTTGCACTTTAAAGCACTCAAACGAATTTTAAGGTATCTAAAGGGTAATATCGACCTTGGTCTTCATCTATATCCTTCTCGGTCTCACAACTAGTTGTCTACACTGATGTTGACTGGGGAGGCTGTCCGGACAGTCGCTAATGGACATAAGATATTGTATTTTTCTATGTGATAACCTCATTTCATGGTCCGCCAAACCACAACATACTCTTTCCCGATCGAGTGCTGAAGCCGAATACCAGGGTGTAGCTAATGTTGTTGTTGAAATGTGTTGCCTACAAAATCTTTTGCTTGAACTTTACACCCCATTAAAGCGAGCCAGTTTAGTTTATTGTGACAACGTTTCTGCTGTTTATTTGGCGGGTAATCCAGTCCAACATCAACAACCAAAACACATTGAAATGGATATTCATTTTGTTTGGGAAAAAGTCGCTCTTGGCCATATACGCACCCTACACATTCCTTCTGCCTTCCAATACACAAACATCTTTACAAAGGGCCTTCTCGTCAGTTGTTCCTTGACTTTAGATCCAGTTTGATCATCTGACCACTTCCTGCTCCAACTGAGGGAGGTTATTCATATATATATATATATATATATATATATATATATATATATATATATATATATATATATATAGACAATCCTTTCCTAATTTAAATAGGATTTGTTTAATTGTATTATATATACATGTTCAATCAATGAGAAAGGCTAGCAGGTTTTACCAATCTTTAATTATCAAACATAAACAAAAAGTACCAAAGTACATTACTATTTCTTGCACTTAAATACAAGATATACCAAAAGTACATTGTTATTTCTTGCACTTTGGACAAAAACCCAATTACCATATCTTTTAGCAAATAATCACTACAAACTAAATTTACCAAATCAATATTCACTTTATGATGCCAAAGTACATTGCTATTTTTAAACTAGAGTTAAAACACCAAAGTACATTTCTACTTGTTGCACTTAAAATATAAACACAATTACAAACACAATTACCAAATCAACATCCATTTATTGATCATTATACATATACATGAAACTTTGTAATTCATTTACTCTATTTGTGCTAAAGAACCTTAAATACAAGAAATACTAAAGTACATTGCTATTTCTTGTACTTAAAATACAAGCAATACCAAAAATACATTGTTATATCTTGCAGTTAGGGCAAAAGCACAATTACCAAATCAACATGCATTTCTTGATTTCAAAGTACATAGCTATTTTTAATCTAAGGAAAAAAACCAAAGTAAATTGCTATTTGTTGCACTTGGGACAAATCCAATTACCAAAGCTTTTAGAAAATAATCACCACAAAGAAAAATTACCAAATCAACATGCATTTATTGAAATTAAATAATATTGTTTTACCTATGATGCTTATGATGGTTGTGGTGGTGGTTGTGATGTCTGTGAAATCGGTGGGATAGGGGAAGGTTTTTGGCCGATGCCTCTGATATGGCCACGCCATTCTCCTAATACTTTCTCGAAAGTAACTCTTTCTTGAGCGGGTGTTAACTCTCTTTCAACTTCTGGCCATTGCGTTTATTCTAAGAGTTCTTCCACTAACCAATTTTGTATTTCCCAAAAGTGATTAACAATTAAGTCTAAATAAACACTTAATTATATGATAAAGTTATAATTAAATACCTACGTATTGTTGTTCCGCGTTGACACTAACAAATACATCATTCCTATTGGTATGAGTCTTGTGAAACTTGTCCACTCTCTTAAGGTTCTGTTTAAAATTAAAAATTAGATTATATTTTAAATAAATAAATACATGTATTGTATGCTACCTTCTTATAGCAAGTACTGCTATACAAGCTCGACCTCCCACAATTCACGATCATTTGCATTTGACGGACTTTTTTGTTCCTTTCTGAAGCAGCTTTGTGTTCGTCCATTCGAAAATACTCAATTGTTTTCCTCCAATTATCAACATCCGTATCATTTAGGGGTGGATAATGCTCTCGGGATATCCTCATACCCTCCAACTTCCAAAAAATATTCTTTTCCATCAGCTTTACGCTCTCGATTACCTTTTAACAAAGTTGCCTCAAAATTCTCTAACAAAGTAGCAGCATCCGGATCTTGGGACATCCGATCCAAATCAAACATTCTCTACAAAAAAAGTTAACCAAGTAAAAATCAATCATAATTAACCGTATAAAATATTTTTATATAAATAATTTACCTCTAAATGTTGTTTTACTAAATACTTTATTGTAAGGGGAAACTTTTTTCCAAGTCCCTTTATCAAAAAAGACCATCCGCCACATTAATTTCCCAACTTCTCGTACAAACATGTCTTTCGGCTCTCCTACGGGTTCGTATGTCATATCCCTATCATAATCCATGTAAATCGGTTTGCCCTTATTCGGTAAGAGCACTTTTTCATGCTTAATACGTTTGGGTTTTCCTTGGACTTTACTACGTTGCTCAACTACAAATATAATTAAAAATTATTAGAAATGGTATTTAATTTATAATAACTGAATAAAAATAATAAATAAAAATTCATAATAAGAAGTACGATCCTGCTCATGATGACGAGCACCTTTACCACTTGGGAAAGGTGGGTCCTCAGCTCCATCACCCCTATGTCTATAGCCCATAACATCCTACTTTATTTGTAATATTGTACAAATACATTTCTTTATTTTTTACTATCTCTCTCTCTCTCTCTCTCTCTCTATATATATATATATATATATATATATATATATACCATAAAAGTAGAGTTATCACTTATACAATTTGTTATATTCAAATCAAATTTACCTATTCGAATTTATTATAAATACACACACGTTAAATGGTTGTTGTTAATCATTTCATTCTTAAAAATCATTAAAGTTAGTTAAAATTCATTTAATCAATTTAGCCCAATGAATATATTATCATTTCTTTTTATATTTTTGAGATTTTCAAACAAATTTTCTTAGATAAGTATAATAGAATTTAACAAAAAAAAGTAAAAAAAATCATGCTCATATAAATTTAGACTTTGTCTCTTGGCTAGTTTTCTCATACACGTTAAGGAAAAATGGTTATTACTTGCAATAATAAATCATTAGCAAATATAACTATCAATAAATATAATATATCATTTCCAATGATGAACACTAAACAGTTAAACAGTAAATATCAAACAATTTGATAATCAAAATATATTTTATAAAGTTATAAATAATTGGTTTATTTTATATATATTCGTTAATTTAACTTTTTGTTAACATAACTTAGTAGTTGCTGCATAGAATAATTTATTATTATATTAAAAACAAAATGACCTAAAACCAAAATCAAATTGGTAAACATCGGAAAAAAAAACGTTTTTAAGGAAAAACAAAATTACCAAACTTGATCTTGATTGGTACAACACCAAGGGTGTAAACATGTACAGAATTTTACATGAGTTACGTGAATTTTTATTAGGAAAAAAAAGACTCACTTCTTGCATCCTAGAAAATAACTATTTGCTTCTCATCTTACACCAAATTTTATAACATTTTTTTTTCTAATTATAGCATTGTATTTTAAACAATTATATTATGTTGTTGTTTTCTATTGTAGTGGTTTATTTTATGTTTTCATTGTTTTTACAATATACATTGTTTTTTTTTTTTTTTGGCTTTTTTTTTTTTTTTTTTTTTTTTTACAAAAAAATAGCATCCTACTTGATTTGTTTTTTTAGAATTCATATTGTTTTTTTTTTCAAAAATTAGGATTCTCAATAATAACATCCTACTTTGTTTTTTTCAATAATAACATCCTACTCTTATAAAAATCACATATTTCACATATATACATAATAGCATCCTACTTATACCAAATACACATACATATACCACATATACACCAAATACACATACATTCACATACATACATAATAACATCCTACTTATACCAAAACCACATACTTTGACATAATACATAAGAGCATCAAATACACATACGTTCACACACATATACCACATATACATCAAATACACATACATTCATATACACACATAATAACATCCTACTTATAACAAATACACATACTTTCATATATATATATATATATATATATATATATATATATATATATAATAACATCCTACTTATACAAAATACACAAACTTTCACATGCATATACCACATATACACCAAACACACATGCATTCACATATATACACCAAACATATATACATAGATTCACATACATATACATATGACAAATTTCACAAAATTTATACAACTACACGTATTTTGCAATTAAACTCGAATTTCACAGTAAATAGAACCTATGGTGGCGGAAATGAAACAAATGGTGCAGTGGTGGCAGTAGTTGTCGGTGGTGATAGCAATAGTCGCCGATAAACTAAATCAAACTGAAATTGAATTTTTTTTTGCAATTAATCACTAATATAAACTAAAAATCGATGTTACAAGAGAAGGAGAAAGAGAACTAAGCTTGAGATACCTACCATCGTCGGAAATGCATCGATATCGCGAGAGATTTGTCTTCAGTCGCCAGTATCTACTTTGCTCGTCGATATCTACTTTACCGTCGCCGGAAATCCTCAATTTCGACGGTGATGGTGGCCCGAATCCTTACGAATCGCTGAAAAAGGGGAAAAGAAAAAAGTGCAGAAGATGGAGCGAAACTGAAGGAAAATGACGTTGATTTTTTTTTAGTTAACCGCGTCGACCAATACCAACGATACCTTTACCGGCGACACAAGGGGCTTTAGCAACGGCGTTTATCAATAGCATCGACAACTTCAAAGGGAATTATTGTCGCGTCTTTTATTCGACATTTAGCGGCGAAAGTAGTAGCCGGTATTAGTGTCGCCGCTAAGGGTTATACGCGAAACGGAATCTCATTCGTTGGATTCATGATCAATCGGACGGTTGGATTTGGCCAGAACTTTTTCATGCGGATCGGTCCCCAATGGAATTACCGACGATATTATTTGCCGACAACATGGGCTTTTAGCGGCAACTCAAGCCCATGTCGCCAGCAATGAACATATTTCTTGTAGTCAAGTAGATGATATGGCTACCAATTCCAAATTTAGCCCGACCTATTATAAGAGTAAATGTATATTCATTTGGAATTAATAAACATCTATCGGTTGGAATTGCTTGATCATTTTCTTGTTCTTTATTTTATTGTGCCTCAACCTTTGTCACTTTTCTGAATAAAGTGCCTTAAATATACTCTACAATGGGATGGACAATGAAGGGGACTCGAAATGCTTCAGGCATCCTATGTGTTAATTTGTTTGCAAATGACTATATCCATCAATGTTTCAACGTATGTATCCAACTTGTACACTAAATATAACAACATACATACATATTGTAAAGTATGGCGTAAGATCCCAAGTGTTACAGTTTTTGTTCGAAGCTTGATTACACATACATAATGTAGACCACATAGTGCTTGGATAATTAAACAGACAAAAGAATATACCTTGCTATCAAGTAATTCCATGCGTATCTGATTATGATTATTACATTAAGTCATTATGCATGTATGAATAACATATTGTCCTATGTAGACAGCTATAATACACTTTGGAAAAGGCAGTGTTTGCTTCAGGTTCCACTTAAGCAGTGACAATAGTGACATTCAAAACTTGGGCATCAACTAGTAGCCTCTTATCAAGTGTGCCTGAATTCTCTAATAAGAGGAAAATTTTCTTTTCTAATGTTATTTCTTATCAAGATATGAGAATATTTTGATCAATCTCATATACCAAGTTCCATACTTTCGTCACCACACTAAAGAGAAAATGGGATATTGGTGCCTTGTGATCTCATGAAGAAAATGTCACAGTGCTTGGGTGGAAACTAATGATGGAAGGCGGCATTTATGTGGGTGTACATTGAATCTAACATGTGTTCATCAACTCACACTTTTTTTAGAAATTCTTGATCGACATTAAGTTGCTTGATATCCTAATCCCAATGCTATATGCAATCAAGCTTATTGTATAAAACTATGATCAATGAAGTATCATAGCTATGGTATACTTTAGAAATTAAGGTAATTCTACGAAAATGTTTATAATTAGGAAGAGATTTTACAAGATATTTGCTTTCAACTTATAGTTTGGAAAAAGTGGCATCTTGGTATAAGTAGAAGAATATGCTTATTTGAATCAGGATATCATATATGATCAAATGATTAATCAGATAATGTTATTTATTTCTTGTATGCTTTTGCCTATTGAAGATCCAAAGAATCATTACATACTGGGACCATTCTTAATTTGGCCTTTCAATCTCAGAATTGTTGTTGATAATAAAGCAAGTTAAGGAACATCAAATTGAAAATAAACTTAGTGTTTCCATATTCCTAGACGAGTCTTCAAATGCTTTAAGAAGCATGTTCTAAAAATAGACGCATGGTTGGACACCTATCATATGTACAAATTGTAGGATATACTGAAAATAAACGCATGGTTTTTATTGAAGAGGTTTATAACCATACGCGTAAAAACTAGTAAAAAAACGTAGTAAAGGTAGTATAGAATACAATAACTTTAGATTTCAATTTCCTTCTTCAATAATAACAAAATTTATCTAAAGCCGGGATGATTGTTATTAGTTAATAGTTAATTTATCATGTGACAAGATCAGTTCACTCTTCTAAATGAAAAAAAAAAAAAGTGCATCATGAGGCTATTTTTTCCATTATTGCAAATCAAGGGAGATTTAATCACTCATATTGTCCTTTAAAATGATTAACCATACTTTATGATTGTAGTTCTTATATATGTATAGTATATTTTGAGGTACCCAACGACTTAATTGTAGCAAAAGATGTTCCCATCAGAGTTTTCCCTTACCACCAATCCCTTACTTTGCGTTTTATTGGTTGGTTCTGAAGAAGTGGATGTTTAAAGGTAATGGTGGCACTATCTCCCCAGCACTTGTATATGCTACTACTATATTATCAGTGGAAATCACTGAACCTTAATGTTTTTGTATATAGAGATTGTACAATGGTGGTACCCACATGTGTAAAGAGGACGTGACTTTAGCCGTTTCGATTGGAAGATTACATGTAGTCTTTCCAATACTAGTAAATAATCAATATTCTAATAAACGTTTAAGGGTGGTCATCTGATGTGTACCCTTTCGGTGCCTTGACATGAATTTTCCAAACACAACACCATTTATCTTTTATTTAAATAATTCAAAGCAAATTAAACATGATCTCGGTTTTTTGTTTGTTTGTGGGAATAAGTTGAAAGGTTATAAGTGGGATTTGATGACGTACGTTAGGTTGCTTTTATAATCAGTGCATAGTTGACGTCTAGCAATCAAACCATTTCAAAGTAAATCTTCTGTTTCAATAACGAAACCTGGTAGCAGTTAGCTATATAATCAAAATTATAAAATGTATTACATCGATCGATTAAGTAACATTACTCTTATTAAAATAAACGAATACTAGTTGATTGGACTCAGCAGCCATCGATACTTTGGGTTGCATCTTAATCGAACGTTTATATAACTTCAAATATTACTACTAAACAAGGAAGATTAATACTATTTTATATATATATATATATATATATATATATATATATATATATATATATATATATATATATATATATATATATATATATATATATATCCAATAAAGTCCTAAAATTTTAGCTCAGTTTATGTTTTAGTCCTAAACTAATTTTTGTTTACGAAAAAATCCCAAAAACCGGCAAAAGTTTGCATTTTGACCTTTTTTGACTGGTTGGAACCGGTAACAAATTAATTTAGGACTATTTCATAAATTGACCCAAAATATTGAGACTTTTCTGCAAAAACAAAAAATATTAGGGTTTTTCTGCAAACAAAAACGTTATTATTATTATATTAAAAATATAATAAGTATACTATTTTTTAAATTTGTTATTATTAATATTATTAATAATACATATAAATACATTTAAATTAAAAAAATATTAAAGACATTTTATAAAGGTGAAGGTTGAACGGATGGTAATGCTTTAAGCTTTGACATCATTAATGGCTGTTTGTATATTCTAACTTTGTATATGGTCATTTCACATTTGTTATTATTGTTTTTAATTTAGAATATTAACATTTAACAATTTAAAAGAAGCTACTGATTTTTCAAATTGTTTACAAATAGTAAGCATGTGATATGCGTGTATGTCTTGTGTGTAAGTATTTTTGAATTACCAACATGTGTGTTGCTCTTTTTCATTACTTTATCCTTGTGGTTTTTTTGGAAACATAGCAGATATAGTGTGATAAAGCAAAATAAATCATATTACTTTCTATTAAATAAGATATTTTAATTAATATTTTCGAATTTTGATATGGGCCACCAATGTAAATATTTACTGTGGATCTCTTGGATTTTAAAAGAAATCATTCTACCTTAAGAAATTTTATATACAAAGTGAGAAATCCTTTTATCTTAAACTATTTATACATAATTTTAAAAATAAGCAACTTCTTTTAAATTGTTAAGTGTTAATATTTTGAATTGAAAACAATAATAAGAAATGTGAAACGGTCATTTACAAAGTGAGGACATACAAACAGTGATTTTAACGCTTAAAGTATTACCATCACCACCACCTTCACCTTTAAATAATTTCTTTAATATATTTTTATTTAAGTGTATTTATATGTATTATTAAAAATATTAATAATAATAAATTTAAAAGTTAGTATACTTGTTTATAATAATAATAATAATAATAATAATAATAATAAGGTTTTTGTTTGCAGAAAAATCATAATATTTTTTTTGCAGAAAAAATCTCAATATTTTAGGTCATTTTGTGAAATAGTCCCAATATTTTAGGTTAGTTTATGAAATAGTCACAAATTAATTTGTTGCCGGTTCTAACCGGTCAAAAGGGGTCAAAATGCATACTTTTGCCGGTTTTTAAGACTTTTTCGTAAACAAAAATTAGTTTAGAACTAAAACGTAAACCGGACCAAAATTTTAGGATTTTATTGGAGATTTCCGTATATATATATATATATATATATATATATATATATATATATATATATATATATATATATATATATATATATATATACTATCATATGATTTTTATGGACAACATTCTTTTCCGCGTGGTTGATTCAGTAGTGGTTCTTTTCAAACTTTAATCATATGTAACTAAGTATTGTCCACATAAATCATATATATATATATATATATATATATATATATATATATATATATATATATATATATATATATATATATATATATATATATAATAATAACATGTGATTATATCTATGTAATCACATGTAATTATATATATCCGAAAAAACGTGAAAGTAAATCGTATCCACATAAATCGTATGTGGATGAATAAAATCTCATATGATTTACGTGGACAAAATTTATTTTTACGCTCTCGATTCAATAGTTGTTCTTTGTCTATATTAATTGAATATGATTAAATACAAATAATCACATATGGTTATATGTATTATAACATCCTTATGTCAAGGTAATCCTATTTCCAGTCCTTCAATTTAATTATATTGTATTTGGTCTCGAAGTTCAAGAATTATAAGCATAAGGGCCTTCATGGCATTTTGGTAATTATGGCTTCGGAGTACGCCATATGTAGGAGGTCTACGCTAAGTGTATTAGGGCATGCCCTGGTACGTTGGGCTTACATTTTGGTAAGTTGGGCGTACTTCCTAAAAGTGGAAACCCTAACTTTTAGGGTTTACCAAGTATTTAAACATCCTTAAGTCTCATTCCTTCCCTACTTTTTAGCCTCCAGTAGCAAAAACCGAGTTTCCTTGTAACACTAGCCTCTCTTGAGTCCTTGGAAGGTTAGGTGTGAATTTGTGAGTGATCCATAAGAAGAAGAAGGTGGTGATAAAGCTTGGAAGCTTGAATCAAGGCTTGGATTTGGAAGTTTTGCTCTTTTCTCCATCGTCTTAAGGTATAGAGTTCATACCTTGATGACTTGTTTACTAGATGTCATTTTGGGTATTTTATGTTACTTTTTGGTCCCAAAAGTCCTATGTTGAGCATGGCAAGTTTTGGATGTTCTGAGTTGTCCCTTTAGACCGTAGGAGGGCTCCTTAGCCATAAAAATGAAGTCCCTTTGGTTAGATTTGCTCCATGCATATTGTAGAAAGTCTTAACGGATTAACACCTTGAGTTAAGCTCTTATTAGGCATAGGACGTCATAAAGTTGGAAATTATATGACTCTAGGGTGTGTTTTGATCATGGATCTAAAATATAGGCTTAAATGCTTAAGCCATTAAGCACTAAATGGAGTTTGGAGGCTGCAAGGGTACGCCCCAGGTACATGGGAGTAAGGCCCGCGTACTTGGTCAACCACCCCAATGATGGTCAACTGCGAGGCTTCGTGTACGCTAAGCGTACATCCGAAGTATGCCCCACGTACTCACATGGGTCAGCCTTGTTGAGTTGACTCGATTGTGTTGACTTGTCTGGTTTGAATCACTTGACTAGTGGGTTTAACCAAGTAACTTTGACCAAGTTTGAAATTGAGGGTATTTTGGGTATTTTTAAATTTTGATGAAATTGGTCACTTTGTAGATGTAGGTATCGGTGATAGAGATGAGATTCAGAGGCGTGCCTCATTTGTGTAGTTTAGTTTGCGAGGTGAGTTTTATATGCTAGTCTGGTAGAAGGGTAGGACTACTTGTGATAATGTTTGTATGATTATTTGTTATATGTCGACATATTATGTGGATTGGGTTAAGGTATACTTGTATGTGCGGTAACCAACGAACCCTGGAGAAATCCAACTTTGAGTTGAGGGTCGGGTAAGGCATGTCATACTCATACTAAGGGCTTAAGGGCATTCTAGATACGAGCTGAGGGTCGGGTAGGGCATACCAAACTCGTACTGAGGGTTTGGTGGTACTCGGTCTGAGGATTGATCTGGCTGGGGAGCAAGCTAGACATTAGTTGTGGCCCTAAGGGCAATATAGACTTATGTTGTGGGCTTAGGGGTAAACCATTCTTTTAGCTGTGGATCCAATGGGTGTTGTTATTGTATATTTGTTTTTTATTTATGTGTTGCTACTTTGGGGGAACTCACTAAGCTTTGGGCTTACAATTTTGGGTTATATTTCACGTACCTCAGATGACCACGGGAAGGTGAAGGCCTAATCGTACACCTCCTCGTGTTTTGATTTGTGATTTTGTGAAAACTCTGATATTAAACATGTTTTAAAAACTATATTGTAAACAATGATGATTTTTCGATTGGCTTTAAAAGTTTAAATTTTTCATGAATTTTTAAGGGTGTTAAAAGTTGTTATCAGAGTCTTGGTTTGACTGAATTGGAGGAACACTCATGTGAATCCAGTCTCAAACTAAGGAAAAAGATTTAAAAACAATTTTTCAAAGTACTTTTAAAATAATCAAGGAGGATGCGATGTGTACGATCAACCGGAGCCAATAATTAGACCCTTAATTACCACAATGTTATTTGATATTGTGATTATTGGATTAAATGTCTAAGCCCAAAACTATTATTAATATGTACTTGACCCAAGAGTAGCATGGTCCATTTGGGTTGCATGACATCAGAACAACTGGATAGACAAGTGAGAAAAGGTTCTTTATGATTTATATTAATATATTATAAGTATTTGAATACTCTACTCATAGCTTGCCAATGATTTGAACTAGGATTAATAGTATATCTACTAAGCCTTCCCACAACATATGCTATATCAGGCCTAGTACTAATCATGGCTTATATTAGACAACCACTAGCTCTTGAGTATTGTAGTTGAGACACTGTAGATCCTTTATTAGGTAGATGTAACATCCCAAAAAAAAACACAGTCTGAAAATTTCGTTTAATTTAATGATAAAACCATAGTCAATAAACCTCATATAGAAATCATAAGCAATGTATCTCAGAATATTATAACAACTGTCAAATATATCAGAGTAAAAACATCCCAGGCTGAACAAATGGTGTGTGCACTACAATCTTCCCGAGCTCCTCTTTTGAAAACTGAATACCTGAAACCAAAACTGAAACTGTAAGCACGAAGCTTAGTG
Organism: Lactuca saligna; assembly: GCF_052625555.1. NCBI lineage: Eukaryota > Viridiplantae > Streptophyta > Magnoliopsida > Asterales > Asteraceae > Lactuca > Lactuca saligna. The sequence continues at coordinate 155,859,744 of NC_136423.1, read as the reverse complement.
AGCTCCCCCAAACTACCACATACCATACAATAACATATAAACACATATTGGGCCTTGCCCACTGCATCGGGACGAAGCCCGGAAACTGCATCGGACCGGAGTCCGGAACTGACTGGGACCTTGTCCCCTGCATCGGGCCAAAGTCCGAAACTAACTGCATCGGACCGAAGTTCGGAACTGACTGGGATCCTGTCCCCTGCATCGGACCAAGTCCGGAACTAACTGCATCGGACCGAAGTCCGGAACTGACTGGGACCCTGTCCCCTGCATCGGACCAAGTCCAGAACTAACTGCATCGGACCGAAGTCCGGAACTAACTGCATCAGACCGAAGTCCAGAACTGACTGAATCATAGCATAGCATAACATATCAACTAGCATGAACACATATACTGCATACTACATCGGGCCGTAGCCCGGAACACATAACACATAACCCATAGCACATAAATTTTGTCTGAGCCACGAAGGCATCAAACATACTAACTACTGCATCAGACCGAGGTCCGGAAACTACTGCTAACTGAACGGGCCGGCATTGTGGCCTTAGACCCATCCCTACTGGAAGGAAACTCACCTGATGCTACTGAACTGCTGCTGCTAATCCTTGACTGCTACCTGACTTCTGACTTCGACTGCTGCTCCACTAGCTCCTCAAGCTACCAATATCAATATGACACTTAGTCCAACTGACCTCCAAAGGTTACTAGGTCAAATCTGGTCAAGGTCAAAATCCTGGTCAAAGTCAACCTTCCGGGTCAACCCTACTCGCTGAGTCTATCTACTGACTCGCCGGGTTCATATGCCCTGAGTCTTTCTTGTTCGCGACTCGACTCGCCAAGTCAATCCATGACTCGCCGAGTCCAACTAGGTCCAAGTCCTGTCCTGTCCAACTCGCTGAGTCACCACCCGACTCACTGATTCGGGTCTCGACTCGAAGGGTTTAGGGTTTCGCGATCTGACTCGGCGAGTCCAAGAACAGACTCGCCGAGTCCTAGACAATCTTCAACCAACTCGTCGAGTTGTTCATCCAACTCGCCGAGGCCATGCCTATCTTCATCCGACTCGACGAGTTGTTCATCCTACTCGCCGAGTTCCTCCTCACCTTCAAGCTACTCGCCGAGTCCACTCGAAGGACTCGCCGAGTCTATCCATTCCTCAATCCATGCAGTGGCTTTTCGAGCCAAACTGAACTTCCAACTCCTAGATCCATACTTCTAGGGCCTATTCCCTACGTAAAGTGGCAAACTTTACGTGTAGATTGAGAGATCTAAGCTCAAAACACACTAAATTCGGGTTTATGGCAAACATGCTTCTTCAACATATCAAAGGCTGATACTTTAGGGGATTCTAGACCAAAACCAACATGGATCTGAGGTAGCAACCTCAGATCTGAACCTCCAACTCGAATTGGTTACATATCATACCAACAATGGCCAAAACCCACACATAAGAGTAGATCTAGATGAAAAAGAGAGTCCACGCAACAACTTATTACCTCCACTTGGTCTGAAATGACTCCACAATCCAGATCTACAATCCCTTCTTGCACCTCCAAGGTCTTTCTTCCTCCTCCAAGCGTAATGCATTCTACAAGGCAAGATCTAGCTCCAAAAACGGAAATGGCGGCTAGGGTTTGATGTTCTGGGGTAGAGAGGCAATAAATGAAGCCTAGGAAGGAGAATGAGACACTTAAATAGGCTCCAAGTTCCCGGGTTTAGGGTTTTCCCCGTTCAGACCCAACTTGCCGAGTCTCCCTGGCCGACTCGCCGAGTCGGTCGCTTTCACCACAACCCGGATCCCGCTCGAACTCGCCGAGTCCCTCCATGGACTCGCCGAGTCTCCCCTAAACTTGAGGTTTTCTTTCTTTTCTTGGCTTTCCAAACTTTAGGGTGTTACAACTCTCCCCCACTTAAACTAAACTTCATCCTCGAAGTTTGCTACGATCAACTGCCTTTGAGCTGCCTCCAACTCCCGGTCTGGAAAATCTAACACCCTTATGCCCATCACTCCAGCCACTCACCATGCTGATCATTACTGTTGGTACATACTGAATCTTTCTCCTTTCCATAATTTCCTCAACGATACTTCCTCCGACTGAAAATCCTGTTGCCTCTCAACTGCCTACTGGATGCACTGAGACTACCCTTGCTCAACTATTCTGCCAATATCTGAGTTACCATCTCCCACCGGTCACTACACTCCATCGCAATCTGCTAACCGCTCCTAGCGACTCCGTAAGATACCCCGACTGTCCATAGCTGTCCCATCTATTCTGTCATCCACACTGAATCAGCTTGCTTACATCCCATCTGATTACTCAACTCCTACTAACTCGAGTCTTTCATCCCGAAGAAAAGCTACCTGCCTAGCTATCTTTACATGTCACTTATACTTGGCCGAAGGCTCAACTGATCCTGCTGAGAGAGACTTGTCATTTCCAAATCAACCAACTATACCGTCAACACTTGTATTCCAACTCAAATACAATACTGACCCAAAACTCTGAAACCTTTCAAACACTGAATTGTCTACAATACTGAACCTGCCTAAAAACACTAAACTGCCTGAAACGCTGATCGGGCTGAATCACTGAGCTGCCTGAAACAATAAACTCAAATCCAACTGTGGAGTCAAGGGACTCCTCACTTAGTCGCTTCCACGACTTCTGAATGAAATCTTCCTCAAGGACTAGTTTCCATTAGTTATCCTGTCACTGTGGCTCTAACAACCTTCCGATCCAACCGATCGGGTCCTTACATCACATCCTAACATCATCCATTCTATGACTAATAACATGATGGCTCCCAGACTGACGGTAGCCCTTAACATACCCGAACCTCAACGGTCCACTGCTACTCTGATCTCATAACTGATGTGACGATCTATAGCCAAGATTCGCTGACTTAGCCATAACTGAACCATTTGGGAAATCCGAATCTAATCCGTGGATTCCCATATTCCCACCGCTGCACCCGAACGGGTGGGAATTACTACATTCCCGCGTTCAACCACACGCTCATGCTGCTACCAATCTGATAAAAGCCACAGCTACACCCTCGGATTCACAAGTCTCAAATACTATCTGGCTGCTAATGAACGCTACGGCTACCCCTTCAGGCTTACAACACTCTACTACTATCTGACTGCTAGTGAATGCTACGGCTACCCCCGCAGGCTTACAACACTACTACTACTATCTGACTGCTAGTGAATGCTACGGCTACCCCCGCAGGCTTACAACACTACTACTACTATCTGACTGCTAGTGAATGCTACGGCTACCCCCGCAGGCTTACAACACTACTACTACTATCTGACTGCTAGTGAATGCTACGGCTACCCCCGCAGGCTTACAATACTACTACTATCCTGAGGACATCCTGACTATCCCTAGTCCCGCTAGTGATTCCTCATCCCGATTTCTCAAACCAGCCCTCAGTCTTTGAATTCTGCATCATCCTCGACATCTTATATCCTTGATATACTTAGTGCTTCGTCAAGGAATTCTCCGGCTTGGTTCCCAACCCAACTGTCTACTAATCCGGATACAAGAAGCAATTGTTGGGAAGTTTCCAACCTCCCAACTCCTGAATCTACGCAACCTGCATGCTGCCTCATACACTGGCTACTAATACAAAACATCTCTTGTTGCCCGCTCTCGGGTTCCTCATTCCACTCACTTGAGTCTTTACAGGTGGTCCTCAAATCCTGGATTCCTAACCAGTTTCTAACCATCTCCATTACATGAACCCATTGCTGGGAAAAGTTCTCGAACTCCCAATTCTGAACTTCTCAATCCATCCATCACTGTGCTTCTACCACTTCTTCCCAGAGGCCGCGCAATCATTCTGAGTGACTCTTATCCATGTATACCCGGAGGGTCCTCCCCCACTTCAATCCTGCTCACCCCTTGCTGCTTCATATACAAAAGAGACCCCGACCTTTACTACCATCCCAAAATTTCTACTGGGGAGCCCAAGCCCGCCAGGTAGGAACTTGACCATTCCATCCAAACCACTATCCGCTAGCGAAACGAACCAGATCTCTCCCTACCATGCTACAGTTACCGTACTCCCCTAACTACCAACCAATCATCCAAGGTATGCAAATGGAATATGACATAAGCACAGGCAAGCCACTCCATAACACAACACTTGTACCACGATTGATGCAGAAACCATAGCAATATATCATAACGTAAGCTGACAAAACAAAGTTTCATACCTCCATTACTCAGTGCTGCTCAAATCCCTACTGAAATCTACCGGAGAAACTCGGCTCCAAGCCGTAGGCACCCTTGCCCGACCTTGACAACCACTGACGGTACTCGAAGTTCCAAGGGCAGGAGCTGGCGCCCGCCCTGCTGAATACAACTCGGACAGTGGGCCTTCTTGTGGCCCTTTTGACTGCAATGGAAACACAACGGGTCAAGTCTCTGGGCGATGGTAACAACACAGTCTCTGCTAAAATGACCAATCTATCCGCGCTTGAAACACCCAACATCGCCACCACTTCTACGCCTACACACACCCATGTGCATCCTTCCGCACTTCCCGCATCGACTGCGGCTCTGATAGTTCCTCGTCCTCAAATCTGAACTCTTGGCCTCTTACTCGAACCTGTGGCAACCTGTGTCTCATCCATTTTCCTCTTCCCTTCCGACTCCTTGCCCGACTCTCGCTCCTGCGTTACCCCAACGACAATGTCTGCGGTCTGAACAACAGATGTCTGATCCTGAAGCCTCGCTATCAATCTATCAGTGATCCTCACGACCATGTCTGGCAGACCCTTGCGAATGGCTCGCGAAACTTCCTCAACTATCCAATAATATAATGGTTTCTCTTGGAGATAGAATGCCCCACTCACCCCTGCCTCCTAATAGCAGAACTAGAAATGGGATCTCCCTCCCTGATGGATCCCAGAACTCCACAAGACTCGGGGCCTAGACGAGCCCCAGTGTGTCCTGAAACTAACCCGGCCCCTACAGGCCTCAAGATGACTGTCCATAAACTCCATAATAGCCTCTCTAACTGAACCGGAAATCACTGGAGTCTGATCGATGATGTTGCGCATAATCTATGCGGAAATGAAATCCCTCATCTGATCGTCAAGCTGTTCGGCTCTAAAGCTCGAGCCAGACCCCGCCCCTGCACCTGAACTGCCAACTGATATCTCGCGCAACGTCGCCATACTGAAAATATAACAATCCCTGACCAAATACATACTACTGCTGAGGGATCTCTCACATACTCTACTAGTTCCTTGGTTTCGCCTCGGCCCCTCTTGAATCGAGTACGGATCCTCTGCTTTCAGTAGTATGGGCCCCTACTACCTTCCACATCTATCCGTACTTTTCTCAAGAGTTACCTCAACTCCACCAAGTCCCCTTTACTCCTCTACTGATCTCTGCTACTCTCATCCTAGGCTTGCCCTAGGGAACCTCTGACTCTACTCAAACAGTCCTCAGCTGCTGAAGGCCTCCTTGTAATGTCAATTAGCCACCACCTGAATACCATCACATGTGATGAGGCTCGGATAATCCTTCGAGTAAAAGTCTCGTCCCTAAAACGGTTGGACTCAAACAAGAGCTGCGCAGTAGGGCCAAATCCAGCACTCTGAGATTATTCAACCTTGATCACATGTAATGTGACGTATTCACCTAATGGCTAACTCTCATCACTCAGAGTTCTACAAAGCACGAAGCAAGCAACATTCGGATAAGGGAAACATACTCAGGCAAAAGTATTCTCATAACAAGAAACTGCACTAGCATACAATGCTAAGCTCATACTATCAGGCATAACCTACCCAGGCTATCCTACTACTGTCTACTCATTACTAGCATGAAGTTCTTATCAAGCTGAAACACATAAAGCAGACACATAAGGCATCATCCTAGATCCTTAGTCCTACTCTAGCATGCTGTTCTACTGAAGCTGAAACTGAAACTGAACTGAACTGATACTGATAGTCATAACATAACTTGTATGGGTAAATTGGGAGTACTTACTTGAGCTCGGCTGATCGCATGCACACACCTCAATCTCATTAAAAATTTCTTTCTTTCTAGGTGCTTTCAAAATTCTTTTTAGAAGACGTTTTCATTTTTAAATAATAAAAATCTTTTATTTCCCCTTAGTTTGAGTTCAGATACACCCGGAAGTGTATCCGAATCCCTCAAACCAGGGCTCTGATACCAACTTGTAACATCCCAAAAAAAACACAGTCTGAAAATTTCGTTTAATTTAATGATAAAACCATAGTCAATAAACCTCATATAGAAATCATAAGCAATGTATCTCAGAATATTATAACAACTGTCAAATATATCAGAGTAAAAACATCCCAGGTTGAACAAATGGTGTGTGCACTACAATCTTCCCGAGCTCCTCATTTGAAAACTGAATACCTGAAACCAAAACTGAAACTGTAAGCACGAAGCTTAGTGAGCTCCCCCAAACTACCACATACCATACAATAACATATAAACACATATTGGGCCTTGCCCACTGCATCAGGACGAAGCCCGGAAACTGCATCGGACCGGAGTCCGGAACTGACTGGGACCTTGTCCCCTGCATCGGGCCAAAGTCCGGAACTAACTGCATCGGACCGAAGTCCGGAACTGACTGGGATCCTGTCCCCTGCATCAGACCAAGTCCGGAACTAACTGCATCAGACCGAAGTCCGGAACTGACTGGGACCCTGTCCCCTACATCGGACCAAGTCCGGAACTAACTGCATCGGACCGAAGTCCGGAACTAACTGCATCGGACCGAAGTCCGGAACTAACTGAATCATAGCATAGCATAACCTATCAACTAGCATGAACACATATACTGCATACTACATCGGGCCGTAGCCCGGAACACATAACACATAACCCATAGCACATAAATTTTGTCTGAGCCACGAAGGCATCAAACATACTAACTACTGCATCGGACCGAGGTCCGGAAACTACTGCTAACTGAACGGGCCGGCATTGTGGCCTTAGACCCGTCCCTACTGGAAGGAAACTCACCTGATGCTGCTGAACTGCTGCTGCTAATCCTTGACTGCTACCTGACTTCTGACTTCGACTGCTACTCCACTAGCTCCTCAAGCTACCAATATCAATATGACACTTAGTCCAACTGACCTCCAAAGGTTACTAGGTCAAATCTGGTCAAGGTCAAAATCCTGGTCAAAGTCAACCTTCCGGGTCAACCCTACTCGCCGAGTCTATCTACTGACTCGCCGGGTTCATATGCCCTGAGTCTTTCTTGTTCACGACTTGACTTGCCGAGTCAATCCATGACTCGCCGAGTCCAACTAGGTCCAAGTCCTGTCCTGTCCAACTCGCTGAGTCACCACCCGACTCACTGATTCGGGTCTCGACTCGAAGGGTTTAGGGTTTCGCGATCTGACTCGGTGAGTCCAAGAACAGACTCGCTGAGTCCTAGACAATCTTCAACCAACTCATCGAGTTGTTCATCCAACTCGCCGAGGCCATGCCTATCTTCATCCGACTCGACGAGTTGTTCATCCTACTCGCCGAGTTCCTCCTTACCTTCAAGCTACTCGCCGAGTCCACTCGAAGGACTCGCTGAGTCTATCCATTCCTCAATCCATGCAGTGGCTTTTCGAGCCAAACTGAACTTCCAACTCCTAGATCCATACTTCTAGGGCCTATTCCCTACGTAAAGTGGCAAACTTTACGTGTAGATTGAGAGATCTAAGCTCAAAACACACTAAATTCGGGTTTATGGAAAACATGCTTCTTCAACATATCAAAGGATGATACTTTAGGGGATTCTAGACCAAAACCAACATGGATCTGAGGTAGCAACCTCAGATCTGAACCTCCAACTCGAATTGGTTACATATCATACCAACAATGGCCAAAACCCACACATAAGAGTAGATCTAGATGAAAAAGAGAGTCCAAGCAACAACTTATTACCTCCACTTGGTCTGAAATGACTCCACAATCCAGATCTACAATCCCTTCTTGCACCTCCAAGGTCTTTCTTCCTCCTCCAAGCGTAATGCATTCTACAAGGCAAGATCTAGCTCCAAAAACGGAAATGGCGGCTAGGGTTTGATGTTCTGGGGTAGAGAGGCAATAAATGAAGCCTAGGAAGGAGAATGAGACACTTAAATAGGCTCCAAGTTCCCGGGTTTAGGGTTTTCCCCGTTCAGACCCAACTCGCCGAGTCTCCCTGGCCGACTCGCCGAGTCGGTCGCTTTCACCACAACCCGGATCCCGCTCGGACTCGCCGAGTCCCTCCATGGACTCGCCGAGTCTCCCCTAAACTTGAGGTTTTCTTTCTTTTCTTGGCTTTCCAAACTTTGGGGTGTTACAGTAGAAGCTTAAGACTATGATCTATAGGAGTGCTAACAGGAGAACAATTCTCAAAGTTAAACTTTTTCAATATCTTCTCAATATAATAATATTGAGAAATTGAAATCCCATTGTTTCCTTTTCTAATTCTTATACCAAGAATTACCTCAGCCTCCCCCATGTCTTTCATATCAAAACTAGATAATAAGAATTTCTTGGCTTTATCAAATTCTTCTAAATCGGTACCAAAAATCAACATATCATCTACATATAAGCAAATCATGACTCCTTTACCAGAAGTATCAAATTTGCTATATACACACTTGTCAGCTTGGTTTAATGCAAAACCATTAGACAAGACAACATCATCAAACTTTTGATGCCATTGTTTTGGTTATTGTTTCAAACCATATAATGATTTCTTCAACTTACACACTTTGTGTTCATTTACATGCATCACAAACCCTTCAGGGTGTTTCATGTATATTTCCTCATCCAAGTCACCATTCAAGAATGAAGTTTTCACATCCATTCACTACAAGAAAAAGAGGTATTAGAGACTGACATATTTAGTCTTTAATGGTTAATAATCAGTCTCTAATGAGTATCGAGGACTGATTTCGCTAGTCCTAAGCTAGTCCCATAAACCTAGTCCTAGGTAGTGTTTTTTTTTAATATCTGGGACTGAAAATCAATCCCTAATATGTAAAAGTATTAAAGACAGATTAACATCCCTGGTAGTATCAAATTCAGTCTTAAATGTGTTTTCTTTAAATACGTGATTTTATATAAAACTAGTCCCTGATAATAACTCTTGGGGACTAAAAATCAGTCTTAAATACTATATCATTCAGTCTTCAATACGCTTCATTGAAATCCTTACTTAGGTCATATCAGTCCCTGATAGTATCTATTTAAGACTGAATATTAGTCTCAAATATTATCATCTTCTGTCTCTAACCTGATTTTTATTGACTAAATATCAGTCTCATATACACTTTCATTTAGTCCATAACCTAATTTTTTATTTACCGAATGTCAGTCTCAGATACATTTTCATTCAGCCCCTAACCAAATTTTTCAGTAACTGAATGTTAGTCTTAGATAGAATTTCATTTACCCTAACCTGGATTTTTAGTGACTAAATATCAGTCTCAAATACAATACCATTTGCTCCCTAACCTGATTTTCCAGTGACCGAATATTAGTCTCAAATATAATGTCATTCGATCCCCAACCTGCTATAGTTTCAAACCAAAGTTTAGACTTAAACTAACATTTATAGTGACTAATATAAACAATGCGCTTGTTAATACACCAAATGAACTAGTACTAGATAAATAAACCGTAACTTAGACATCATATCCAAATTTAAAACAACAAACAAAAATATCAAAGAAACTAGTAAATAACTAAACCATACGTGAAAGAAGTTCCAAATTTTAATGGACGGTCATGAATGATACGCTTGATGTGATAGATATGTTATGTCATCGTACGCACGGGCTTCATCTTCATTGTGTGGATATAATATGTTTTCGGAATCCAGAAATTCGAGATAATAAACTGGAACATTTTTTCACATTTTTCCTCACTTTGTTTGACTTTCTGTTCGTTTATTCGAACCTCGTCCTCAAGTGCAACAATCTTACTTTTCATATCTTCTTCGTCTTTTGAGGCTTATTGAGATGTTTTTGCGGTTGATAAGAGATGTATATCTTTTTTCCTCATAACAGGTCCACTTGAAGCCTCCCATCCAGATAATAATGTTTTATGTTTGGCACAAACAATTTTAATGACTTTTTTTCTCTATGCCGTATTCCATTTCTTGAGTAATGCTTGTTCCCGCCGAAACTAATTTGGCGTATTCTTCCTCCTTGAGTTGGAGAATAGTTTCCTAATACAACATAAAAACATATTATAAAAACTTAGAAAACTAATATCAATATATTATAACTCAAAATCAATATTATTCAAGAAATCATTCTTACGTATTGAATGCGTGACTAATTATTTATCCATTCCTTTATAGGATGAAAATCCAACTTATGATATAATACGATTGGGTTGGGGGTATCTTAGTCTCTTTATTTGTCTGCAATAATAAAGATTTATATAAGTAAATGTAAAAATTAAATTTTCATGATTATATTAATTCAAATATGAATTAATTTGATAGTTCACCATTGCAAATTTGTGATTTGCTATCGATAGTGAGCCTCCTCTACTTGGAATAACAAGTTTTCCCCAATTATGTTTCATTTGTTTAGCATATTGCTACAAAATTTGAACTATACATGGTTAATAATATATAAATAAGCGTTGATTACATAAAAGGTGTGTATGTGCAAGATTGAGAGAATTTTGTTGCAGGTGTATAGTTTTGTGTAGTTGACAGCGCATGTTTTATAATACTACAATACATAGAATAATAATTCTAAGATGAAATTATAAGGTTTATAGAATTTAATAATTACCTTCGCTTTATCCGATTCCCAATAATCACACAAATAACCCCAATCTTCTTCGCTACGACAATCTGGCTTCATTTTAGATCTTGCTAATTGTGGATCTGTCATTCCTCCATTTTTCTTCCAATAATCTTTGAAAATATTTCGTGTGCATTTCCATTGCCTCCGCATTTGTTCATCTACATAATCCATCTGAACTTTATCTTCTTGCGGTAATTTAGATTTTTCCTACATTTAATACATAAATTAAAGCTGAACGTTTTTAATAAAATTTTAGTAATAAATTACTTGTATTTATGAAGTTTAAATTTTGAAAAAAAATGAATAGATTGAGGAAAATGATATATAACTTACACATAATTTGTTAATCATTTCTTCTTTATTTTCTTTTGCTACTTTCTCCCATGTATGGAATTCCATTTGACAAAAGCTCCGCATCACAATTCCAGCCTCCGTTGCAAAAGATATTGTTGAATCCCCAATGAATTTCTTTGTGTAGGTATCTCTTATCAATGTAATGCAAGCATCAGGTTGATTTTCCAAAATCTGTGAAGTCTTCTTATTAATATAAGGCCTCGCCTCCGCCTCTGTGTTTGAACTACACGATAGAAATGTTACATCATCTTATGCATAATTTGTAATATCATAAATAAAAGAATAAATTGTCTACTATTTACTTGGCACCACTTCCTCTGTGGCTAATGAAGCCCGTTGATTATTTTCTCTAGAACCACTCACTCTTGTTGTTTGTAGTCACATAAGAGTGTAAATGGATAAGCATAAGTGTAGTTAAAGAACGTGGATGGTCTACTAAACATGTATTACAAATACACAAAACATTGTTTGAGTGGTCAAACTAAGGGTGCACTAAAATATCAATGTTGTATAAAAAATAAAATAAAAATATTTCGGGGAATTAATTTACTTAATAGATTATCACAAGAAAGAAAGAAACACAGAAATCACAGCAGGCCAGATCTATAAAAACAAGATACAAAAGCAAAACAGTTGAAGAACAAAACAGGGAAAAAAAATTTCTAGGAAAATTTTCTTGTAGTCCAAGCTTTGTTGAGAAAAACATGAATAAAACTTAACTAAAACATCATAGATACATATCCTATTCATACTAAACCAAGAAATCCTAATCTAACACAAAGACTAAAAATAGGATGGTTTTTTCCAAAATACCCCTGGGTCAAACCTGTCCTAGATTTTGATTATTCCAACAGATGCAAAAGAAAACATAGCAGTGGCTTTTATAAAATAAAAATGAAAATGATATTGTAATCTATCTTCACTAAATTGTGTTAAGCATGGGTGTATATGCATGGTTTGATGATCTTTACCTGTAGTGCCCGATTTGGGAAAAGAATCTGTATTTTGGCAAACTACTGGTTAAGTTGTGTTAGAGACAGTTCCTTCACCAACATGCAACATTGATGTTGATTGAGGGTTTTTTCTTGGACCACTTCCTCCTGCAGAAATTAGGAAGTAATTTGTCGAACCCGAATAACCAGAAAATAGAATTACCCAACCAAATAACACCCATACATTGTGTAAGTTGTTTATAAGGTTGTAAAAGGTAGATTGTAAAAAATTTCAGATTTAAAGTTAAAAACACAAATCAGGTAAAAAACAAAAATCTAAAATCCATTACATTTCAAATTTTCTTTACCTCGTTTTAGTAAACAGTAAAAACATATAATCTATACCTGTTGCATCAACGGATGCCATAACTCGTTTACGTCGACGAAGCATACACAATTTTGGATTGAGTTCACCTTCACTTCCTTCACCTATTGATGTGACTGAAATTTGTTGAGGTTATTTCGTTACACGCTTAGTACCTCCGAGATTAACAATGGTCATCATTAGCAGAAATATCCACATTTTATCTGCAAAGGACGTTATTTATAGACAAGTTAGTCAAGAGTACAATTACTTATAATCATCGTCTAAAAGTTTTAAATATTAACAGATTAAAAACCAGCTAATGAAGTAGAATTATAGTACAATTATCCATAATCATAGTAAATAAGTTTTAAAAATGTAACAAATTACAAAACACACCGACAAAGTAGAAAAAGATTAGAATTATTAATATTCATTGTTTGACTCATCAAATAGGTCTACATTTGTTTCATTGCTATCATCTAAACCTTCTAAATCTTCAAGTAATTCCTCATTAATTTCTTTAGGGATAGTATCATAATCAATAAAATCATCTAAATCGTCTTCAAAAGCATCAACATCAACAATTTCCACAAACTCTTCTTCACCATCTTCTACATGAAACTCGAAATTTTCACAATCTGATGCTTGAAAGGGGGATGTGTCTGACGATGTTCCTACATGTTTGAACATATCTTGTACATCCTCATTATCTGGAAGATCCCATAAATGCCTATGTGTGCTTCTTTCAATGATTTTCCATCCCGAGTCACGTGTGGGATCATTTATATAGAAAACTTGTTTTGCTTGATTTGCCAACACAAAAGGATCTTCATCATAAGCTTTTTTGGTTGTATCTATAGATATGAAATGAGGTTCAAACATCATGTGCTTCCTTTTATGGTGGGTATCAAACCAAATGCATTTAAATAAAATAACTCGGTATCCTTTTATGAATGAAAATTCAAGGACATCGTCAACATATCCATAATAATCTTCTTCAACACCATTGTGAATTCCTACAACTGTGACTCCGCAATTTTGAGTTCTCCTATGATCATCTCGTGACTTAACAAGAAATTTAACTCCATTTACTATGTATCACCTATGTGATATAACACGATTATCTAGACCACGAGATAGTGCATATAACTCTTCGTTGATTGCCGATGAATTTTGCTCATACATTGTTCCTATCTGTTCACCATTTCCAAAAAAGTATGGGTAGGTTCATTGTTCAAACATGAGAAAATGATATAAAATATGTTATAGTAACATTACCCGTAATGAAAATCAAGAAGGAAATGTCGATTGTTGTAATTCACCAAAATCTAGGTATCCTTGATGTTGTTTTTTCAAAAAATTCAAGTGCTCACTATCAAGTGTAAGTAAGATTTAAATACCTTGAGATACAAAAAAGTCAATTCACTATGAAAGAGAAAATGTACTTACTTCAGGTACGGTTCAACTTGTGAACAATTAGCTAAGATAAACCAATGTGCTTTCTTTATTGAAATATTTGAAAGCCTAACAGTTTCTTGCTTCCCAATTCCTCGACCATTTAATCTGAAAATATCTAATTTATAGTCTCGATCGTCACTGGTAGTTTCATCGTCATATCTACCTCGCTTATCTAATCTCGAATCAATAGCACGCAAATAGTGTGAACAATATATCAAGGCTTCTTCATCAACATAACCTTCTACAATTGAACCTCCGGGTCTTGCTTTGTTTCTAACATATTTCTTTTAATATCCAAGATACCTTTCAATGGGATACATCCACCTTGATTGTACAGGTCCTCCTAAAATAGCCTCTTGAGGTAGATGAACGCACAAGTGCATCAAAACTGTAAAAAATGAGGGAGGAAATATGCGTTCAAGCTTGCAAAGAATCTTAACTATCTCTTCTTGCAAAGTTTCCAAGTCTCTAACATGTAATGTGGCTGAAGTTAGAATCTTGAAAAATTGAGACAACTCTTTCAATGTATCACATATATGTTTATCCAAAAGCCCACGAATAACAAAAGGGAGTATACGTAACATGAAGACATGATAATCATGTGATTTAAGTCCATATAGCTTACTTTGCTCGAGAATAACATTTTTACCCAAGTTTGTGGCATATCCATCAGGAAAACACATAGACTTAACTAGAGAGCAAAAACGTTTCCTCTCTAATGGTGTTAAGACATATGGAGCAGGGGGTTTAATCCAATGATCATTTTTCTTCACCAAGTGAAGATTCTTGCATATTTTCATATCTTGAAGATCTCGGCGAGCTAGGTCAGTGTCTTTTGTCCTCTTTTCTATGTTTAATAAAGTTCCCAAGAAGTTTTCACCCACAATTTTTATAACATGTATGACATCAATGTTATGACACATTAACAACTTACACCAATATGGTAGTTCAAAGAATATGCTTTTTTTTTACCAATTTAACTCGCGTTCGCTCCTTCAACGTTTTTGGCCGATGTGAGACTTCTTTTTCCATGTGGAAAGCGAGGGACATTTTCTAATTGGCGCAAGCAATCTTGTCCACTGATATGTTTGGATGCAATCCTAGACTCTTTTTCCCCATTAAAATCTCGTGCATTCCTCCAAGGATGATCAGGGGGAAGAAATCGCCTATGACCTACGTATGCTATTTTCTTTCTTATACGAATACTAGATGCATCTTCGTTGCATGTTGGGCAAGCCATGTATCCACTTGTGCTCCATCTAGACAAGTAACCATACGCAGGAAAATCATTTATTGTCCACATTAGTGCTACACGCATGTTGAATGTACGTCCTGATTCAAAATCATATGTTTCAATACCCTTTTCCCATAGAACTTTCAACTAATCTCCAGTGGACGTAAATATACATCAATATCCTTTCCTGATGAATCTTTCCCAGGAATCAACAAAGCCATCATAAATGAAACATTAATCATTGACTTCCAAGGAGGCAGATTGTACAATATAAGCACAACAGGCCACATACTATATGAAGTACTCATCGTCCCAAAAGGGTTGAAACCATCGCTTGCAATACCTAGGCGTACATTTCTTGGTTCTTTGGCAAAATCAGGGTAGATTGTATCAAAGTGCTTCCATGCTTTTCCGTCTGCTGGATATCTAAGAACTCCATCTTCTTTAGACTTGCTGTAAGCGTGCCACTGCATGTCCTTTGCAGTATACCTAGAGGCATATAGTCGCTTAAGTCTACTTCTGATGGGAAACTAATGCAAGACTTTGGTTGGTATCTTCTTTTTATGAATTCTATCGTCTACCCAACGACTAGTACCACAAACAGGACATGATTGTAATTCCGAATTTTCCTTCCAAAATAATGCACGATCATTCTTACAAGCATGTATTGATTCGTATCCAATTCCAAGAGTACGCAAATACTTTTTTTCCTCGTAATGGGTTTTATGGATTACTATGTCCTTGAATGCCTCACTCAATAACTTTAGCATCATATCCATGGACACATTTGTCATTTTACATGTTACGTTCACATGCATCAATCGTAATATAAATACTAGTACAGAGAAAGTTTCACATCCTAGAAATAAAGGTTTCTCCATATCAACGAATAACTTGTCTACATTTGGATTACTAGACCGATTATAAGACTCGTCCTCATCGTTGTCACCTACTCCCTTAGTTTTAGCTCCCACATGAAATGCATCACCAAGTAAAGCATCGAAACCATCATTTGTTTCATATGAAGGTAACATCCTATATACCCCATGTGTACCCCGACCCCCACCCCTACCAAACTAATGAAAGCATGTTGCTATTCACCCTCCTCTCTGCAATGTATGGGCTCCAACTAGAAAACTATTCACCAAAACGAATAGTATCATACCATCCCTTGCTATGGGTAGTAAAATTTGTGACTGATTCATCAGTCTTCAATATATCATATATCTGATTAAGTAACATGTCTCAAAGACTAAATTTCACTCCATAAGGATTTTCCCTCCAAAGTCAAAAATATGTATTTTATCCTTGACAAAACCTCAGTCCCTAATAAGTTTCCTTCCAAATACTATATGTGGTTGATTCATCAGTCTCTGATATATGGCATCTATGACTAACTACTCAGTCTTAGATACTAAAATACAATTAGTTATAAGTGTTCATTTGAATGTTAAATAGTATAATTCTGTTAGGGATTGAAATTTAGTCTTTAGTGAGTTTCTCATTCAAAGGAACAATCAATACACTTGTCTATTAGGGAATAAAATTCAGTCCCAAATAACTTTCATCCAAAGTCAAAATTGGTGATAGAATATTCGAGACTAAACTTTAGTCTGCAATGTGTTTCCCACCAAACCTAAACCAGCGTAAAAGTTTTCATCTGAATGTCAAATAATACAAGTCCATTAAGGATTGTGTAACACCGAAATTTTTTTAAAAAAAATTCATTTAAAAATCGTTTATCTCTTTAACACTTTTCATAAAAATCTCCCTTTTTGATTAATTTATAATACATGACTCTTTTGTTCAATCAATTAATAGATCAGGACCCTTAAAACCAACGTTTCTTCTGGTATGTATAATCGAGCCGGTGCTGTCCCGTGATCCTGAGAAAAACCTGAAACATATAACACAAAACACTATAAGCACGAAGCTTAGCGAGTTCCCTAAAATACCACACATAACACATACTAGCCACTCGAGGCTATAACTCTGTGGGCCCTTGGGCCCTAACTCTATGGACTCTCTGTTCCTAGCTCTATGAACCTTCTGGTTCTAACTATGATATACTCTGATATACGCACGACATAAATCACATAGAAATAATGCAGTGCAACACATCACATAAATAGCATACAATAACTCTGTCACATAACTCTAATTACCACTCAAGGTAATGTATAGTGAGAAGACTCACCTAAAACGAAGTCGAATGAACTCTCGTGCTCGACATCCCAACCTGGCCTTCTCCTATTATTCAAATAACATCCCCGATCAACATTCTCTCATTGTCTCAACTCTAAAGATTGGGTAGAAGACCATTCTACCCTTCCCTGAACTCTCTTAAGTCCGTCTTGACCAAAACCCTATAGTCAACAAAAGTCAACAGTCAAACTTTGACCCGACTCGTCGAGTGCACATGGGCGACTCGGCGAGTCGACACGTGTCCACTGAATCCTCCTTCTATCCTCGCTTGACACATCAAGCCAACCCCTAGCTCGACGAGTTACACCTGGTATGAACTGCGGAGCAACCCTGACTCGACTCGTCGAGTCCTCTCATGAACTCGATGAGTTGCTCCCATGACAACACTCATCTGACCTTCTAAGGTCAGATCCGTTCCTCTAGTCCATAGATCTGACTTCCCTACGACCAATAATCATGAAAAGGTCGAATCTTGGTACACATGCAAGGCTCTCTATGCTTATTTTGGTGAAATCCTTCATATCATGACAACCCTAGCTCATAACTCCAAGGATAAGGCATAAAGCAGAATGGAAGGGACTCTCTAGACCTCTTAAGGTCCAGATCTAATAATCATTTCACCATGGGACCTCTCATACTCTAGATTCAAGCTAAATAAAGCATGAATATTCATGAAATCAAACGAAGATGTACATGAATCCTTACCTTTCATAGCAGTTCTGAACGAAATGATGGAAGATTTGAGTCCCACAAGACAGCCCAACTCGAAATCTTCCTTCCCTTTGCTAAGACACTCCAAAGAATGATGAATTAGCCCTCCTCTTGCACCACAAGCTTCCTCTCTGCTCTCTATGGTTTCTCAGGGTGTTGTGGCCACAAATGAAGGCCATAAGGACCTTGAAATAGGTCCGAAACCCGAGAAATTAGGGTTTCTCTAGCCAGCACCTACTTGTCGAGTCCACTCATTAAATCCGCATGAAAAACCCGACTCGAGTCAGCGAGTTGGATCCTCAACTCGTCGAGTCTCTCCTTTAATCAAAAGATTAAACTACACTATAATAACCCTGAAAATATGGGTGTTACAATTCTCCCCCACTTGAATTAGATGTCGCCCTCGAAATCATTCCTTAACCACACATAAATTTAATCATTAACCCGAAAGGCAATACCGAAATGATCTTCATACCACACTGATATCTTTCTCTGAGGACACCCGAAACCACATAGAACCTCCAAAACAAGAGTTTAAAGCAACTCTTTCGCCGCTAAAAATACCCCTCCCCAATAACCGGAAACTCTAGTGGCCTGATCCGCCGCCAGACCGCCTACTTGAGCGATCACCATGATTTTTGCTCCTCGAATGTCAACCCAGTTCCCTCACTAGCTATCTGATTCTCATAAGACCACGACCAATGACCGACTATCTCTCCTTCAAGCTGATCATGCTAAATCATATGAATCACGCCCCACGAATAAAAGGGTCCACACTCTACCGGGGCACATCTACTAGACTGCTATCAGAAACCCTTCGAATAAAGAATCCCCAACATTCTGTCCTTAGACACAAAAGCATAACCATGCCTGATCAGAAGTGTCCTCAAACATCCCATTCATAAGCCTCAGCTACAAATTCCATATCTCTTTTAACACCACATGAGGTCTGACCATTGTCTATCCGCATAACTCTTCTGACGGCTCTGGGCTTTCAGCAACCTCTGTCTGACCTATTGAAACTGCTCGGTCGTCTGAAGCACCATCTCTGTACTACCCATCACACATTGCCCTACCTCTCCCCAGCAAATGGGAGTCTCACACCTCCTCCCATACAACAGCTCAAAGAGTGGCATAGCAATGCTCGAATGATGGCTTTTGTTATAGGAAAACTCAGCCAAGGGTAGGTACGTGTCCCAACTTCTTTCGAAATCCAATACACATGCCCGAAGCATGTCCTTGAGCATCTGAATAGTCCGCTCGCTCTGCCCGTTAGTCTGTGGGTGGTAGGCGGTATTAAAATGCAACCTTGTGCCCAACTCCTCATGGAATTTCTTCCAGAATCTGGAAGTGAAACGTACATCTCAATCTAAGACAATCGAGATCGGTACTCCACGCCGCGATACTACCTCCCTCACGTATAACTCTGCCAGGCTCTCCGAAGAAGAGCTCCCACTGACTTCCTCTTCGCATCAACTATCTCGGCCCATGTGACACACAAGCCATAAAATTCCCAAATGAAAACTACAATCCAACCGAAAATCGACTTAGCCCTGACAGAGATGGAGACCCCAGTCTCGCCCCTAATTCAACCACCAGGCTCCAAAAACTCAATACTAGGGCTACTCAATCCTAAAACTCTTCTACATCATACACTGATCAGATAACACTCCATCATCACACTCTCTTTCCGTCTAGTGAATACTATGGCTCCCCACTGTTGGATAAGGTGTCTAAGTCCATAACTTATTTGGTATATACTTAACCCGACCCGGCATGGTCCATTTGGGTTGCATCTCATCCAAACTATTTATGGATAATTTTATGAGAGTTATACACATATGATTATTAATATATTATAAGTTATAATATATTAATAGGAAGTCATGTTATTTAATTAGTTTTAGTCTTAAATTAATTATGAATTAATTTAGAGATTAAAAGGAAGACTAATTAGATTATGGGCTATTGGTTTTATATAGTGTGGGATAATGCTCTTTGGTTAATGGGCTAGGCTTATATGGAAGTCCATGGATGATCCATGGAGCTTTTAACCCATGGATCCTTGGAAAGGAAAGGTCATGGGTTATTAGGGTTTCACCCTAACCATGCACACTATATAAGCATGCTTATGGAGCATGAAATGGTGCCTAAGTGTAACTAGTGAACTAGTGTGTGTGAGCTTGTGTGTGGCCAAAATATACAAGTGTATACACTCTCTCAAAGTTTTCCAAGAGTTTGTGGTGTTTTGTGATTCCCTTTGAGGCATTCACACTATTGGTGCTTGGCCCTCAAACTCCTCAAGAACCAAACTCATCAAAAAGGTATGTAATCTCTTCTAACTCTTTATGTTGAAATGTTCCGCATGCCATGTTAGATAGGTTATAAACCTTGGAAAAATTACTATTTTGCATGTATTTAGACAAACATAGATCCAAGGTTTATTAGGGTTGCATGCACACTTAAGAAGTGTTAGATTGCTCAAAACCCAACAGTGGTATCAGAGCGTAGGCTTGCTTGTTTGAATACTTGATGCAAATTGTTGAAAATCGAAGATTTTATGCTGTCTGCACAGCTGACTCGCCGAGTCCAAGGCAAAACTCATCCAACTCGGCGAGTTGGTTCATGCACTCGACGAGTTGGACCCCCAGACAACATATCTTCGAGTTTTGGTGCTGGAATTGGTCTAGAATCATTACTTTAAACTGTTTTGGACTCATAAAACATGTTTTTGATGTGGTGATGATGATGGTGGACCAATTTCAAAGTTATAATCAAAATTTCAATTTTATATGTGTTCATATGATTCTTGAAATTGTTGATGTAGATGTTCATGTTCATATGAGTTTTGTTAGATCATAGGAATTATTTGCAAATTGTTTGTTAGTTAATTCTTGATCTTAATGTGTTTTAATGGAATTCATAATTTGTTCTCAAGTTATGGAATTCCAAGAGGTTTTCTTTTAAATGTTTTTTTTAAGAAGTTGTAGGTTACATTTTCTTGAAGAGTTTTTCCCATAAATGTTTTATGGACTCCATAACTTGTCCTCAAGTTATGGATTTCCATGAGAATCTTCATTAAAAGCTTTAAAACACTTAATTAAAACTCATAAGTTATGAATATCCAAAAGTTTTGAAGAGTTACAAAACTTGCCCTCAAGTTTTGGAATTTGGAAAAGTTTCACACACTTTAATAAACTTTAATTCCAACACTTAAAATTTTAAAAGTTAAAATTCAACACTTATACTATTTATAACATTAATGGTTAATTATTATATATATATATATATATATATATATATATATATATATATATATATGTATAAGAACAAGTCGTTTTACCGTTAGTATGCCTCATTCACGAAGCCGGTCTATAAGGTGGGTATAAGGTTGTTGCCTATAAAATGGCGACTTAATGGGTGTATACTCTCACCCACCGCTTGCTTGATCGGTGGAGGGTCGTTAGCCGAACGGGTAGGACAATGACTTTAAATTCTCATTAAAAGTATAATGAATATTATAAAGTAACTAAATATTTTTTATTTAATTCCCAATCTTAGTTACTTTAGGAAAAATGTGAATTTGGTGCTAGCCCATGGAATTCACACTTTGTACCTTACCAAGTCGTTGGTGGAGCGTGTGTGGGTAACCGGCACACTAACTTGGACTAGTAAGGATCACGAAGGGTGACTTAATGTTTGTCATAGATCAATGGAGCGTGTGTGGGTAACCGACACATTGATTAGGTGATAATATTAAGGGTACCAAGTGAATTGGTATGGTTATTCACACCTTGTTTTGTGATCCTCAGCATCCCAGTCACAAAATTTGAGAGGGCACACTCGAGATTGAAACATGCCATTGAAAAGTTCAATGAATCTCAAAAGATCTAGGAATTTCAAATCCAATTAAAACCTAATAAATTATTTCGTTTTTCATGGTGGAAATTGGTGAATCGTCATTCGCCTACCTTCAAATATTTTATAGCTTGGATTACGGCATCCCTCTTCCAAATTATAAAATATTGTGTTGGGTCCTAGCCTTAATATTTCATATTGGGTGTTATATTAAGGACTTTGAATCAACTAACTTGATTTTCTCCCATTATTGATGTCTGGTTCAGACAATTATGATCTTCCCAAATCTCTTGAAGATGGTGTCCCTCAACATCATGCTTCACTTCCTCCACCTCCTCCAACTATTCCCCCTCACCCACAAGTTCTTGAAAAGTTTAAAGTCACTCAATCCCTATTGGCAAGCATAGTCTATGTGTGCTCATATCTTGGAGATAAAGTCACATATTGACAAGCCGGGAGAGTTGGGTGTCAACGTCTCGTGAAAGTTGGATGTTCAATCACTTTCTTAGTAACATAGTGAGTCTCTTTGGGACTACTATGAGATAGACTATGACACGAGCCTTAATGATCTTATCTATTTGCTCAGTGCTGCAGAATCAGCAATGATTTGGAACACCAGAAAAGCAAATTTGATTAAAAGAACGACTTCCCAAGTCTTAAATGGACATTGACAATGGTAGCATTAGATATCTAGAAAAAAGATTTCTCTTCCCAATGGAAAGGGATCGGACATAGTCAACTCGGTTGACCAAATGGTAAAGAGAAAGGCTAAGTCTAAGATAGTCTCATGTGCCATTACCAAAGGGTCTATATGTTTTATTGCCAAAGCGAGGGACACTGATTGCATAGCTGTCATATTTACCTGAAAGATCATAAGATTGATCAAGTCAAAAAGTTTGACTCTACTTCAGTTAAAATCCACTGTCTAACTCTATTAAGTTCCTATTTGGAGATTCTTATTACATAATGTGAATGGGTCACATGCTGATGTTTTAAGAATCAAATAGGAAGCTTAAAGTAAGTGTATGTTGATTCTGATTGCGAAGGTGGGTTTCGATCGCATGGTTCGGTAATCAGAATTTTGAGCTGTTGCTTAAGAGTTATAATATATTGCTTAGGAATAAATAACAACAAGGTTTTCATGTGGATTGTAAGGATAAGTTTTTCCGCAAAGTTTTAAAATAAAAGAAAAAAAGGGGTTTTAATTTTATTTATTTTAAAAAAATATCCTTACAATGGCATCTGTGGAAAATTGTTGCTTATATGTTTCCAGTAATAGCAATATTGGAAAGTGGATTTGATTATTTCATTTGTGGTAGTGTCTGAATTTACCAAATGAAGAAAAGTTTTTCATCACCCAAGTTTCAATTAGACAGAAACTTGGAAACATACAAGTTGTATTGTATGATGAATGAGAATTTTCATCTTTGAAAATTAAGACTAATTCTTTGATCACATGTATATGTGAGTCAATTGAAGGACTAAGAAATTAGGTATACTGGGTGTGCGCTGGTCAAGGTCCACCACAAAGATTGATTTGTCACGATTTACTAAAGATTAGTAAATATGATTATACTTATAAGGTTAAGTATAATTCTGTAACATTGGAAAGGTTACAATTTATGACAAAACAAATGAGAAGAATCAAATTAGGTAGAAAGATAAAAGTTTCTCAAATATGAAAGGATGGAAGAGTGTTTTAGTATCATATTTCATGATCATCTTAATGATTATGAAACCATATCACAAATTCATACTCTAAGGACGTGTTAGTGCATTGTTATGGCTAAGAAGAGAGGTCATGAATTGTTGGATTGGTTAAAATCAAGAAGATGAGCCATACTTCGTTCCAAAACAATTCTTAGAGTCATACTCCAAGATTGTAACATTAAGTGACATAAAGTAAGATTTATTAACACTAGTAAAATGTAAGAGTAAAATGTTTTCTACTCTTGTACATTTGAGATTGGTAAGTTGTGATGTTTCGGATGAGACACAGACCGACTAAGACCAATTGTGTGAAGTATTAGTCTTGATAAGAATCTGCACTATCCCTTGAATATTTGTTTTGACAAGGAATGGTTCTTGACTAGGGAAACTTATATGTCAAGGGGACAGTGGGAGCCTTAAAGATCCTGAAAGAGTTTCAATATTTAATCAAGAGTAAAACCTGTAATTTATCACTAGCACATGACTTAAGGTTTGCAACCTATCGTGTTGACATAATTCTTATTTTTGTACCTACTTCAAATAAGTTGAATTTGCATGTGAGTTATCAGAGTTCAACTTGGAAGTGTTAGTGGGCCTTATGCTACCAAGGTGAGAAGGAACTAAGACTGAACAAGTTTGATCCATGTAAGGCTGAATTTGTCACTAACCTTCTCTTGTGATCATGTTTTTGACAAATTCACATGGATAGGAACTCATACACCATAAAATCTAAGTGTCATAAGGTTTCTCACCGATTCATGAGAATGATGGTGAGGAAACGCTTTCACTAAGTAGATTTTAAGTAGATATCAATTGTGTTATTTGCATTTTCAAAAGTCGTTAGTGGAGCGTGTGTGGTTAACCGGCACACTAACATGGACTTGTGAGAAATGGCAAAGGTCTAAGAAATTGAGACTATGATTACGGCATCCCTTTTCATAGTTCTTGAAATTGCTTAGACACACATGTGAGCTATCTAAGAAAGGGTGTAAATTTCAGAAGTCCATTAGATTTCTGGAAATATGTCAGAGGTAGTGGGAGCATAAGTATTATGATAATAATCATCATGTTAGTGGGAGCATGATAATTATGATTAGTATTGCAAGCTAGCAATGTTAATTATAGAAAAACAAAAGTTTCAATTCGTGAAGTTGCAGGGGTGAAAAGTTGTTTTGCTATAATTAAAGGAGAGAAAATTATACTTCATTTCAATTCTAGAAGCTTAGATTGAGATTTTAATCATCTTTAGTCAAGAATATATATGAATTTTATGTCTGAATGGTTCGACTTAAGGAAATTCTATATATATTGCGTTCTCAAAATTCAATTATGATTACGGCATCCCTCTTCATAGTTAAATTTTGAAAACATGGCAAATAAAAATAAAAAAAATATTGTAGCAAAAGAATGGTCTAGTATCATGTCTTTATGTGACACATCATGAATCGTGTCCCATATGCTTCGGATATAGGATCGATTTCATGTGCTATAATATTCATCCTTTCTAAATTTTCCAAATGCTTAGGGCATTTAGAAGGGAAAAGTCTAGAACTGGATATGACTAAAGTGATTAAGCAATTGTTGAGGACAATCTGAGGTTTGCCAAAGATTGGTTGCTCAGGGAAAGTTGGAAGTATGATGTAAGTTGTCGGAAAGGACCGTATTGACATGTTCTGAAAAGAAGTAACTCTTGTTCGAAAGTGATAGTAAAAATGGGCTATGGAAATGTCTCCATTTGTGGAAGTTATTCAATCTATGTAAGATTAGAAAACCTTAATGCAAGAAGGATGTTCAAAGCAATGTACTTTGAATATGAAACTTCGTTTCCATAGAGTTGATCTCCTTTGGAATACTCTGTAATGACTGTTGACAAGTTTTGTGAATTTGTGCATAATCACTACAAGAGGAACATTGCATAAAAGTTTAAAATCTAAAAGTTTTTTTTGGTAAATGATAGGAATCGGGGATTCTCACATTTACAATAAGGATTTGGGATTGTTAAATGAGCATCATTGGAATCATGTTCAATTGATCTACATCACAATGTAAGGATCATAGACAAACATAGTGAGCATACTTGGAGTATGGCATAACTATTGTTTAGAAAAACAAAGTGTACATGCCAGGAGCATGGGACGACTGTTGTTTTTATTCAAGTCTTAAGTTGATTGTTTGAAACATTATACAATGAATAACGTGTAATCAATATGGTGATAAATAAAAGGTGGTTCTATTTATATTCAAAAGGGTTCTGAAACCATATTGGATTCGATTATTATTGTGTTTCACTTTGCATGTTTTGACTTCCAAAATAGCTAGGTTATTCTTTCCGAATGACTAAGTTACTTAAACACTCCACAGTCATTCATATGTTGGAAGTAGGTATGAATCAAGACTGTCATGAATCAGGTTTGTAGATGGCTAAATGGGTTTAGTCATAGCAATGGTTGCTACAACATTCATGAGTGCTCATAAGTTATGAGTATTGGAATAAACCCACGCTCACTTGTATCACTTCATGGAATTTATCTCGAGTGATCGTGAGACGGTAATATCATATAAATCTTCAAACCTAGAGATATGAGTTGTTACCTATGAGTTGGTTGTGCATTGATTGCACGTAAACGCATCAGTAACTTGATGTTATAAAACGTGCCTTTGTGTACAATTCAACAAGTAGTAGAACAAGTATATGAGTCGAGGTTTATCTGTTCCTTCTAGAAATAGAAGCCATATCTGGGCCCCTCAATGATTTTGTTATGACCTATGTACCGGCCGGTCAGAACTAAATTGATGTATTCGATTAAGTTCTTTGTCAAACAAATCAAAAATCGGGAAACAAACTGCTAGACAATAAGTACGATGTTGTTCCATGTATTTCTCCGGCTGATATCATGAGGACAGAGGATTATATGATCACTTATCTAAAATGGCGCTTCATAGTTCAACAGAGTCTTCATAGTTCAACGGAGTTTTCGAGAGCTACGATTGCTGGTTGGTTCCTGAAGTAACATACGCAAATATAGTTATTAGACTTATCCAAGTGGGAGTCTATTTGATAAGGTGTCTAAGTCCATAACTTATTTGGTATATACTTGACCCGACCCGGCATGGTCCATTTGGGTTGCATCTCATCCAAACTATTTATGGATAATTTTATGAGAGTTATACACATATGATTATTAATATATTATAAGTTATAATATATTAATATGAAGTCATGTTATTTAATTAGTTTTAGTATTAAATTAATTATGAATTAATTTAGAGATTAAAAGGAAGACTAATTAGATTATGGGCTATTGGTTTTATATAGTGTGGGCTAATGCTCTTTGGTTAATGGGCTAGGCTTATATGGAAGTCCATGGATGATCCATGGAGCTTTTAACCCATGGATCCTTGGAAAGGAAAGGTCATGGGTTATTAGGGTTTCACCCTAACCATACACACTATATAAGCATGCTTATGGAGCATGAAATGGTGCCTAAGTGTAACTAGTGAACTAGTGTGTGTGAGCTTGTGTGTGGCCGAAATATACAAGTGTATACACTCTCTCAAAGTTTTCCAAGAGTTTGTGGTGTTTTGTGATTCCATTTGAGGCATTCACACTATTGGTGCTTGGCCCTCAAACTCCTCAAGAACCAAACTCATCAAAAAGGTATGTAATCTCTTCTAACTCTTTATGTTGAAATGTTCCCCATGCCATGTTAGATAGGTTATAAACCTTGGAAATATTATTATTTTGCATGTATTTAGACAAACATAGATCCAAGGTTTATTAGGGTTGCATGCACACTTAGGAAGTGTTAGATTGCTCAAAACCCAACACCCACAACATCACGATAACCTCTCGATGCCTAGTGACTACTACGGCTCCCCATAGTATCATAACACCCTCTGACCAGTGAGTACTACGGCTCCCCGTAGTATCACGACACCCTCTGAATACTGAATACTGCGGCTTCCCGTAGTATCACAACTCCCTCTCTCTGACTTGTGAGCACTACGACTCGCCGTAGCATCACAACACCACACTACGTCCACTAACTCATGCTCCGCAGACTATCATAGATAGCTACACACACTTGTCCCACATATGCATCACGGACTCTGGCGGCAACCGCTATAACAAAATACCTACCTCTGTGGAGATCCACTTCCTTAGTTAATCCCTCTTGATGTCAATACCCGAAGGGCTCCCATTTGAACCGTAGATACATGATACACCACTAGTCATCTCAAACTCAAGATTCTAAATAACTCCAAAATTGGAACATTATATCCGGGTACCACGGAACCTATTTACAGAACATCACAGTGTCTTGCCTCAACCACTGATCTCCTACTCCCAGCACCATACAGATACAACAATACATTTCCTCTGAACCCCATAAATAATTCTCCATTTTTCCCAATGCGCAACTTCAGCGTATCCAAACACTCAATTGGAATACAAAGAAAGCGCTAACGCTTCAGAACACGCTGATGATCCTCCGAAATCCTTTCCCTTACTGCTCAAAATCCAAGCAAGAATACACATACTGGCCCTGGAGTTGGCTGCTCGATAATCTTCTATCCACCCCAAAAGGGGCATACAGAATCCATACTTCGACCCTAGAAGTTCTCAACTATCCATACCATCATTACGAGTCTTCAACTTGAAACGACCTTGACCATTGGCCACCTGCCGTGGAGACACTCATCCTTCCTCAGACACGTACCACATGCATTATCTCGCTTTGCACCTCTCGTTGATCACCAATGTCCCCGGTCTCATGAATTCGAGTCGCAGGTCTCTATATCCAACCCCTAACCGCTCTTGCACAAATCTTTGGTTCCCTCAGTAAAATACCCGGTTCTCCCCCACTTAGGGTTCAAACCATCACTAATTGATGTATCAACAGTCTACCCTATAGACGGTTTCCATCAAAAACACCACACCTACGCCTGGAAGATGCCACAAAACGCCCAATGATCTCCCCACGTAGAGATCAAGAAACCTCAAATACCCTAAATCTCTGAAGAAATCCTCAGGAACTTCTCATCATAACTGCCTCTAGCCATTCGAAGTCTCATACCATTCGAATACTGAACATCCCAACTATCCAGTACTATCACTGACTCTTAGACTGAAACAATAAATCATCATACTCCTCATCCTCGACTTCTCAACGCCCGATCCAACACGTGAATCATCACGAGAATAGGGACTCCACTACCATACTCAATACCCATCACAGACAGAAGAGCCACCGCTCTGATATACTCGAATGGATTACCCGCTGATACCGCTACCACACGCCGTACTATACTCAATTAGGGTGTAGTGTGTTCCTTGACTATCTCGCTCCCCATTGACTACCTGCTCATGATAGATCATTTCCTTGCGGAAAACATGTTGCCTGATACTCTAGTGGAAAATTGTCATCAATGTCAACCCGTAGGGTTTACTCCTAAACCCAAAACTGAAATATCATGCCTCTCCTACTTCCCACAGGAAACATAAATAGCACCCATCAAGTCACAAAAGGTGACATCTCCTCCATCGGCTGATTGCTCACTCAGACTGCAATCCCCCATAAATGCTTGCTCTACTAATCCCTGAATCTTGCGACCACATCTGACATCTTACCAAATACTCTGAAATACTCTCGACCTCCCTCTTAAGGGATGCCTCTTCGGACTCAATCATGGCCCTCTGGCCTAAAACCCTATCGCGCCCAAACTCCACCAATGAATCCTGATCGGACAACCATAGAATCACAAACATCATTTGCTAAGAACTATGGTACTCATCCCCTAACATCTCTTCACAAACATCATTTGCTAAGAACTATGGTACTCGAACCATAACGTCACTCCTCAATCTGCTCCGATGCATGGTACTCGAACCATAACATCACTCCTCAATCTGCTCTGATGCATGGTGCTCGAACCATAACATCACTCCTCAACCTGCTTCGATGCATGGTATACAAACCATAACATCCATCCTCAGTCTGATTCAATGTATGGTACTCGAACCATAACATCACTCCTGAATCTGCTCCGATGTATGGTACTCGAACCATAACATCACTCCTCAATTTGCTCCAATGCATGGTACACGAACCATAACATCACTCCTCAATCTGCTCCGATGTATGCTACTCGAACCATAACATCACTCCTCAATCTGCTCCGATGCATGGTACTTGAACCATAACATCACCCCTCAATCTGCTCCTTAGAACCTTCAGAATACTCCTTGTATCGAGTATGGGTCCTATGCTTTCAGTAGTACGGGCCCATACTACCTGCCACATCTACCCATACTTTCCACACGGAACATCCTAGAGCTCCTAAGTAGCTGCTCAACCTTCTCGTTCAGTAATTCCGCCACACGTGCTCACTCCTCAGCGAAATGCTCTACTCCGCCAGCATACTCATTTGGCTAAGGTTACTCCCTAGGCTCTTCCTTGGTCCTCCTACTTCTCCGCCATCAGCCGCTGGAGAGCTCCTAATGATGCCAGCCATCTACCTCCTGAATATCGTCACATTCACTTGGTAGCTGACTCCCATCATTGAGAGTTCTATAAAGCACGAAGCAAGCAGCATTCGGGCATCGAAGAATACATAAAACTCACTCTGGGTGATAACTCCGCTTTCTCTGCTCATTCTGAAGAGTACCACCAAACTCTGCACTCTACCCCTCGCGGGTTCTAACTATTCTTTCGACAAGAACCACAACACTTATCTAGGCTTCTTGCCTAGATTACCCCTCTACTCAAATCCCCTAAAAGGATTCCAACTGAATACTCTCACTCATCACATTCTCAAAATCACATCACATCTAACAGCAATCTCCTAGGCTAAGGTATCACAAATCAGGCCACTCTAGTCCTAAAATATGAAATACCTAGCCTGTCTCTAGCATGCATAATATCTCATAAAATGTATAATAAATATCTCATAACACAAAGGTAAGGGTATTTTGGGAAATCACCATTCGGGCTCTGGCTGATTGTACACACTTCTCTTTCTTGCTTTCTCTTTGAACTCTTATTCACTTTTAGAAAATAGTTTCTTTGAAAACTCTGATACCAACTTGTAACACCGAAATTTTTAAAACCAAATTTCTTGTTTAAAAATTGTTTATCTCTTTAACACTTTTCATAAAAATCTCCCTTTTTGATTAATTTACAATACATGACTCTTTCGTTCAATCAATTAATAGACAAGGACCCTCAAAACCAGCGTTTCTTCTGGTGTGTACAATCGAGCCGGTACCGTCCCGTGATCTTGAGAAAAACCTGAAACATATAACACAAAACACTATAAGCACGAAGCTTAGTGAGTTCCCCAAAATACCACATATAACACATACTAGCCACTCGAGGCTATAACTATATGGGCCCTTGGGCCCTAACTCTATGGACCCTCTGGTCCTAGCTCTATGAACCTTCCGGTTCTAACTCTGATATACTCTGATATACACACGACATAAATCACATAAAAATAATGCAGTGCAACACATCACATAAATAGCATACAATAACTCTGTCACATAACTCTAAGTACCACTCAAGGTAAAGTATAGTGAGAAGACCCACCTCAAACGAAGTCAGATGAACTCTCGTGCTCGACATCCCAACCTGGCCTCCTCCTATTATTCAAATAACATCCCCGATCAACACTCTCTCATTGTCTCAGCTCTAAAGATTAGGTAGAAGACCATTCTACCAATCCATGAACTCTCTTAAGTTCATCTTAACCAAAACCCTATAGTCAACAAAAGTCAACAGTCAAAGTTTGACCCGACTCATCGAGTGCACATGGGCGACTCGGCGAGTCCACACGTGTCCACTAAATCCTCCTTCTATCCTTGCTTGACACGTCGAGCCAACCCCTAGGTCGATGAATTACACCTGGTATGAACTGTGGGGCAACCCCGACTCAACTCGTCGAGTCCTCTCATGAACTCGGCGAGTTGCTCCCATGAAAACACTCATCTGACCTTCTGAGGTCAGATCCGTTCCTCTAGTCCATAGATCTGACTTCCCTATGACCAATAACCACAAAAAGGTCGAATCTTGGTACACATGCAAGGCTCTCTATGCTTATTTTGGTGAAATCCTTCATATCATGACAACCCTAGCTCATAAATCCAAGGAAAAGGCATAAAGCAGAACGGAAGGGATTCTATGGCCTCTTCAGGTCCAGATCTAAGAATGATTTCACAATGGGACCTCTCATACTCTAGATTCAAGCTAAATAAAGCATGAAGAGACCCTATATTCATGAAATCAAACGAGGATGTACGTGAATCATTACCTTTCACAATAGTTTTGAACGAAATGATGGAAGATTTGAGTCCCACAAGACAACCCAACTCGAAATCCTTCCTTCCCTTTGCTAAGACACTCCAAATAATGATGAATTAGCCCTCCTCTTGCACCACAAGCTTCCTCTCTACTCTCTATGGTTTCTCAGGGTGTTGTGGCCGCAAATGAAGCCCATAAGGACCTTTAAATGGGTCCCAAACCCGAGAAATTAGGGTTTCTCTGCCCAGCACCTACTTGGCGAGTCCCTCCTCTGACTCGTCGACTCCACTCATTAAATTTGCGTGAAAAACCTGACTCGACTCGGCATGTTAGATCCTCAACTCGTCGAGTCTCTCCTTTAATCAAAATATTAAACTACACAATAATAACCTTGAAAATCTGGATGTTACAGATTGAAATTTAGTCTTTAGAAAGTTTCTCATTTAAATGAACAATCGATACACTTGTATCAATGACTGTAATTCAGTCCCTAATAAGTTCCTTACACAATCAAAACTGTCACAGGTCTATCAGGGACTGAAATTCAGTCCCAAATAACTTTTCGTCCATAGTCAAAGTTGGTGATAGCCTATTCAAGACTAAAATTCAGTCCCCAGTGTGTTTCCCAGCAAACCTAAACCGATGCAAACTAATTAAGGACTGGGTTTTAGTCTCTAATGGGTTTCATCAGTCTCTAACGAATCATACATTAAAATCAGTCCTAGATAATATCAAAGGCTAATTCGTTGGTCCCAAATACATGGTATACAGGACTGATTAATCAGTCTCTGATATGTTAGTTACAGATGCCCCTTTTTCTTGTAGTGATATGGTGAATCACAATATTATGTATAGTTGCAAGAGCTAATAATAATCTAATAGTAGAAATTCTAGCTACAGGAGCATAGGTATCAAAAAAATCAATGCCTTCATTTTCCTAAAGCCTTTGATAACCAATCCGGCTTTATACTTATCAATTGTGCCTTCCACCATAATTTTTCTTTTAAGGATCCATTTACATCCAAATGCCTTGAAACCAGGACATAAATTAGTCAATACCCAAGTATTGTTATGTGTGACAACCCGAAGTTGTTCCATCGCCGAAAACCGTTTCATCCGTAAAACTCGTCTTAAGCAAATTGTTCCGATTTCGTTTTTGGATTAGGTAAATTAAGTTAAGACTTTTATTTTAACCTTTTAAGTATCCAAACATGTTAGAAACATGTGAAAACGTCCCAAACTAGTAATTAGAAAAATTTTAGTTTCGACCATATCGGGTGAGGACAACTTAATCGGGTGCGACTAAAAGCCTCAGTTGACATAAGTATCGGGTAGAATTCCACTGTGTATCAAAATCAAACCATATTGAAAGCAAATTAAGACTCATTTGAAGACTTTTCACTCTCTCTCTAACCTCTCTCCTCAATCCAAGAATATGATCCAAAAATCACTCATTTCAAGCTTCAAAACACCAAGGTAACCATCCTAGCTTCTTGTACAACATCCTGAGCCTACAATATTGAGTTCAAATCATGATTTAGGACCTCAAACATGTTTTTACGGCCCTAGAACACTCTTGGGCCATGAACACACACACACACATATATATATATATATATATATATATATATATATATATATATATATATATATGGTGTTTTTGAGCCTCAAAACCCTTCCAAATCACCATTGGAGCTTAGATATGGCTTAAGGACTTATTGAATTGGATTTAGGACACCTTAAACTCAACATTTGGGGAGTAAACATGAGTTTACTGCCCAAGAACATGCTTGGGCCATAAACACCCTTTCATGGGTAGTAAACTCCTTTTTGGGTGTCAAAATGGAACTTACACACCTCATAAGCCCTGGAACAAAGCCTAGAAGCAACCACAAACAAGTTAGGGACCATAAACTTGATGAAAACAACTCCATAAGGAGTTCATGGCCGTCAACCCAACAAGAATGGGTTCCTGGGCCGTAAACTCCTATAAATGGGTTGTATGATACCCTAAACTCACCCCTAGGCTTGTAAAAATGAGTAGAATCACTTATGATTAATCTATGACCTTCAAGCACTTAAGAATGATGTGGGTGAGATTTTACGGCCGTAAACACTTAGTTTACGACCATAAACTCGCCAATTCATCCACATGGTTGATTTAATTCATTTCTAAGTCCCTAGAACCAAACCTGGCATCACCCCTCAATTGATTTAAGACCAGTTAGCACATAAGAACACCCCACCATGAGTTTACGGCCGTAAACTCATGGGGATGTGGTGTTTAGGGCTGTGAACTCTTCTAAGAGTTTACTCTTTAAGAGTAAACTCCATATCCAAGCCATTCATGTCCATAAACGTCACCCGGGTCACTCCAAACACTTAATTTGAAGTGTTTTCGTGTCTTGGAGTGTATAATCGTATCTGATTAGTGTTTTAAAGTCTAATTAGATACATTTTTGTATCACTTAATATTACATAGGAACCTCGCACATTTTGAAGCCTTGATCCGATGTTTACCATCCCCGTCGACACATTTCTCGTCCGGTGAGTTCATACCCCTACCCCTTTTCAATGTTTTTCACTGTTTTCAGGGGGGAATACAAGCAAAGTACAAGTAATACTTGTACTCAAAACTTATTTTATATGTGTTGTGTTTCATATTACATATGTTTTTAACACTGTCAAATAACCGTTTGAACTTGCAGATCACATTATCATATTATTTGTGAAAATCGTTATAAACCGTTGTATTTTATATTTTCACAAATGGTTTTCCACATTATAATAGTTAAAAACATAATATTTGAACTTTGAATAAGAAACTTAGTATATCGTTTTGTCGTCAGTAACACTCCACAGAGATACGCGAGTGGAGGATCGTCTTTGTAGATAGAACTTAAACAGGATATTCCGCCTTATTACTTGTAGATTTGTTATTCCTATAAATTGGAGACACATCCTCAGAGAACACTCCACAGAGATACGCGAGTGGAGGACTGCCCCTATAACCAAAATCTCTTAGATAGGGAGCGTGACTTGAGTGTATAGATCTGTACGGGATTGACTACCCCGCACCTGGCTGCTAGCTACAGCCAAACCGAAAGGTTCAAGGGTGAAAAAAGTCATAATGATACTGGCCTTCCTTTGCCATATCTCGTCTATAGTATGGTTATAGAACTCGCAATTTGGATAACAGAGATTTACTTTTTAGTAATAATGGATATAGTAAATTAATAACCATAAGAATTAGTTTACTATGATAAACAGGTTTTCAGTATACATCTTTTACATTACATTTTTAGGTTGGTAAATTAACACACACTTCACAAGGTTAATCTGGTTTTCAGTACACATCTTTCATATTATGAAAATATAGGATTTTCCTAGGGTAATCACATTTCATAACTAGAATAGTGTAACATAAAAGAACAACTAAACTTCACTTTTAAGAAAATATGGGATTTTCTTGGGTTCTAACTTTTTCAAAAAACAAAAGGAATCTTTTACATTTTCATAAAAACAAACCGCTTATGAACTCACCAGCTTTATGCTGATTTTTAAAATGCTTGTATTCTCAGGTTCTACTTAGACAGGTACCCCGCGTCCTTTTGCAGAAGACGAAGAGAATGGAAGTCACGTCTTTCTTTTGTTTAAACTTATGTATCTATGAAACTTGTACTACTTTACTTTTCAACTGATGTAATGAAATCTATGTAATGTAATGTTTTGTGTTTTACTTCGCTTACTATGTACATTGGTTATGATATTCACATGAAGTCACCTCCGCCCCGAGACGTTTCCGCCCTGGGTTTCGGGGTGTGACATTAAGCATGATAGAATCAATCTCATCATGAATTGCCTCTTTCCAGAAATGAACATCCCTAGAAGCCATATCTTCACTGAAAGTCTTTGGATCCTCTTCAATATTAAAAGAATATTGATGTTGAGAAATAGTTTCATTCCTTGTTCCTTTAACTAAATATAGTTGAAAATCAGATCCAAAATACATAGCTTTTCGAGCTCTTGTGCTTTTCCTACGTTCAAGTACAGAACTTGCACCACCAGAAATATCTTCAACTTGAGTAGTACTCTTGCTGGAAGATTGATGAATCATGTCCCTTGGTCAAGGTATAGATCTAAATCTTTCTTCTTCAAATATAGCATCTCTTAACTCTATCACTGTGTTTACAGACATAGAGTCATTAACATCTCTTAACATAGAATCTATATGTTGTGGAATGCTCAGCATATCCAATAAAGATACAATCTATACCTCTCTGACCCAATATTTTCCTTTTGGGTTCAGTGAGCCTTACAACTGCTCTATAACCACAAAATTTGAGATAACTCAAATTTCTTTTTACACCAAAGTTCATAAGGAGGTTTCTTACTCCTTTTATTTAGAGTTCTATTCAAGATGTAACATGCAGTTAAATTGCCTCACCCCAAAACCCTTCACTTAAACCAGAATATAACAACATGGAATTAACCATTTCTTTCAAAGTCCTATTCTTCCTTTCAGATACACCATTTTGTTGTGGTGTATATGGAGCTTTGGTTTGATGTATTATTCCAGTTGATTCAAAATAATCTAGATCATAATACTCACCACCTCTCTCAGTACGCAATACTTTTATTAATTCATTTTTATGAAGCTCAACTTGTTGTTTATAAATTTTAAATTAATCAAGTGCATCAAACTTAGAATGTAGCAAATAGATATAACAATATCTATATGCATCATCAATAAAAGTAACAACATACTTCTTGTTTCGAAGGGAAGGTGTTGCATGGAAATCACATAAATCACTATGTATAAGATCCAACACCTTGCTTTCCCTAACAATATCTTTGAAAGGTTGTCTAGTGATTTTAGTTAGCATGCATGTTTTACATTTTTCATTATTTTGCATCTAAAAAGCAGGAATTAAACTCATTTTAGATGTGCCTTTTAATCTCTTGTAATGAATGTGTCCTAGTCTAGCATGCTATAATTCAGATTTATGAAAATTATTGCTAGTACTACTAGAAGCCATGCGAACAAAATTATCACTAGAAGGATAATTAATATTAAGCCTAATCATTGCATTACATATATAGCCAAATCCCATAAAAGAACCATGTCTTGACAAGATATACTTGTCACTTTCTAACACTTGTTTTAACAACAATTATTTAATACAATTTCTGACACGAGATTCTTATGAATCCCTGGAATATATAAAACATTGTTTCAACACAAACATTTCCTAGAAGTAAAAGTAAGTAAAACAGATCATATGCCCTTGATTAGTTCAGTTGCAACATTTCCCATTTTCACAACAGATCCATCTTCAATTGGTTGAAAGTCCTTGAACCAATATAGATCTTTGCAAACATGACTTGATGCTCCCGAATCAACCCACCATGAAACTTTATCACCCTGCACATAAAATGCTTCATAAATCATAGAAATATAATTCTGAATATATTTAGAATTCTGCAATGAAACAAAAATCTGACATTGTTGCTTTTCTGGATCCTTAGATCCACTTGGTCCAGCACCATCCTTATTCACTTTGCGAAGACGACAATCTTTCTTGAAGTGACCCGGTTTGTTACAATTCCAACAAACCAACTTAGCCTTCTTGTTGGAAGACTTGTCATCCTTTTCCTTTAAACTTCCTTTTTCCATTTGACTTCTTGGGATTCTTTGAACTTTCTCCTTCCACCATGTTCACAGAATAGGAACTAACTTGTTTTTTTCCTTTAGGATTGTTATCAAGTTCTTGAGTCCTTATGGACTCTACAATCCTCAAATGGCTTCCAAGTTGAGTCAAAGTCAATTCCTCTTAGTTATGTTTAGATTGTGTTTAAAATCCTTCCAGAAAGAGGGTAGTTTGTCAATAATCATAGCCACAGAAATGGCTTCATCCATTTTCAGATTGTGTTGAGCAAACTGTCCCATGATCCTTAACGTTTCATGGAATTGTTCCATAACAGGCCCGGAGTCAACCATCTTGTAACCCATAAAGGGCGTGTTTGGCTTAGCTTTTAAAAGCTCAAAGTTCTTTTCCAAAAAGTTATAAAAAGTCAGGAAATCATGACTTTTCCAAAAAGATGTTTTTCCTTGTATTAAAACTCCAAAAGTTACTAGTTTGCCAAACATCTTTTTGTTTTTTTTCTTTTACAAAAAGGACTTTTGGCTGTGAAAAGCTAAGCCAAACACCCCCAAAGTTAATGACAAGAAACTTCTTGCTAGAAGAATCTTTAGCCATGTACTTGGATTCAAGAAAGCCCCACAGTTCTTTTTGTTGGGTTTTAGCCATAAGAACTTTCCTATGTGCGCATGCAAAACCCTATTGCTTGGATCTAGGCTTTCTATCAAACATGCTTTTGAATCCAAGACTTCTAATGGCTAATTAGGTTAAACAATAACATTAATACAGATCTAGAATCATACCTTTGAGTTCCTTGTTGATCTTCTTGTCTTGGAGCTTCTAGAGTCACAATTGTCACTCCTCTGATGGTTCACAAACACCAATAGCAAGCAAGATGATTTAGGAGAGAGGAGAGGGGATGGAATTCGGCCAGAGGTTCCTTTCTTTAGGTTCTTAAAGCTTGTACACGAATTCCACACCCCAAGGGCCTATTTATACCTTTAGACTCCTTAAGGGTTTCACCCTAAACCCTAATTGGATAATCTTCACTTAAGGCTATCCAAATCCATTCCATAGATATCCTTATGGACTATTTTGAGCTATCCTAAAGCTCTTAGAAACCGTCCAAAGTCCATCCTAATGGATTTATAGTCTAAAGTCTAACTATCAAACAATTGACAGTTTATACCCTCTTATTTAATTAATCTCTTTAAGTCACCAAATTAATACCAATTAATCTATGACTTATATTAATCAAATAGCTAAATATTCTTTCTTATAATATTTACTCTCTCTTAACAAATCATCCTTCAAGTTGCTATGGTGAAGGCAACCCAAAAGGACCATGCACCACCGAATATAGTTATAGCCTTAGACACTATTCCAACACTTTTGTATATTCAAAATTTTGATAGACATCAAAAAGAGAGTTAGGCATACCATTGAGAATATGACCATGACATATGTAATCTTCATTTTCCCACTTTGATCTCCTTCTTGTTGCGTCCAAAGGTTCATCTTCAAGAGATTCTGGTAAAACTGGTATGGGTGTACTCAAAACATACACCATTTTCAGAGTGGTAAAGAGAAAATGCATCTTCTTCTGTCATCTACGAAAATGTTACCCTTCAAACTTATTCAAGTTTTCAAACTTGTTTGTCATATCCTTCATAGAATCACCACTTGCCATGTGTAGTGACATAAGAACATGGTTTGGCATGCAGAATTAAAGCTTACACAATTAAACATGGTGATTTGGGTGTTTAAGAGATGTATTGATTGTATATGGTGTTACAAGATCTAGACTACATAAATAACACACACTTACACACTCACTTTTACATCTCTCAAGCACACCTCTACATGTGGTATGAACCCACTATTTATAGAGGTGTTTACATGTCTCTCTCTCTCTCTCTCTATCACTCATGTGTCACAAGGCTAATACTCCACATGTAAGTGGGTTTTACAAAAGTCAAACATTACAAAGTCGTTCATGGAAAACTTTGTACCCTAACATTCTCCCCCTCAAAGTTAGGAATGAATGACCCACTTCAAATCTTCCAAATCCGAGCAACTACGCGGTTCGAGCCTCAAAGGTGACACATGTCGACACGAACTTTAATCTTTAATTCTTCATGATTTTTCAATTTGGGCTCTAGGATGTGAGACAATATAATCCGAGCAGCAACGAATGATCAAGAGTATTCCACACTCCAAATAATCACCCTAAAGTTGCGTATAAAAACACACCCCAAAAATCTTCAATAATTCCAAACGCATTTTGAATACATCACTTCCGAACTTCCAATTGCATCATCTCGTAGGCTTCAAAACTTCAAGATCACTTCAGTCTTCAAATCCGTGTAATATGAAAAATTCAAGTTCGAATTTCCATATAATACTTCTCCTCCTTTTTATAATCGAAATTTGATTATAAAACTCTAAGGAAAAAGAACGTGCTCTATTCAGAATTTTTCATGTCAAAACTCCCCCTTAACATGTGGCATAAACATTGTGCTTCAATCCGGAACATCCAAAAAAATATTGAATTTGTAGCTTCGTTCACGGATTGCCTTTGACAAAATTTCTCAAAAATGGGTAGAAATTGTCAATTTCAAAATTTTGCAGTGACCCGTTGCGCCCAAAACAGCCAAATATGCGAAACACACCCCCATTTGCGAAACTGGGTTGAATGTGTAAATTCGCACAAACTGCAGGGACCAGAACTAAAAATTCTGCAATTTCTCAGCTTTTAATTACCCATTTGCGAAGTTGGGTCAATTTTGCCATGTTTTTGAAATTTCAGGGACTAATTTCGAAACTTGTGTGTTTTCTTCCCCAATTCATTAATCAGTGAAATGCTTTGCTTTGCACGTCAAATTCGTCAAATTCTTCGCATGTTACTTAAATGCGAATTGCTTTTGAAACCTTTGAAACCCAGATGCGAACTTCATATCACATCCTTATATGCGAACCCGATTTTGATTTACACAAATGCGAATCCAGTTTGACCATCAACCACAAAATTTTCTCACCAAATGCGAACTAAATATCAATCTTTAACTGAAGCATATGCTTGTTTGATGCGAACTTTTCGAAGAAAACAATTTCGCATTCATCATAAACAACAAACAATTTTGACTTCAAAGCAAGCAATCGAGTGTTCAAAATCAAATTCACAATCATCGAAATCAGAAATTGCGAGTCTAAAATCAATTAGCCCAAATTCCATTTTTCTTGACTTCGCATCGATCATCTGTTCTTTATCGATGCATCATAAAAGCAAATTGGTTCTCAACCAAACCATTCGAACTCAGAATAACCAAAGATTGCCCAGACAATATCTTCATCGAAATCAATTAAACATCAAGAACAAGAAGATCGACCACAAAGATATCGATCGAATCCAACCCAAAATCAATCTTCCCTGTAGATGCGAACGAACACTCATACAGACACAAAATCAAAACAATCATTAAAAGACCTTATTCCCAGTTTGTTTCTTTTATTATTGGTATCTTCGTTCCTCATCAAGATCATAAACCCAATCAATTTCAAACGATCGACCACAGTTTTCATTCGTGTTTTGGCGTATAATCCAGAATAGATCCACATCGACACCAAAAATTATCAAAATTGAATTCAGACTCATCAAAAACTCATCATCAACACCTAAAACGAAAACATATCCATCTGATTCTGTTTCGATTTGAATCTTAGAATCATAAGAACCGATCTTTGACTTTTGAGTTGACTCTTCAATTAAATCGATTATTTATTGCTTGCTTAAATCGATTTTGAGTTTATACAAACCAGATAGAATCGATTCACAAAAAAGATTTTATAATCAACAATCGCTAAGAAAGACACGAAGAAATCATGTTCATATTAACATTCAAGAATGCTGAATAGTACAAGTCTTTTAAGCGTGTTAATATGAATAAGAAAAACACTTCATATCCGATTAAAATCTATTGATATCAGATCAAAAATTATGAATGGGCTTAAGACGAACAATATCTATCGCATTGAAGATTGGGCTTGAAATTAGTTCATGAACAATAATGGTCAATAATTTTTGGGCTCAAATGATTTATGAACAGTACAAGATTCAAAAAATTTAGATCACAAAATAATTTTGTGTATAAATTTCGATTCAAACGAACAAATACAATTTGAATTGAATTGAACAAACAAATAGGATTTGATCGGACTTTGATCAATGAAAAATTATTGGATCATCGATGGGGTTTGAAACGGATTAGATCCAACGAGGCAAATCGATCAAAACTAAAATACGCAACACACGAATTCAATGAAATTAAGAGAGATCATAGAGAGAGACTCACCAAAATTGTTCAAATTGCGACAAAATTTGTCAAACCAAGAATCGTTCTTCAAAAGTCACGTTGATCGTGAAAACCAAGCTCTGATACCAATTGTAGTGATATAAGAACATGGTTTGGCATGCGGAATTAAAGCTTTCACAATTGAACATGGTGATTTCGGTGCTTGAGAGATGTAAAAGTGAGTGTGTAAGTGTGTGTTATTGATGTAGTCTAGATCTAGATCCTTTTTGTAACACCATATACAATCAATACATCTCTTAAACACCCAAATCACCATGTTCAATTGTGCAAGCTTTAATTCCGCATGCCAAACCATGTTTTTATGTCACTACACCATGATCACATAATACTTTGATTTTTGTTAGAAAAATGGGATAATAATAGTCTTGAAAAATATGAGAATTGTGATTTCACTATCAAATCAAAGTATTTTGTGCTACTACCTAATCTTTGATTGGATAAGACTCAGAAGAGTAAAAGAGCAGAGAATGAGATATATGAATTTCATGA
Source organism: Lactuca saligna (assembly GCF_052625555.1). Classification (NCBI taxonomy): domain Eukaryota; kingdom Viridiplantae; phylum Streptophyta; class Magnoliopsida; order Asterales; family Asteraceae; genus Lactuca; species Lactuca saligna. The sequence goes on along the minus strand of NC_136423.1, from coordinate 155,817,288 downwards.
GTACAAGAAAAAACTGACCAAAATTTGTTAAATACCTAATCCCAGGAGCGCTGCCCCCGGACCCCAGTTCGTTCAGGGGCTTCGCTCCTAAATGACAGTCTACTTTTAATCTTGAATAAATTTAAACAAGTGTACATTTCACACCTTCCTTGTTTGTTTAATATTTATCAAGTTCACTTTTGGTCGCACAAAGTAATCCCATTACACTTAAATCACATTAGTGAAACACATCACCAACAAAAAAAATTGCGACATTGTGCACTATAGACTGTCCGCTATTTTATCAGCTAATCTATCAGAAGCATGTTTATACTTCAACTTTTTCTTTTTTAGGAAATCAATGTCTATGAGCGGCAAATTTTCAATCGTTAATTCTGTTTGTGAACGTCTATTTGGTGGTCTCAAGGTGAAGCACAATTCTAAAGAATGTTTCCTGAATATGAAGAGTGGCATGACATTGGTGTGTAGGAAGGGGTGAAACATGTATGATTAATATGATCTGTTACCCGGGCTTTATCCTTGCATAGCACCTTAAATCTGAAGAGATAATAAAAGAATATGATCGAATGACCTTATTTGTATTCCACTGTTAACACACTATATATAGTCTCAATTACAACAGATTACAAGCTATTCTACAGGAGATATTTTTGGATCTATTGACTTATACAATTGAATAAGTAAATACATTAGAAACGTGAGTATATTGTGATGGGCTATGATGATGCATTGGGCTGCTGTGGATCTGATGCATATGCATTGGGCTGCTGTGGATCTGATGCATTAGGCTGCTATGGATCTATATCCTTGATACGCCCCCGCAAGATGGAGGATCCATCGGAGACTCCAATCTTGGATCTGTGCTTCAAGAAGGGTGCTCATGAGAGAGGTTTGGTTAACATGTCAGCCAACTAATCTTGAGAGTGAACATGGAGAACTTTTAATGAGCCAGATGCAATTTGTTCCCGAATAAAATGATAATCCAAGGCTATGTGCTTCATGTGTGAGTGGTAAACTGGATTTGCACACAGATATGTCGCCCCCGTATTGTCACAAAAAAGTGTAGGAGTAGTGGTAGGAGTGACACCAAGTTCGAGAAGCAAGTTCTTGAGCCAAGTGATTTCTGCTGATGCATTTGCTAAGGCCTTATATTCAGCCTCCGTGGAGGAGCGAGAGACTGTTTTCTGATGAGTGGATCTCCATGACACAATGTTGGTGCCAATGTAGAGCAAGTAGGCTGTAGTTGAGCATCCGGCACTATGTACTCCACCCCAATCAGAATCAGAAAACGCCGAGAGTGTGAGCAAGGAATTACGGTTAAGAACTAGACCATGATGTATTGTACCTTTGAGATAGCGAAGGACACGTTTGAGAGCTTGCCAATGAGTTTGGCGAGGAGCATGCATGAATTGAGAGAGTTTGTTTATTGCAAAGGAGATATTCGGACGAGTAAAGGCAAGGTATTGAAGAGTACCAACAAGTTTGCGATAAGGTGTAGCATGAACTGTGGGAGATTGATCAGTGAGAGATAAAGGTTCAGTAGCACTAAGTAGAGTGGTGACATCTTTGGCCCCTTCCATGTGGAATTGAGTTAGAATGTCCTGGATATATCGATGTTGGGAAAGAAAAAGACCGGTGGGTGTGGGAATTACCTCAACACCTAGAAAGTGATGGAGCATACCCAGATCCTTGAGGGAAAATTTGTTACTCAAGGAGTTGATGATGTGAGTGAGAAAGGAGGTGCCATTGCCTGTTATGACAATATCATCAACATAGACCATGAAGTAGCAGGTGATAAGTTGATGTTTGTAGATGAACAAGGAGGCATCGGCTAAGGATTTTCTAAAGCCGAACTGGATGAGAAAAGTGGTGAGCTCAATGTACCAGGCTCTAGGAGCCTGTTTTAGACCATAGATGGATTTTTTGAGTTTACAGATGTGGTTTGGGTATTGAGGGTGAATGTATCCAGGTGGTTGAGACATGAAAACTTCCTCATGAAGAGTACCATGAAGGAATGCATTGTTGACATCAAGTTGTCGTAAGGGCCAATTGTTTGAAAGAGCTATGGAGAGAATAGTACGAATGGTGACGGGTTTTGTGACAGGACTGAAAGTATCAAAGTAGTCTTTTCCATATTGTTGATGAAATCCTTTTGCAACTAGATGGGCTTTGTATTTAGAGATAGTGCCATCCGGATTTCGTTTAATGCGGAAAACCCATTTACAACCAATAGGTTTTTGAGTGGATAAGGGAACAAGATCCCAAGTTTGATTTTGTAAGAGAGCATTGAATTCTGAGTCCATTGCATTTCGCCATTTGGGGTCTTTCAAGGCTTGGATATGAGTAGATGGTTCAAGTGTAGGAGGGATTGGATGAATGGTTGTGGTATTGATAAGGTTGTTGTTGAAATATTTTGAATTTGGTTTCCTGATCCGATGGGTAGGAGGAGGAGATGGTGGATGTAGTTGGATAGGAGAGGGTGGCTGAGGTGGTGATTGTGGATCCGGTGCATTATGTTGAGGTGAGGGAGGGGGAGACAGATTGGGTTGAGGTGAGAGCGGAATATGTTGTGGGGATGGTGAAGTATTTTGAGGTGATGGCAGATTATTTTGTGGTAAGGAGGTGGCATTTGTGGTAGAGCTCGATGTAGTTGGATGAGTGTGTATAGGGATAGGATGAGTGACCATGGGAGTGGGACAACAAGGAGGTGAGGATGTACTAGCTGTGGTATCTGGTGGTGAGGCTATGGGGGAACAGAGAGCATCAACCGAGGGTAAGGAGGTAGATTGTTCAATCTGAAAAGGATAAATGTGTTCGATAAATTCAACATAGCGGGAATGGTATAGTTTGTGGGATGTGGGGTCATAACACTTGTATGCTGATTTCGATGAGGAATAACCAAGAAAAATGCACTTGGAGGATCTTGGATGAAGTTTGGTGAGAGAGTATGGTCGAAGCCATGGGTAACAAAGGCAACCAAATGGCTTCAGTTTATGATAGGCTGGTGGTGTATTCTGGAGTTTTTCATATGGAGATTGATACTGAAGGATTGGTGTGGGAAGGCGATTAATGAGATGTACGGCAGTTTGAAAAGCATGGGTCCAAAAAGTAAGGGGAAGATTGGCATGATGTAGTAGAGATAAGCCGGTTTCAACAATATGTCTATGGCGACGTTCAGCAATTCCATTTTGCTCGGGAGTATGAGGTGGGGTGGTGAAGTGAGAGATGCCATGTTGTTGGAGATAGGAGGTAAGTTTGATGAATTCACCGCCATTGTCAGTGAAAAGAGAGATGAGGGAAGTGTTATAGTATTTTTCGACTAGAGTATGGAATTGAGGGAAATAAAATGAACACATCGGATTTTCGTTTCATGGGGTATAGCCAGATATACCGAGAATAGTAATCAATAAAGGTGACATAGTATTTGTAATCATCATTTGAGGTTTGGACCGGGCCCCATACATCCGAGTATACTAATTGCAATGGTTTTGTGGCTGTAAAGGAGTTAGAACCAAATGGTAACTTATGGCTTTTATTAATAGAACATGACTCACAATGAAAAGAAACAGGCGAATTTTTATTACAGGAGAGACATAAACGACTTGACAGAAATTTAAAAATCTTGATGGAAGGGTGACCAAGCTTGTGATGCCAAGAGTTGGTGGTGCACTTGGAGGAGACAGTGGAGTTGATGCTTGGAAGATTACGAAGAGAGCAAATGGCTGCATAGTAGACATCATTGATGTTCACTCCCTACATGAGGATGGTGCCCGTGCGTAAGTCCTTGATAAGGAAAAAAGAAGGGAAAAATTCAACAGAAACTTTGTTAGATTTGCAGAGTTTGGCTACAGATATGAGATTATTATGCAACTGAGGTACATAGAGAACATTATGCAAGTTCAGAGGGCGGTAAGAGGTAGGAAGAATAGAATGACCAGTGTGAGATATGGATAGTCCTTTACCATTTCCTAGCACGATCTCATCAGGGCCTCCATATTCTGATAGGGTATGGAAGGAACCAGGATTTGATGCAACATGATGAGAGGCTCCGGTATCAAGCATCCAAGGTGGCACGGTTGATGTAGAGACAGCAGTTGTAGTGTTCACCGTGCGACTAGGAGAAGACATAGATATGCTGATGTTGTTTTCTCTTAGGAACCGAGAGAGCTTCCTGCAATCCTTGGTTTCATGCCCTGGTATACTACAAAATTGACAAAAACTGTTATTTCTGTTACCTCTCTGGTAGTTGTTATTACCTCCATAGTTAGAACCATGGGAGCGGAAATTCCTGTTGCCAGTGGTGTTATTATTGTTGGTGAATCGTGGCTGATTGCGATTTTCCTGGTTTGGTTTTAATGGGTAGCGATTTGAGTATTTCTGGGTGTTATTGACAGTGGCAATAATTGGTGTAGGCTGAGTTGCTTTGAGTGATCGCTCATGATCAAGAAGCTTATCGAAAAAGTCAGGGAACGTGATAGGAGTGTCACGAATTTTTAAAGCAGATGCAATGTGAGTGTAGTCATCTCCTAGTTGTCCTAGTACGTGGACTACTAGGTCTTCTTCATCAACAGGGCTTTGAGCTAGAGCTAGATCATCAGCAATGTTCTTCATGTCATGGAGAAACTCACTGATAGAGCGTGTACCTTTGGGATTGTTGGCTAATCTTTATTTTAAGGAGATGATACGAGACCTGGAGACACTTGCATAGCTACCTGTCAGATGCTGAAAAGCTTCATAAGCTGTGTTGGCTGAGGAGACAATCGGTTGGATTGTTTCAGCACAGCTTCCTAATAGGGCACCGAGAATAATTTGGTCCTGACGATACCGGCTCATGTATGCTGGGTTTGGTTTAGATGTGCTGTCGGCGGCTAGGGTTTTGGCCGGAACTTCTGTGGATCCATCAACGTACCCTTCGAGCCCTAGTCCAGTGAGAGTTGCTACTACTTGCTTCCTCCAAACTGGAAAGTTGTTGGCTGTAAGTTTTATTGGAAAGTGCGTATGGGTTGTGACTTCGATGATGCTGGACATGTTGATTGTGTGTGACCAAGAATTGAAGATGAATTGGATCAAGTGGGTGTGAAGAACTCATAGGAGCTATTGGAGCTCTGATACCATGAAGAGATAATAAAAGAATATGATCGAATGACCTGATTTGTATTCCACTGTTAACACACTATATATAGTCTCAATTACAACAGATTACAAGCTATTCTACAGGAGATATTTTTGGATCTATTGACTTATACAATTGAATAAGTAAATACATTAGAAACGTGAGTATATTGTGATGGGCTATGATGATGCATTGGGCTGCTGTGCATCTGATGCATTAGGCTGCTGTGGATCTATATCCTTGATAAAATCATCGAGCTTTTTGCTATTTTTTTTTTATACTGTATAATTTTTTAATGCGTTTAAGGAACATAATTGCTTTTAAGCCTTCTATTTTAGTTTCCTTTTTATTAATTTCTTGTGCTTGTAGTGGTGTTAGTTCATGTCCATGATTTAAATAATTTTATGAGAATAAGCATACAAGTAATTATATAGAAAAGTTATTAAAAAAAATAACCATGTAACCTTTAGCTCAAAAAATGACTATTTAAGGTAGATTAATGTAGTAGAAGAAATGCGTTATTAATTTATAATTTAACTGCACTAACACCAAGCATTTATATCATATGTGGCAATGATTAAATATTATTTTGAATTTTTTTATTATAATCAATAGAAGATGCAAATTAAGTTAATAACTTCGGTTGTGTTTGCTATCAATAGAAGGTTAAAAAGTTTTGATGTGAAAGTTTTTAACAAGCAAATCTTGAAGTCGCCTAATCTCCATTCTAGAATCAACGAAAGAAATTCATATAATAATAACCAAAAGGATGATAATGGAACACAAGAAAAATAAGGTGGTGGAAATGAAATTGAAAGTGGAATCTGCCTTCTCCTTTAATTAACATGAATCAAGAAGTAAATCAAAGAAGAGAGAGAAGATATATAGAAGCCTTTCAAATCTTTGCTTGTTAAACCTTCTGTCTTCTACCTACATCTTTGTCTGTTCTATATATCTATTTAAGCACCCATCCAGCCACTCATCCCCCATTGAGCAACTCTCTCTCTCTCTCTCTCTCTCTCTCTCTCTCTCTCTCTCTCTCTCTCTCCTGATCACCAGAGGGAGATTGTGGTACGGAAAGAATTAATGGTGAAGTTCTCTAAAGAGCTAGAAGCTCAACTCATTCCTGAATGGAAAGATGCCTTTGTGAATTATTGGCAACTCAAGAAACATGTTAAGAAGGTTAAACTATCAAGGATATCGAAGCTTTCACAAACGACTTGTAGTCAAGATTATGGCTTATCAATATTCGACCCTGTTCGCTCTTTCTTTCGTCATCTTACATCTAATGCCACCAATCAACAACCTGATCAGATTCTTCAGGTATTTTAATTACGATTTACAAGAAAATGTAATAGCCATTGGAAGATGCTGATCAGCTTTTGCTAATTAATTATGATTTGAAATTAATGTTAAAATTGAAAAAAACATGTGTGAATCTACTTTAGTGCTTGACATCTACTGTTGAAGTTCCAAAAGAAAATACTTTTGGTGCATGTCATCATCATGGCTTTCGTGTCATCATTCACGATTACCATCGAATGAAATGTTTTTGCATTAATCGGCTGTGGATTTCGTTACGTTACGCATTCAGTTTAATCATTTTCCATTATGTCATACATATAGATATGATTAACCAACTTTTTTCAAGGATATCTTTTGAAAACATAATTACTTTTTTCGTTTACCCATTATTTTCATCCACTTTTTTCACTTGAAGTCTATGTGTTTATTTTCAATTATAACATCAGTTATTGAAACACACACAAACACACACACACCTGTTAAAGTTGTGGTGCTTGTAGTAAATACTAAAAGGAAGCGGTGAGTTGCGTCATCAAAGTCTTGATTTTCATGAAATTGAGTATTTTTGGTGACTAAAAGGCAATAGATCGAAACGGCTGTCATGCATTATATGACGTGTTTCCTGAAATATATCTATATGAATTATACGACATGTTTCCTGAAATAACAAGGAAATGATAGTTATCATTCCCATAAGCCTATAACTACATGTTCCACGTGTCATGCATGGTATAGGTGAAAAACACGCTTTCCGAACAAGGTGACGAAATGTCAGAAAAAGATGAAGACGAAGATGATGAAACTGAACTCGTTGAACATTTGAACTCTGAGGAAGACGAGGTAATTCACCAAATAGATTAAGTAAACTTAATTAATTTATAACATTTCTAAATAAATAAAAAATAGTATTTATTATCATTCAATCATGTAGGTGAAGGTGTTCTTTGAGAAACTGGATGAGGAATTGGAAAAGGTGAACCAGTTTTATACCAACAAAGAGAGCGAATTCCTAGAGAGAGGAGAAATGTTGAATAAACAGCTTCAAATCTTGTTGGACCTCCAGCAAGTTCTTGGTTCCCGGAGAAAATCTTCCGGCCGGTTTAAATTCGCACGATCCCCAAGCTCCACCGGACTCCTCAGCTCCTACTCGTCTGGCCCCACCTCCGACTCCGGTAACCAAACTCATACCACAAATTTTCATATTCTTCAAGTTCCTTAATTAGTGGCTTTTTTTTAATATCCATGAAGTTAAAAGAATACTCCATCCTACACATGATCACAACTTTTATAATTAGCTAATAAATTAATCTCCCTAACTAAAGTGAAATAATTAGTGGTCTGCGCACTTTATAGTACTGCTTACTAAGGAACGAATCATATCTCAAAATGTAAATTCAAGATTTAAACACTTACGATATGTTTCTTATGTATGAATCTGTGGTGTTATATTATATCTTTTAGTATCGGATCAAAATGAATTGAAATTTGTCATGCAGAAACACCCACTGAGTTTTCAGAAAGCCATGGAGAGGGGACACAGACAAATGATGTGATTTCCGCTCTAGAAAAAAATGGTATCAATCTACTTGGTGCAGCAGCTAGAGGAAAAACTAAAAAGGGAAAGCCTAAAATGGCCATGCGAATTGATATTCCGGCAACTACGCCTACAAGAACCATAACAGCAGTTACATCGATGCTTTGGGAAGATCTAGTAAACAATCCTAAGAAAGAAGGTGGACCAAGTGATTATATCAATCGCAAGAAGATTCAATGCGCGGAAAAAATGATTAGAGGAGCTTTTGTGGAACTTTATAGAGGCCTTGGTCTATTAAAAACGTATAGGTATGTATCCGATAAATACATCTATAATATTAGTGTACCTTGAATATGTTTATCATGATACTAGACATAGAAAAAGATTAATATATTGTGGACATATCCCATTAAAAAGTTATAATTTTTGACTAATTAATAGCAAAAACTATGATTTCACCTCACTCTAGTGATTCTCCATTAAGATTATGTTTGGCGTGTCACACCAAGCTGATAAGTTAGTTTATTTTTCGAGTTTTTTTAAAGTGACATGTTTAGCAAGCCAAAGTAACTTAAAAGATAGTTATAAGCTAGTTTTTTTAAAAACTATTTAGACAAGCTTTTATAAGTTTTTTAAAAATATTTCAAATATACCCCTTAATTAATTATAAAGAAACATTATATTTGTCAGTTAACTTTTCAGTTAGTTTTACCAAACGTCTGTTAGCTTTTTTACTACTAACTAACTTTTTATTTAATACCTAACTTTTCATCTATCAGCTAGTTTTTCAGCTCGCAGCTAATTTTTCAGCTTATACGTCAAACATAATCTAATATTGTGCATCTTTTTTTTTCCTTTCTAATTTACAAAATTAACTACTTACATATATTCATCATAGTTAAGTTAATAAACTCTGGTTTTTTACGTTTAAACTTTAAATGGTTTACATTTTTATTTATTAGAGGACTGTTGATTTTCTGATCAAATGAATATTTTTGGCAGCTCTCTAAATATGGTGGCATTTGTAAAAATACTGAAGAAATTTGACAAGGTAAGCGGCAAAGCTTCATGTTGGTAACTCGTATATATATGTTCTCAAGTATATAAACAGTAAACTTCATGGGAAGAAATAAACTTTGTGACATAATAATTTTGATTCAATTTTGACTCCAACTATTTTTTTTAACAGGTTTCTAATCAACAGTCTTCAGCAACTTATTTAAAAGCTGTCAAAAGATCTTATTTCGTTAGTTCCGATAAGGTAAATCTAGTAAAACCAATATAGATTCTTTAATCTGTTAGTTTTAATTTAATAATAGATTGCTTGTTACAATAACTCTTTTTTTAGTTTAATTACAAAATAAATAATAACTCTTTAGCAATCTTTTATAACTATTTAATTTACGTAACAGTAATGTATCAAGCTTTTATACGCTTAAGAAAGATGTCCATATGTTGATGCAATCCGCTTATACAAAATTTTCTTTTGAATGGCCCGAAAATATTCAATGGGCTAGCGAGAATGTAGCAAAAATAAAACAGTCATAGCTCCACAATAACTATTAAAAAATTTTGTTATAAGAAAATTTATAATAAGGATTTTTTCTAAGTTTTTTTATTTTGAAAAAGCATTCTCTCAAGTGTTGGAGTTGCTTTTGGAAAATCTTGATGATAGCATTTTGGTGATTATGGTCGGTCTACAAAAGCATTATTAAATAAACCAATTTGTACAAAAACAATATAATTGTACAAGTTAATATGAATGGGTCCTATAAATAAGTTATGTAAAAAAAATCTCTTATTATGGAAGTTATTAGGGAGGTATGTTAACTTTTTAAAGTTGTCGATGAGGTGATAAAAAACTATGTGAAAAAACTCCAATATTTTAGTTGCTCTTAGAGAATTGGACAAAACTTTTTCTAACTTTATTTGCTAAAGAAAAGACGTGGTCGAATTTACATTAGAATATGATAACTAAAAGTAAAAAGATAAACACTGATCCATCTAAGTATCTGATCATGTATAAAGTTCATTAATCCTTACATGTATAAATGAGTTGAAATTCTTTATTCACCATTTTGCTTTTCCGATTAATGTACCACTCATGCGTTGCTTGTTTTTCTTCTTAATTCAAAAGGTTCTTGTCATGTTTACTGTTTAAGAAAAACTTTTTATACTTGTGGACAAATACATTCATAATAAGCAATCTATATGTTTTCAATCATTGGTGTTGTTTTTTTAAACTAGTTTGTATTGTTAAAGCATCCACAAATAGTTTAATAAAATAGTTAAATGAGATAGAATGTTTAATTACTTGACATTTAATGAATTACACTTAATCATAGTAGGATTTTATGCTGACCTTAAATATTATTGTGGATTTCATTAGTCATTGAACTATTCAATGAAAAAAAATGCAATATTTGTAAGTTTAAAATAAATGTGTCGATAATTAATCATTTATATATTTCAATACATTCTAATGAAAAAATCATAAGACTTATAAGAAAAAAATGATAATGTGACAATATGTTGATCATTATTGATTTCAAAGCCTTATGGATATACCGTTTATAATGAAGAATTACAAATTTTAGGTGGTAAAATTAACAGATGAGGTGGAAGCTTCTTTCACTAAGCACTTTGCCAAGGATGATAGGAAAAAGGCCATGAAATTTTTGAAGCCCCGCCAACAAAAAAGCTCTCACATGGTCACTTTCTTTGTTGGTAATATACCGTTTATCGACTATCTTCGTCATAATAATTAGAAAATAAAAAAAAAAAAATTAATATGACAACATCAAGCAACAAAACCATATAATAGTTTTTTTTTTTTTTTTCAACAGGACTCTTCACGGGTAGTTTTGTAACATTATTCTCTGTATATGCAATATTGGCACATATTAGTGGCATGTTCTCCCGTGGTACAGAAACCGACTATGTTGAAACTATATATCCCGTTTTCAGGTATTTAATGTATAAACTTTATATATATATATATATATATATATATATATATATATATATATATATATATATATATATATATATATATATATATATATATATATATATATATATATGGGACAGTTCAAATAAAAACAGTAAATACTGTGAGAACGTAAAAACACTTTTTTAGGTTATTATTCTGCAATGAATTTTATATCGAAAACTTTATGTCATTATTCAACAAAGAATAAATGAATAGTCAAAGGTTAAAATTAAAATTCGAATTTACTATTAAAATGCACATACATAAGTTTATAATAACACAAACATAGTGTTTTTACGTTCTCATACTATTTACTGTTTTTATTTGAACTTGCTTATATATATATATATATATATATATATATATATATATATATATATATATATATATATATATATATATATATATATATATATACACACACACGCACACATACACGCACACATATATACCAGATAAGTATATTTAAAAAATCAATTTTTTCATGTAATCTTGTTTGCCTTGGTTACATATAAATGCAGCATGTTTGCATTGTTGAGCTTGCATTTGTTTATGTATGGGTGTAACCTTTTCTCCTGGAAAGCTACAAGGATTAATTATAACTTCATATTCGAATTCCAAGCTGGTACAACACTCAAGTATAAAGATGCATTTCTTATATGCACATGTATGATGACAACTGTGGTTTCTGCCATGGTATTACATCTTATTTTGATTTCAAATGGATTTTCTCCTACCCAGATTGATGCCATTCCAGGCATTCTTTTCTTGGTAATATTATTACCTTGACTAGTTACATCAGTTAAATTTTTTGAAAGATTTTAATGCTTATTCATAACTTTGATTTGATATTTAGATTTTCATTGGGTTGCTTGTATGTCCATTGAACATCTTTTATCTTCCAACTCGCTATTGCTTCCTTAGAGTCATTCGCAACATAATATGCTCTCCTTTGTACAAGGTACTACTAGGTTACCCAAATCATTACCTAAAATATGGAAAAAAAAAAAATCTTTATAACACTAGGTAATGATTTTGATTTTTATGGAAAACATAGGTTCTAATGATGGATTTTTTCATGGCAGATCAACTTACTAGTCAGGTAATTTTTCTATGAAGGTTCCTATATATGTTCTAGCATCATTAACTTACCTTGTCTAGTGATAAAGTCGGTATACGTATTTTTTTTTTTTTGTGTTGCAGATCCCTTTATTGAGGCACATGGAATCAACAGCATGTTACTTCCTTGCAGGAAGTTTTAAAACACATCATTACCATACTTGTAAATCAGGGAAGTTATATCGAGAGCTTGCTTATGTAATCTCTTTTGCTCCATACTACTGGCGTGCTATGCAGGTATATACATATGTATTACATCTTTAATAAATGCCTAAATATTTTGATTGTCACTTTATAATACCTCTAACAAGGATAACGTTTTATGTATGAAATTATATATATACAGTGTGCGAGGAGATGGTTTGATGAGTGTGATGTTAACCACTTGGCTAACTTAGGTAAGTATGTGTCAGCCATGGTAGCAGCTGGAGCACGGTTAACTTATGCAAGACAAGAAACACAATTGTGGTTGATAATTGTTTTGGTGACTTCCTTGTTTGCCACTGTATACCAACTATATTGGGACTTTGTGAAGGATTGGGGACTTCTTGATTCCAAGTCAAAAAACCTATGGCTTAGAGATGAACTTGTTCTTAAGAATAAAGGGTTCTACTACATAGCCATTGTGAGTTTTATATCATTAAGTTTCATGAGTTTTTAAAATTTTACGTTTCGACAATTGCATAATGTGAAATACTAAAATCCCCATTTATGTGTAGGCCTTGAATTTTGTTCTAAGGGTTGCTTGGTTGGAAACAGTGCTACAATTCAAAGTTGGATTGTTTGAATCACGCTTGCTTGAGTTTTCTCTTGCTTCTTTAGAAGTGATTCGTCGTGGGCATTGGAATTACTATAGGTAATAACATATGCAATTTATATATCATTAGTACTATCTTTTAATTAATGTATAAATGGTTGAAAAGTATCATGTATTTATCCTTTGTAATTTGATATAGGTTGGAAAATGAGCACTTGAATAATGTTGGCAAGTTTAGAGCAGTGAAAAATGTTCCTTTACCATTTCGTGAGACAGATTCTGATGGTTGAGAACATTGGTTTATGTCCATGTACAACTTCTCCTGTCAAGTGTACCTAAAGGGCAAAACTAGATATGGTGGGGGTATCAAATTGTGTTCTATAGTGTCATGGATGGAGTGGTTGGGACAATGTGAATCAGAGTCATCAAAAATCATATCGAAGTAACTAAGGTAGCATGTCGTAAGGCTATCAATATGATAAGATGAAGCATCAAGCAAGAAAAACTTTTTTAACCGCTCTATTGTATCAATCATTATAATTTCACCTTTGACTGATCTTCATTTTTCAAGAAATTTAATCTCCTTTGTGAATGAATAAAACTTACAAGATATTCTCCCATTGCATTCAATTAATTAGTCTTCATAACTGCTAATGGATTTATGTTCATGTTCATTAGAAAAATATTGATAGATTTACAACCTTTATGACTATCATAGATAATTTGGCTGTAAATATGTATATAACATTGTTGGAAATAATGGTCAAAGTCACAACAGTTTGTAATATTATTATTAATGTTAGAAGGATATAAGCAATATTGACTAGAGAATGATGATACGAATCTAGTTTGTTAATTAATTAAGTGTTTAACAATAAAATGAAACTAGTAGACTTAAAGGGGTTTAAGCTTCAGATTATGAAAATAAGAGAATTACCAAACTTAAGGATAATTACTTAATAACTAAGTAATTATTTGTTAAGGGTTTAAAACATTTCCCAATAAATAAAGGGACTTAAAATCAGAGTCTGATGATGACCCCATGTGAAAAACATTAGAAAAATTAATAGAATGTATTCCATCTCTAAAATCCCAAATACCCTCGTCTACACATCGTGTCCCTTCTATTTATGTCTCACATTGGAGAAGTAAAAACAACAATCATTTACTATTTTAGTAGTTAGATGATCTAAGGTTGTCAAGTACTCTTAACTAATATTTGGTTGAGAATGCATCAGAGGGATTCTCTTTTGGATGCTATGAATGTAAGTGTATTTTACCTTTCTATTGTTGATTTAATTTTGTTGTATAAGACTGGTTGAACATGGAACTACAATTAGGTTCATAATATATATATATATATATATATATATATATATATATATATATATATATATATATATATATATATATAGGTTTAGGTTCTATGAAAAACAAAAAAATCCTAAAAATCATAAAAATTCATAAAAAAATACTTAGCGATCACAAAACTTTTTTTTTTTAAATCACATGTTTTTAAATAAGTTTGTTTATTTTTTTTTAAATTTAATATATTTTTTTTAATTTAAAAAAAAATTTGATTTTTTTAGCGAATATATTAAAAACCTACGATTTTTTTTAAAAAGTTTTGTAACATCAAAGTATTTTTTTATGCATTTTTATGATTTTTTAGGGTTTTTTTGTTTTCCAAATAACCTCTATATATATATATATATATATATATATATATATATATATATATATATATATATATATATATATATATATATATATATATATATATTCACCTTTGTGGCAATTTAGTTTATTCATAACCCAACAATGATATCAGAGTTATTTCTTTACATCTAGATCCCTTGGTTTCCAATATGTTTTTGTTAACCATATTTGAGTGTTAGTGACCTAATTAGACCAGATCACTAAAATTTTAAATGTTTTAAAACCTTTTGTAATCCTAAAATAATTTAGGGTTTAGTTAGCATCTTTACTACATCATGGACGCAACACATCCCTTTTTACTAATCAATAAGTTGATGAGGTTTAATCTAAACCTAACTATAAAATATGACACATCGGTTTCTAGAACACATTGGTTTATATAAGTATTATGTGACTTTCATTTTAAAAATTGGAAAATCTACAAATTGACATGTGGATTTTATTTTATCTTAAAAATATCACAAAATAACAAGTGCTAAAACTTTTGAGAGATTGACATGTGGCGAAACTGATCTTCATTTATTATAGTAGATAGTAGATTAATCTAGTCATTATCCCGAAAACCCTAGGTTTGGCAGTTGGGTTTTTATTCAAAAACTAGTTTCAAACACATGATATTTGGCAACGAAAGACTTGATCATTTTGAATAACATAAACAAGTTTAAACCCGCTAATGTTCTTCTTCCAAAGTTTGGAAAGAAAAAAATAACACAACCAAAGAATAAGAACAACAAAATAACAACATTTGTAGTTCTTGGATCCTTTTGGGAGGCTTGGAAGTTGATGAAGAATGATAAACTTAAGTGACACCAATAATGGCTCAACTTGATGTTGATGCTAGTCTAAAACTCTTAACTCTTAAGCTTGAAGTTAATAACCAAAGTATGAACTTTAAGAGATTATAAAAGCAAGTAAAATCTTCAAGAGGTAAGCAAAGGTGAGAGAACATGCATCATAAGATGCATGTTATGGTTTTTGCATAAGAAGAACCAAAAAAGCCTTTCTTTTATTTATATAGCATGCACAATGTATATGGGTCTTTAATCATTAAGCACCAATGCACCTACATGCTAGATGGTGTTGGATTAGTGTCTTAGCCTGTAACCATATTTGGTAAGTACTTGACCTGGTTCTGCATGATCCTTTTGGGTTGCCTTCACCAAAGCAACTTGACTGGAAAAATAATAGAGAAAGGGGTTAATATTTTTTATTAATATATTGTAAGAATAATACATTAAATGAGAAATCATAATTGTTTAGTTAATATTGGTCAATAATTAATTAATAATTAAATTTGTGATCAAAAGAAGTTAACTGAACTAAGGGGACTGAACTGTAATTATGTAATAGTTGCAAAGTAACGCAAAGGATGCCCTATATGATAGGGTGGAAGAATTCAAATGGATAAGGCCTTAGAATTCATCCATGATAAGGTTTCTAGGGTTCTCCTTTAGACTGCTTGGTGGGCAAGTAATCAGATAACGATAAGGACTGAAACAATAATTCCTACACATATATAAAGACCCCTTAGTATAGGAAAATCGGCCACTTGATCCTAGAAGTTCCTAGAGTCGATTTTCTCCCTCTCCTCTCTCTCTCTCTCTCTCTATCTCTCTCTTGCTTCTTTAATTGCTCTTGGTGTTTGTGAGCCATTAGAGGTACTACACTTGTGGTACATGCTTTCAAAGACAAGAAGATTCTAGAAACTAGTTGTTATTACAATATAACAACAAGAGGTATGTAATTCCTTCTCCTTATGATTTTCGAAATTCCTAGGAGCATATTAGGTTTCTTTTGTGTTCATAATGTTGTATAACTAATAGTGAAAACATAGATCCGTATATGGGGTTGCATATGTTGGGTTTTGAGCAATCTAACACTCCTAAGTGTACATGCAACCCTAAATACCGTAGATCTATGTTTTCTCTATTATACATGCAAATATCAACTTTCCAAGGTATTGTTCTATTCTAGCATACAAAACTTTGAATAACACAAGTTAGAATAACATACATTTTGTTGGTACTTGTCTTCATGAAGCTTGAGTGCCTAGTGCCCCAAGTGTGACACCTCAAATGGTTCACACAACACCATAAGCACTTGGAATAACTTAGAGAGAAATTAGAACACTTCAAGAATCGGCTTGCCCTCCATGCATCTAGTGGCCGATTTCTCACATCAATAAGATACCTATATAGTTGTTACAATTAGGGTAAACTCTAATTTTCATGGCTTTCCATTTCCTTGGATCCATGGGTTCAAATACACCATGGAGCATCCAATGGGTTTGAGCCCAACTTGATAATCCATGGAGCATTACCCCACTATATAAGTATGGATGATTTACAAAATCAACCCATATATTTAATTAGTCTTCTTTTGATCACTTAATTAATTCTAAATCAATTATTGATCAATACTAATTAAAATAATCTTATTAATATATTAGAACTTATAATATATTAATAAACCTTATGTGTTATTTCTCTCATTTTAGTCTATCCAAGTGCATGATGCCATGCAACCCAAATGGACCATGCCGGGTCGGGTCAAGTCTTACCAATTATAGTTATGGACTTAGACATTAATCCAACAGTCTCCCACTTGGATAAGTCTAAAACTATTGTTGCAAGTATGACTTCAGAACTCGACTAGCAATCGTAGCTCTCAAAAGCTTCTGTCGATCTCTGACCTTGTCGATGAACTCTGTCCTCTGTCAATGACGTGTCCATTAGATAAGTGATCATATATTCCTCCATTCTAGATATCATATGGACTGAGACATGGATTATAATCATTCTCTCTGTCCATTTGTTGTTTCCCGATTTCTGATTTATGACGACTGATAGGACCGGCCGAGAACTTACTTTTGTCATCACTAAATCATTGAGGGGCCCACAGATATCGCTTTTATCCCAAAGGTAAAAGGAATGGATAAACTTCGACTCATATACTTGTACCAACTATTTGTTGAATCATACACAAAGGCACATTTTATAACATCGAGTTACCAATGCGTTTACGTGCAATCAATGTATAACCAACTCATAATCAACAACTCATATCTCTAGGTTTGAAGAATATAAGATATTATCGTCTCATGATTCACTCGTGATAAAATCCATGAAGTGAATCCAAATGAGCATGGGTTGAATCCAATACTCAGCCCTTATGAGTACTCATGAATGTTGTAGCAACTATTGCATTGTCTAAAGCACTTTGACAAATCATACAAGCCAAATTCACGACAGTCTTGATTCATATCTACTTCCAACATATGACCGACTGTGGATGGTTTGAATAACCTGGTCATTCAGGAGAATGACCTAGTTATTCTGGAAGTCAAAACATGCAAAGTGAAACACAAAATAATACTAGTCCTATATGGCCTCAACACTTTGAGCGTAAATAAAACACCTTTTATCTAAGCACCATATTGATCACTGATTATTCATGTTTCGATTAATCAACTTAATACTTGAATTTAAACAGTAGTGATGCCATGCTCCAAGCATGCATACTATGTTTCTCTAAACAATAGCTATGCAATACTCCAAGTATGCACACTATGTTTACATATGGTCATCTCTTTGTGAAATGTATATCAATTGAACATGACTTCAATGATTCTCATTTCACAATCCCAATCCTTATTGTAAATGTAAGAATAACAAGTTCTTGTCATTTACCGTAATCTATGCAGTGATCCTCTTGTAATGATATTCACACAAGTCACCGCTTCCTTGACTGGTGGAGGGTCGTTATCCGAACGGGTAGGAATGGACTATAATTCTCCCTTCATTAAAAGTATAATGAAAAATACTAAGTAACTAAACACTTATAAATTCCCAATCTTAGTTACTTAGGAAAATGTGAAAAGGTGTACCTTACCAAGTCATTAGTGGAGCGTGTGTGGTTAACCGACACACTAACATGGACTAGTAAGAGTGGCAAAGGGTAACTTGACTTTATTATGGATCGGTGGAGCGTGTGTGGTTAACCAGCACATCGATTAAGTAATATTGTTGAGGGTACCAAGTCAATTTGTATGGTTATTCACACCCTATTTGTGATCCTCGACATCCCAGTCACAAACTTGAGAGGGCACAATTGAGATTCAAACATGTCATTGAAAGTTCAATGTATCTCAAAAGATCTAGGAGTTTCAAAACCAATAAAACCTAATAATAAAATATTTGTTTTCATGGTGGAAATTGGTAAATCATCATTTACCTACCTTCAACTATTTTATAATTTGGATTATGGCATCCCTCTTCCAGTTATAAATAGGTTGTTGGGTCCTAGCCTTAATATTTCATATTGGGTGTTATATTAAGGACTTTAAATCAACTAACTTGAATTTCTCCCATTATAGATGTCTAGTTTAGACAACTATGGTCTTCCTAAATCTTTAGGAACAAGCTTCCTAATGAAGATGATATCCCAAATGGCAATTAAGGTGAAAGTTTAATCCCTTTGTTGGGCATTTGTGGGACTAGAAATCATACTTCACTTCATCCACCTCCTCCAATAAATCTCCCTATCCCACAAGTTTTAAGACATGATAAGTTCTAAGTCACTCAATCCCTATTGGCAAGCAAAGTCCATATGTGCTTAGATCTTGGGGATTAAGCCACATATTGACAAGTCGGGAGAGTCGGGTGTCGAAGTCTCGAGGTAGCTGGCTGCTGACTAGGTTCTTCAGTTACTCCCTGATTGTCACACCCCCGAACCAGACGGCGGAAACGTCCGAGGGCTGTCGTGACTTAATTGAATACCATAACATTGAATATATATGAAACATAACATCATTCATCACCATGCATTAATATAGTACAACTGGTAGAGTTTACACTGAGTACATTGTTTTAATATTACATTCCCAAAAATAAATTGTTCAATCATAGATAAGCAAACTGCAAGCCATCACTGAATACATTTCCTTCGGTTTACTTGTTACCTGAGAATACAAGTATTTTGAAAAACGTCAACATATGAAATGTTGGTGAGTTCATAAGCGGTATTTGAAAAGCAACGTTTTGTATTGTTTTGAAAACTACCAGAAAATCCGATATTTTCTGAAAAGAGTTTATGAAAAAGTTTGTGAAGATCCATAAGTATGCTTGTTTGTTTCTATAATTGTAAAAAGTGTTCATTAAACTTGTGTACATTTCGAAAATGTAGGTATTGAAAATAAAACCCTAGGAAAACCCGATGTTTTTCTAACACTTTGAACTCCATGTAGTTGTTGTACCATCGCGGCATGTGAAGTCATTGACTCCAGGCGACGTCAGATTATTTTGCATGGTGAATTATTATAAACACGCATTACACAAACGACCAGTTTACAATTATACTAACGATCCCGTAGGCGTCGTCTGTACTATTCATGTAACCCAACCGCCCTGACTTCCTGTAGCCCCACGACCGAGGAGAAGAGAGGGCACGAAGATCTCAATAATCCCATTAGTCGGTCGAGGCTATAGTGAATGCAAAGAACCCTTGGCCCGACTCGCATTTGGTGAAATCTCGACTTTACTAGCAGTACCAAAGGGCCCTTGGGGACCAATAGTATAAAAGCCAGTAAAAGTCCTTTTACACTGTGTTGGATCATGTAAGACCCAACAACTCGTAAGGTTGGAGTCTTCGGGCCTAACGATCAGGTCATTGGGCTAGCTAGGCCCAACAAACAAGATTTTATACTTTGGGGCCCAAAGATGGTGCGTCGACGTCTGTACACTCTCACGTGTATATTGAATTCCCAAACGTTACTTGTATGAATCGAGTTATCGTCGTGTTAGTAGTTCCGGGTTGTTATTGATTCGAGACCGAATCAATTCGTTTAACAACGATTTTTGGTATTGTTGTGTATTGTAATTCATCGGTAGTCGTAGTGCCATTATTTAATCACAACGGATGTATTGAATTAACATTGAGAAATTTCTGTTTTCAGCCCCTCTTTATTTGGTAAATTTACTTTTTCAACCTTTGGAATAAATAAGTTTCCGGTTTACTCCTTAAACCATTTTTCTTGTCATTTAACACCAAAACTTATTAAAATTGATATTTTTCAGCATATTCTTAGTTGAAAACGGTTTTATTCCCTGAAAATGCAGTTTTCTCGGTTGTAACCCCTCTTTTTCGCAGTTTTTACATTTTTGTCCCAAATTGGAAAAAATTTGCAACTTTGGTCCTTTTAAATTATGAAAGCATTTTCAACCTTAGAAAAGGATTTGGAACACTAAGAGTCCACTGTTTTACAGAAAAATACAGTTTTAGCCCCTCAAAACAGAAAATTTCGCATAATGGGCCCTATTGGGCCAAAAATGTCATTTTTAGCCCATTAAGCTTGAAATTTATATTTTCAACCCTCCAAAAGAGTATATTTCCAGAAAATACTTTATTGAAACTGTTTTGACTCTTCTCATCCATCAGAATTCGTAATATGTCATTTTGGGCCCTTTAACTTTATATTTTTAACATTTTATG
This sequence comes from Lactuca saligna, assembly GCF_052625555.1. Lineage (NCBI taxonomy): Eukaryota > Viridiplantae > Streptophyta > Magnoliopsida > Asterales > Asteraceae > Lactuca > Lactuca saligna. Next base: position 155,796,260 of record NC_136423.1, on the reverse strand, counting down.
TCCAAAAATTGAGTTTTTAGCCTAAAGAAGATGTTATTAAGCCATTTAGCTATTTTTCTTGGAATAATTTGTATATAGAAATATATTTGATGCTAGTATCATTTAACATAAAGTATATCTCGATTTTTAGGGGCTTATGGTTAGATCCAACATCATAAACACACAAAAACACACATATAAGCATAGAAATCATACAAGGCATACAAAACACATATAGATCTACACTTTCACTTGTATCCCCCCCCCCCCCCCCACAAAACTTATAAAACCGAAAGATAGGGAGTATGAAGCTCACCTTAGGGTGTGGTCTCGGTTTTTGAAGAAGAGGTGGAAGAAAGTTTGGTGATTTTTGACCCTAGCACCCCTTGATGAAGATCTCGAGTTTATGGAGTTTTCTAGGAGTATATTCACCAAAATTTATTAAGAGAAAGGATCTAATCATGAGAAAAAGAGTTATAAATTCCTTAGATATGTGTAACTTACCAAGAAGTGATGATATTTTCTTGTAATCCTCTTGATTCACAAGCAAAGTTTCCATATTTTTGATGAAGATGGAGGATGGTTTCTTGAGTAATCTAGAGAGAGTTTGTGAGAGATTTGTATGTGTGTGTGTGTTTCGGCCGAGAGTGAGAGAGAGAGGAAGAAGAAGAGGGAAGCATGAAAGGATGGTGCATGGAAGTATGAGTCTCCTTGCATGGAAGTCCTTTGGTTAATTGTGAGGTGTCACTCACAAGGTCAACCCTTCCTCTTGGGCTTGTTTTGGGCCGAGATTTTCGATGGAAAAGGGAAATTTTGGGCTTTAATGCCCTCAAGCCCATGTAGAAGTTAAGTTGGATGAGTTTTAACCTAAAAGAAATTTAATTTGATTTTAGCACTTAGTTGGGCTAGTTTAGGTTAATCATGGTTCAAAACTTTTAACTTATTTCATTCTAGGCCCAATATGGCCCAAAATGTTGAAATAAATGAATGTGGGTCCAATTAGAGCCCAATTAAGGGTTCTAAGCCCATGATAGTCAAATTGGAAGCTTATTGGTCCATTTGGGCCCAATAAGGAAGTCCTAGTCCAAAATGGACCTAAACAAGAACTTCTAGGGTTTCCAATTGTTTGATGACTATTTGGAGTACTTGTATAGTGTATTTGTTTGAACTTTTTGAAGCATCACACATGCTCTTAAGTTTTTGATTCAACATTTTACTTAAGTATAGTTATTACAAGACACAAAATTTCTGGTTGTGACACTAATGACAGGTTGCGACAAGACCTTTAATGATCTTACCTATTTGCTTGATGATGCTAAATGTGACATCCCCAAAATCTCGGCCCGAAAAGACCGATTTCATTTATGCTTTTTAAAATAATTTTCAGAGTAAATCCTTTTAATTTTAAAAGAGATGCGGAATTTGTTCCCAAAAACAAAACATGATAAAATAGATATTTATCAAAACATTTCATAAAGAAATATAATTTCATTTCATAATCAAAAGTCGGGATGTCATGTTCCGATACAGATCATAAAGCATAAACGATAGCATTACAAGTCTTTCAACAAATATATACATATACCGACTTGTAAACAAAACAACTTGATGTTCGCCCATCTTAAGCTCTTGCGCCACTTCCTGTAAAATAAATCAACTGAGTGGGTCAGGCTTGGGAGCCTGGTGAGCATATAGGGTTTTCAACCCACAATAAATAATTAAATTAATTATTATCAACCAACAATAACCCAGTTACCCATTCCCGTTATTCTCACTTTATGTCCCTAAAATAACTAACACAAGGGACCTAGTCTAAGAATATTTCATCGGGGCGACTACACATGCTTCGGGGGTTCCTCAGCAATATAAGTCAAATAAGGCAACCATGGGGTGGATGGAATACAGCGAATGAACACCCAAGTTCATTAACACCTACAGGTTATGAGCCTGCTAGCGTTCCACTGGACTATCTAGAAAAGTCCGTGGTCGTCATCTAAATTCCGCTAGATGACTGGATCAAAACAACGTCGAGGCCTCTCATCTGTTTATTACACACCAACTATCTACCCATATTCTACCCAACATATTAGTAGATAAAATATACATTTTTATACGTAGTTTCAAAACCTGTATAGCATGCTCAATCAAAACATTTTTCACATAACAGATGAGGCATACACACATAACACGTATTTCATAGAGAATACTTCAGATCTATAAGATAGAAGAGAGTGAATATACACTCACACGTATAACAACCAAATATATACACATAACACGTATTTTATAGGAAATACTTCATAATATTGTGTTGGAATGAAAGTAACTACACACTCACTTGATCAGAAGATGATCGGGCAGCACTACGGCTTGCAGAAGAGGTGTTTCTCCGTAGATCTGGAAGATCTTCACAAAACCGGGCTCCTCGCGGGCAGCGTTTCGGCTCGGGAATAACGCTCTTCGGGATTCTCGGGGCTTCGGATCTTGCTTCGGGGCTCGAGAATATTACCGGGGCTTCGGGGTATAAACGGCACGCAAAACGAGGCAAAACTTAGAGAGAAAGAAGAGTTTGAACAAGAGAAAATGGCTGAATTCGAGTTCTATTTATAGGCTGCTGGGTCTGGGATTACGCGGGGCGTACTCAAATTACGCGGGGCGTACTCAGGTTACGCGGGGCGTACTTTGACGTCACTGCGTGCGTCGACTGGTGGCACTCGAGTATTGGTCAGACAAGTTGCAACCGACTGAGTACGCGGGGCGTACTCAAATTACGCGGGGCGTAATTGACTTGTCAAACTTCTAAATTGCGTAACTTTCGCATACGAGCTCTGTTTTCGACGTTCTTTATATCCACGCGAAGGTCAGACCGTACTCTACAACTTTCATTTAGACTCCGTCGGCTAATTTTGACTTTTATTTTTATTATTTATTTTTAGAAGGTCGGGACAGAAAAACTTCGTTATAAATTCATAACTTCTTCGTCTGACGTCCGTTCTCGCCTAACTTTTCATTGCTTCGCTACTAACAACAAGATCTTCGATTCTCATTTAGATTGTTTCAGCTAAAAACCGCTCGATCTCAAATCGAGTATTCGGGCTGCATACTGCCACGTCGAAACTTAGATAAATCATAACTTCCTCATACGAAGTCAGATTTGGGCGTTCCTTTTATGCACGCTCTCGGTTTAACGAAATCTACGACTTTCGTTTAGATCGCTAAGGCTAAATATCGCTCTATCTTAAATTCATATTTTACGTCACTCGGCGTCGTGCCGGTTCTGTCTCGAAACTTCGACAGGTCATAACTTCTTCGTTATAACTCGGATTTTGGCATTCCTTATATCTCCGAAATCCTTGTTTCGACCACTACAACTTTATGCAAAGATATCGGGCATATCTCACACTTTAATTTTGACGCTTATTTCATTTTTAATTCATTAAATTAGAAAAATCAAGAAAATAAACACATAAATCACATAATTCACAAATAATACATTCTTATTATTTCAAGTTGAGTTACAAAGGTTAACCTAGACTATTACATTGCTAAAAATAGCAAGCCCAGAAACACAGGCGTTACAATTCTCTCCACCTTAGAATGATTCCGTCCCCGAAATCACACATCAACAAACAAATGCGGATAGCGACTCCTCATGTCACTCTCCGTCTCCCAGGTGAGGTTCGGGCCATTCGTGTGTTTCCATCGGACAAGCACTAACTCCACCATCTTACGTCGCAATTTCTTAGTCTTTCGGTCAACAATTGCCTCTGGTTCTTCAATCAACCTTTTGTTCTCATCGATTCTCAACTCCGAAAGTGGAATCATGTCGGGAACTTCCCCCGTGAACTTTCGTAAATAACACACATGAAAAGTGTTATGAATTCCACTCAGTTCTTCTGGTAGTTCGAGCTTGTAAGCTTGGTTCCCAATCCTCTGAAGAACTTTAAACGGTCCAATAAACCTTGGACTTAACTTTCCCCTTTTTCCAAATCTTATAAGTCCCTTCCACGGCGAGACTTTAAGCAAAACCAAATCTCCAACTTCAAAATTCATCGGTCTTCGCTTTTTGTCAGCGTAACTCTTTTGACGATCCTGAGCTGCTAACATTCTCTCCCTAATTATTTTCAACTTTTCAGCAGTTTGATGGACTATCTCCGGCCCCATAAACTGCTTTTCCCCAGCCTCAAGCCAGCAAGACGGCGTACGACACTTCTGTCCATACAAGGCTTGATAAGGTGCCATCTTTATGCTCGAGTGAAAACTATTATTATAGGAAAATTCTACCAAAGGTAAATGTTCATCCCAATTACCTAGGAATTCCAAGGTACACGCTCTCAACATATCTTCAAGTGTTTGTATCGTCCGTTCGCTCTGACCATCAGTTTGCGGATGGTAAGCTGTACTTAAACACAACTTGGTACCCAATTCCTCTTGTAGACTTTTCCAAAATCTTGAGGTGAAACGACTATCACGATCCGACACAATTGTTAGCGGAACACCGTGAAGTCTCACAATTTCCTTCACATAAGAATTCGCAAGCTTTTCCATAGACCATTTCTCATTGGCTGCTATGAAATGCGCACTCTTAGTGAATCGATCGACGACCACCCAAATCATGTCGTGACCATTCTTTGTTCTGGGCAGTTTAGTGACAAAATCCATAGTAATGTCTTCCCACTTACCCATAGGCACAGGCAAAGGTTCTAAACTCCCGTACGGTTTTTGATGTTGTGCCTTGACTCTTGCACAAGTCACACACTCGGCCACATACTTCGCAATGTCGAGCTTCATCGTCGGCCACCAATAATAGGGTTTCAGGTCCCTATACATTTTATTGCTACCGGGATGAATTGAGTACATGGTCTTGTGAGCTTCTTCCATCAGAAGATCTCTGACTCCTCCTGTCTTAGGTATCCAAATCCGATCTTGGAACACCTTCAGTCCGTGACTGTTTACACCGAACACCAACGTTTTGCCCAAACGTTCTTCCTTCCGGTCATTCTTCTCCGAAGCTTCCTCTTGAGCTTTCTTTATACTTTGTAAAATGGTTGAGACAACTTCAATTTTCAACGCTCTTAGCCTTCTCTTTTCAAGATTGACTTTCCGACTGAGAGCATCAGCAACAACATTGGCCTTACCGGGGTGGTAAAGTATCTCACAGTCGTAGTCTTTAAGTAGTTCCAGCCAGCGTCGTTGCCTCATATTCAATTCTTTCTGACTAAAGAGATATTGGAGACTCTTATGATCAGTGAAAAGTTTACACTTCGTGCCATAGAGGTAATGCCTCCATATTTTCAGAGCGAAAACTACCGCTGCCAACTCCAAATCATGAGTCGGGTAGTTCTTTTCATGCTCTTTCAGCTGTCGAGATGCATACGCGATCACCTTATCTCTTTGGGTCAAAACACAACCCAATCCAACACCAGACGCATCGCTATAAACAGCGAAGTCTTCAACTCCATCGGGTAGAGAAAGTATCGGTGCCTCGCATAGTTTCTTCTTTAGCTTCTCGAATGCTTCTTTATGCTTCTCACTCCAAGCATAAGCAGCTCCTTTGTGGGTCAAAGCTGTCAATGGAGTAGCAATCGAAGAAAAGCCTTGGATAAACCTTCGGTAATATCCAGCTAATCCTAAAAAGCTTCGAATCTCCGTGGGACTTTTTGGTTGTTCCCACTTCATTACAGCTTCAATCTTTGCTGGATCAACCATTATCCCTTCCTGGTTGACCACGTGACCCAAGAATTGGACTTCACGAATCCAAAAATCACATTTGGAGAACTTAGCATACAGCTTCTCCTTCTTCAAAACTTCTAACACTTCTCGCAAGTGTCTGCCATGCTCCTCCTGGCTTTTTGAGTAAATCAGAATGTCGTCGATGAACACTATCACGGATTTATCAAGGAACGGATTACAAACCCTATTCATTAAATCCATGAATGCTGCCGGAGCATTGGTTAGTCCAAACGACATAACCAAGAACTCGTAGTGTCCATATCTAGTTCTGAACGCAGTCTTCTCTATATCCTGCTCTCTTACTTTCAGCTGATGATATCCTAACCTAAGATCGATCTTCGAGAAATAGCTCGAACCTTGCAATTGATCAAATAGGTCATCAATCCTTGGCAACGGATATCTATTCTTTATTGTTTCCTTGTTCAGCTCTCTGTAATCAATGCACATTCTCATACTTCCATCTTTCTTCTTCACGAATAACACCGGAGCTCCCCAGGGCGATGAACTAGGTCTAATGAAACCTTTGTCCAACAACTCTTGAAGTTGCATCATCAGCTCCTTCATCTCCGTTGGTGCTAATCGATAAGGTGCTTTTGCTATTGGCGTGGTTCCTGGTAACAAGTCAATACGGAATTCCACTTGTCGATCAGGTGGTAATCCAGGAAGATCTTCGGGAAATACTTCCGGATAATCACACACCACAGGAATACTCTGCATCACCTTCTTCTCCTTCTTAGCATCAATCACGAATGCTAAATATGATGTACATCCCTTGGTCAAACACTTTCTGGCTTTCATTAGGGAAATGATTCCAGAATTCACTCGGCGTTTGTCCCCATACACCATAAATGATTCCTTCCCAGGCGGGTTTACTTTAACAATCTTCTTCTTGCATAAAATTTCAGCATCATTGGCGCTGAGCCAATCCATTCCCAACACGATGTCGAAACCGTTAAGTTCGATAGGCAATAATTCATCGCAGAACTTATTCCCATTCAAGTCGATTAAGATGTTTTTCATACGATGGCTAACAGGTACAAACTTGCCACTAGCAACTTCGACTAATAAAGCATTATCTAGTCTATCGACAGACAAAGCTAGTTTTCTACCAAATTCATGCGATATAAAGGAGTAGTTGGCTCCAGAATCAAATAAAATTTGGGCAGGCAAATTGTTAACAAGAAAGGTACCTGAAGTGACATGAGCTTCATCCTTAGCAGCTTCCAGTGTCATCTGGAATGCTCTCGCCTTCGGCTTTGGTGGAATGTTGGGCTTAGCTGCCTCCTTCTTCTTCGGACAGTCTTTCAAAATATGCCCCTCTTCATTACAACCAAAACACATCCTTTTGTTGTTCGGACATTCATTGGCAAAATGTCCAACCTTTCCACACTTGTAGCAAGTTACATCCTCGCTACATTTCCCGAAGTGCTTTTTCTTACACTTTTCACACCACTTCTCTTCCCCTCCTTTACCCCCACCAAACCTTTTCGAATCAGATTTCGAAAATTTGCTTTTCTTGCCGGAACCAGATGTTCCCTCAAACTTCCTCTTCTCACCAACCTCAACCTTGTTGGTGGTTCTCCCCTTTATCATGTTCTCAACAGACTTGGCAGCCCAGATAGCTGCCTCTAAAGTATGTGCCTGACGTACTGGCACCTCATACTCCCATGGGAGTCCCTTCGCATACCGGTCCACCTTCGTCAGCTCGTCTGGAACGATACGCAAGGCAAACTCCATCTTATCGGTGAAGTTATTGGTGTATTCATCAACTGACATACTGCCCTTAGTCAATGTCAGGAACTTGTTCTCCAACTCCAACAGATTTTGAGCCGAGCAGAACTTGCGCTTAAACTGCACCAAGAACTCTGCCCATGACAATTGCAGTGACTCATTAGGGCTCAAAGTCTTCCCTAGTGTGTTCCACCAACGAACGGCTCCACCTCGGAATTGACGCACGGCATAGATGGTTTGCAACTTACCTCTGCAGCCACACGTCATGAAGGCTAGCTCCATTTCGGAGATCCAATCCATAACCCCAATCGGATCCTCCTTTCCATTGAAGGTCGATGGTTTGCAAGTCAAAAAGTCCTTGTACTTGCATCCCATTCCATCATTCCTTCCATCGCGGTTATCTTGCCTAACTATCGGTGGGTTGGCTTGACCAACTGATCCACTGAAGTTTCCACCTTCCGAGTGCCCTTCATTTAATTCAGGCTCTTCCACACGAATCGACAGTTCTTCATGATTTTGTTGAAGCAACCGTCTAGTTTCCTCCATCTGACGATCCAACATCGTCTGAATCATCAATTGCACACCAGCCATGGTTATTGGCTCAGGTGCTGCTGCTACAACAGGTCTTTGTTCAATCACTGGTGGTTGATTCCTATTTTCATCAGCATTTCCAACTCCACTTCTTGTTCTCACCATTTTTGATCTATACACCGAATAAGGTGAAATTAGATCCTTATTCACGATAGATATTCAAATCATCCTTATCACTCCGAAACGTTTACATGCTAGTTCTAATATCGTAGACGTACGCTTAGAATCCTACACACATAAGGTTTCTAGATCCGGTCGGCAACAGACCATAGATCCGAACAAATAATATCATATATGGCAACATATAACATTTAGCACATAAAGCATTTTAGGCAACTTTCCTAAAATAAACTAGTGCTTGTGTCTTAAAACATAACAGACACATCTCAAAATTCCACTTAGCATTCTAAGTTTAAGTCTAGAAATTCTACAAATTCCTAGTTCGCTTAAACTAATACTCTGATACCAACTGTGACATCCCCAAAATCTCGGCCCGAAAAGACCGATTTCATTTATGCTTTTTAAAATAATTTTCAGAGTAAATCCTTTTAATTTTAAAAGAGATGCGGAATTTGTTCCCAAAAACAAAACATGATAAAATAGATATTTATCAAAACATTTCATAAAGAAATATAATTTCATTTCATAATCAAAAGTCGGGATGTCATGTTCCGATACAGATCATAAAGCATAAACGATAGCATTACAAGTCTTTCAACAAATATATACATATACCGACTTGTAAACAAAACAACTTGATGTTCGCCCATCTTAAGCTCTTGCGCCACTTCCTGTAAAATAAATCAACTGAGTGGGTCAGGCTTGGGAGCCTGGTGAGCATATAGGGTTTTCAACCCACAATAAATAATTAAATTAATTATTATCAACCAACAATAACCCAGTTACCATTCCCGTTATTCTCACTTTATGTCCCTAAAATAACTAACACAAGGGACCTAGTCTAAGAATATTTCATCGGGGCGACTACACATGCTTCGGGGGTTCCTCAGCAATATAAGTCAAATAAGGCAACCATGGGGTGGATGGAATACAGCGAATGAACACCCAAGTTCATTAACACCTACAGGTTATGAGCCTGCTAGCGTTCCACTAGACTATCTAGAAAAGTCCGTGGTCGTCATCTAAATTCCGCTAGATGACTGGATCAAAACAACGTCGAGGCCTCTCATCTGTTTATTACACACCAACTATCTACCCATATTCTACCCAACATATTAGTAGATAAAATATACATTTTTATACGTAGTTTCAAAACCTGTATAGCATGCTCAATCAAAACATTTTTCACATAACAGATGAGGCATACACACATAACACGTATTTCATAGAGAATACTTCAGATCTATAAGATAGAAGAGAGTGAATATACACTCACACGTATAACAACCAAATATATACACATAACACGTATTTTATAGGAAATACTTCATAATATTGTGTTGGAATGAAAGTAACTACACACTCACTTGATCAGAAGATGATCGGGCAGCACTACGGCTTGCAGAAGAGGTGTTTCTCCGTAGATCTGGAAGATCTTCACAAAACCGGGCTCCTCGCGGGCAGCGTTTCGGCTCGGGAATAACGCTCTTCGGGATTCTCGGGGCTTCGGATCTTGCTTCGGGGCTCGAGAATATTACCGGGGCTTCGGGGTATAAACGGCACGCAAAACGAGGCAAAACTTAGAGAGAAAGAAGAGTTTGAACAAGAGAAAATGGCTGAATTCGAGTTCTATTTATAGGCTGCTGGGTCTGGGATTACGCGGGGCGTACTCAAATTACGCGGGGCGTACTCAGTACGCGGGGCGTACTCAGGTTACGCGGGGCGTACTTTGACGTCACTGCGTGCGTCGACTGGTGGCACTCGAGTATTGGTCAGACAAGTTGCAACCGACTGAGTACGCGGGGCGTACTCAAATTACGCGGGGCGTAATTGACTTGTCAAACTTCTAAATTGCGTAACTTTCGCATACGAGCTCCGTTTTCGACGTTCTTTATATCCACGCGAAGGTCAGACCGTACTCTACAACTTTCATTTAGACTCCGTCGGCTAATTTTGACTTTTATTTTTATTATTTATTTTTAGAAGGCCGGGACAGAAAAACTTCGTTATAAATTCATAACTTCTTCGTCTGACGTCCGTTCTCGCCTAACTTTTCATTGCTTCGCTACTAACAACAAGATCTTCGATTCTCATTTAGATTGTTTCAGCTAAAAACCGCTCGATCTCAAATCGAGTATTCGGGCTGCATACTGCCACGTCGAAACTTAGATAAATCATAACTTCCTCATACGAAGTCAGATTTGGGCGTTCCTTTTATGCACGCTCTCGGTTTAATGAAATCTACGACTTTCGTTTAGATCGCTAAGGCTAAATATCGCTCTATCTTAAATTCATATTTTACGTCACTCGGCGTCGTGCCGGTTCTGTCTCGAAACTTCGACAGGTCATAACTTCTTCGTTATAACTCGGATTTTGGCATTCCTTATATCTCCGAAATCCTTGTTTCGACCACTACAACTTTATGCAAAGATATCGGGCATATCTCACACTTTAATTTTGACGCTTATTTCATTCTTAATTCATTAAATTAGAAAAATCAAGAAAATAAACACATAAATCACATAATTCACAAATAATACATTCTTATTATTTCAAGTTGAGTTACAAAGGTTAACCTAGACTATTACATTGCTAAAAATAGCAAGCCCAGAAACACAGGCGTTACACTAAATCAGCAATGATTTGGAGCATCAGTAAAGCAAATTGGATTGGAAGACGAGGGTTTCATCTGATAGGCACTTCTTCAGATTAGAGACATGAAACACGGGGTGTACACTGTTTAGCTCTGTGGGTAGTTGCAGTCTGTATGCTACTGGACCTATTCGGGCGACGATTTCGAAAGGGCCAATGTATCGTGGGTTCAGTTTTCCCCGTTTTCTGAAACGTATAACCCCCTTCCAGGGTGAGACCTTCAACAGTACTCGATCCCCGACCTGAAATTCTAAGGGCTTTCACCGTTTATCAGCATAGCTCTTTTGTCGGTCACGCGATGCTTGCAATCGAGCTCTGATTTGAACGATCTTTTCCATGGTTTCGCGAATGATCTCCAGTCCCGTTAGTGCTTTGTCCGACGTATGTGCTTTTGCTAGCTGGGTGTCACCTACTTCAACCCAACATAACGGTGATCTACACTTACGCCCGTACAGTGCTTCGAAAGGAGCCACCTTGATGCTCGAATGATAACTATTGTTATATGAGAACTCGACTAAAGGTAGGTGGGTATCCCAAGACTTCCCAAAGTCTATCACGCATGCACGGAGCATGTCTTTGAGCGTTTGGGTGGTTTGCTCGCTTTGACCATCCGTTTGTGGATGATAAGCGGTGCTCATGTCGAGGTTTGTTCCCATCGCCTTATGGAGTGATTGCCAAAATCGTGACGTGAAGCTACTGTCCCTATCCGAGATAATAGACGCTGGTACTCCGTGGAGTCTCACGATCTCTCGAATGTACAGACGTGTCAATCTTTCCATCTTGTAGGATTCTTTTATAGGCAGGAAATGGGCAGACTTCGTAAGTCGGTCGACTATTACCCATATGGTGTCCAGTCCGTCCGACGTCTTGGGTAGCTTGGTCACGAAATCCATAGAAATCCCCTCCCATTTCCACTCTGGGATTACCGGTTGCTGTAACAATCCTGAGGGTTTCTGGTACTCCACCTTTACCTTGGCGCAAGTAAGGCACTTACTAACGTAGGTCGTAATTTCCTCCTTCATGTTAGGCCACCAATAGTGTTGTTTAATGTCCAAATACATCTTGTCTGAACCGGGATGAATGGAGTGTCGTGTCTTGTGGGCTTCTTTCATAACAACCTCCCTAAATCATCCGGTTTTTTGGGACCCAAATTCAGTTCATGAAGTAGTATACTCCATTCTCCCTTGCCTCTAGATTCTTCTCCATCCCGCATAATGCCTCGCTTGCTCTATTTTCCGTCTTAATGGCGTCCGACTGGATTGTTGCAATTCGAGTGGCCAGATGAGATTGAATGGTTATCGAGAGAGTTTTCGCGCGGCGATTAGAGTACTCCTTCCGACTTAATGCGTCAGCTACCACGTTGGCCTTGCCTGGGTGGTACTTGATCTCGCACTCATAATCATTTAGCAATTCAACCCATCTTCGTTGTCTCATGTTCAGCTCCTTCTGGTTCAAGATGTGTTGGAGACTCTTATGGTCCGTGAAGATGGTGCACTTCATACCGTACAGGTAGTGCCTCCAAATTTTCAGAGCGAATACCACGGCTCCTAATTCTAGGTCATGGGTCGTATAATTTACTTCGTGCGTCTTTAATTGGCGGGATGCGTATGTTATCACCCTTCCATGTTGCATGAGGATGCAACCTAAGCCCTGATTTGACGCATCGCAGTAGACTACAAAATCTTCCGTTCCTTCCGGTAGAGATAGTACAGGGGCGCTACAGAGAGCTTGCTTTAATGTCCGAAATGCAATCTCTTGTTTGTCTATCCATCTGAATGGTACGCCCTTTTGCGTAAGAGAGGTAAGTGGTTTGGCGATCTTAGAGAAGTTTTGGATGAATCTCCTATAGTAGCCTGCTAGACCCAAGAATTGACGAATTTCTGTGGGCGTTGTCGGGATTGCCCACCCTTTAACAGCTTTGACCTTAGAGGGATCCACATGTATTCCTTCTTGGCTAACTACGTGACCTAGGAAGTTCACACTCCGGAGCCAAAACTCACACTTGGAGAGTTTTGCGTATAGCTTCTCTGATCGCAACGTTTCTAGGATTTATCGGAGATGTTGGTCATGCTCTCCTTCGCTTCGGGAATAAACAAGAATGTCATCAATGAATACAATGACAAAGTTGTCTAGGAATGGTCGGCAGATCCGGTTCATCAGATCCATGAATGCAGCAGGTGCATTTGTTAGACCGAAGGGCATTACGACAAATTCATGAAAGCGGTTTTTGGAATATCCTCTTCTCGGACTTTGAGTTGGTGGTATCCGGACCGTAGATCTATTTTTGAAAAATAACTAGCTCCTTGGAGCTGGTCGAATAGATCATCGATTCGTGGGAGTGGGTAGCGATTTTTAACAGTGAGTTTATTTAACTCTCTGTAGTCGATGCACATCCTAAAGGATCCGTCCTTCTTTTTGACAAAGAGTACTGGAGCTCCCCATGGCGAGTAACTAGGTCGGATAAATCCCTTGTCCAGAAGCTCACTGAGTTGGCTGGACAATTCCTGCATTTCAGCAGGAGCCAGCCGATAGGGTGATTTAGCGAGAGGAGTTGCTCCTGGAATGAGGTCGATTCGAAACTCAACCTGTCTCTCTGGGGGGTACTCCTGGAAGATCTTCAGGAAACACGTCTGGAAATTCACACGTTACCGGAATATCTTGAATGTTAGTCTCTTCCTTGGTTTTATCCACTATGTGAGCTAGAAATGCCGAATCCTTCTTTCGTGGGTGCTTTTGTGCCTTGATGCACGAGATGAGGCGAAGGTTCATGCTGGGTTTGTCTCCGTAAATTACTAGGGTTTCATGATTTGGGAGACGAAGGCGAACGGCCTTCTCGTGGCACATAATTTCAACATGGTGGGGGCTCAGCCAATCCATGCCGATGATCACATCGAAACTCCTAATTGATACTGGCATTAGGTCTATTCGAAAGGCTCGTTGATTAAGGGTTAGCGTACATCCGATGTAGATTTCCCCAGTGGATTCAGTTTTTCCATTGGATATTTCCACCGTATAGGTTTCATTTAGCCTTTGGGACTGTTGTTTTAGTAAATGTTTAAACTTATTGCTTACGAAACTTCGCTCCGCTCCGGTGTCAAATAGGATGCATGCATAAATGTGATTTAGGAGAAACGTACCGGTAACAACTGAGGGGTCCTGAATCGCCTCCCCCTGACCCATGGTCAGCATCCTTCCTGTTCCTCCGTTTCCTGAATTGTTGTTGTGAAGGCAGTCTCGGCGGTAATGCCCAGTCCTTCCATACCCATAGCAGGTGTGGCTAGGTCCTGCATTGCTGCCGCCGGTGATGATGTTGTTGTTGTTGCGATGGTTGTTGTTGTTGTTTCCCTGATTTTGGTTCTGGAGAGGGTAAGTCCTGCAGTACCTTGCAGTGTGTCCCTTTCGGTTGCAACTGGTGCACTGAAAATCCTTGCATTCTCCATTGTGATGGAAACCGCACTTATTGCACTTGGGAAGATTACCGGAATAAGGTCTTGAAGCATTTGTAGCCGCTGAGGCTGGAGCATGTGGTGCGGCTGGAGCTGGTGCGGTGGCAGCATTAACTGCCACTGCCTATTGCTTTTTAGAGGTCTCGGGGCCCTGGCGCCCCTTCCTCTTATTGTTCCTTCCCTTCTTGCCATCACCTTCCTTCTTCTTCTCAGTCTCCACTGGCTTCTCTCCCTTCTTGTTGTTATGGTCATACAGCTTCTTTGCCAATCTTTTTACACTGTCAAATGTTTCGGGGTTTGCAGCTATCACATTCCCTTGAATTGGTGCTGTTAGTCCCCAGATGAATCGCTCAATCTTCTTCCCTTCCGAAGTGATCATACCCGGGCACAACAGAGATAGTTCACTAAATCTCGATATGTAGGTATCGATATACACATTCTGCACAGTGAGGTTCCACAGCTCCTACTCCATCGTCTGTATCTTGCCTCGCGGGCAGTATTCAGCCATTAACATTTCTTTCATCTCCGCCCACAGCATAGAGTTGGCTATAGGGAGAGTCATGGCTTCTACATGTCCGTTCCACCAGGTGAGCGCTTGATCGACAAGAGTGCAGGCCGCGAACTTCACTTTCATCTGTTCAGGACAATCGCATATCTCGAATACCGACTCCACCTTTTCGATCCATCGCTTCAGAGTGATCACCCCTCCAGTGCCGTTAAAAGTTCGTGGTTTGGCGTTTGTGAAGTCCTTGTAGGTACATGTTTTGGTGGGTCCTTGATTTGTTCCGTTGTTCGAACTTCCGGCTCCTTGTCCATTGACTCCTCCGTTGTTCCCTTGAGGAATTTGCGCCATTGCTGCAATGACCGCAGCAGATACAGCTGCCTGGAACGCGGCTGAGTCAACTTCGGGTGGAGTTGGTCTTGGGTTTCCGCGAGGAGGTCGGAGAGGCATCTTTCTGTCACGAAACGGAAAGATGTTGAGTGTATGTGGTTTCCGTGAGGTTGTGATCCTACTGAGTAGGTGCATGGTACGAACTTAAACATTACTACTACCATTGACCATTCAATCATAATTTCTCAACACATAGCAATTTGTAATATCGTAACAAAACACGTAAAAGTTTATTAATATTATTCGCATTTGATACATGAAAATTTTGCTCGTAAGAGCATACATGAGTGACACTAGTTCGACAGCATAACGACTCTATGAGTAGTGTAGTCACTTAAACATAGAGTCAGGGTACATAGCATAGTTCCTAACGACCTACTAAGATAAGTCTATCCCTAACCGCGATGAGCTGCGTTCGGATATAACGGTGAAATCATATGCCGAAGTGTTGAGCCATCTCGGTCATGTCTACAATGACCTCATCCCTCTCATGCTCTGCTTGCACTGCGCGTGCTTCCATGGCGAACAGTTGTTGCCGCAAGTCGGCAATCTCCTCTTCTATGCAGCGATTCTCCCTCGCGGGATTCACTGGTGGGGCGTGGTGATCCTGTTGCACTTCCCTAATAGAAGATGCGACGTGATCCATGTCCGGGGCCTGATCCTCCTCCATGTCATCATCGGTCTCCTCAAACTCGTAGTCGGTGTCCATGTACTCATCAGGTTCGACGCCGTGGACCCCCTCTTGATTCCCTCCGGTTTGTCTTCGAGTATCCCGTGTGCCACTAGGGCTTGGTGAAAATGAATGCCCTGATGCTCTCCATTTATGAAGACTGGGAGAAGGTATACAAATAAGCTATCACTTTCCTATGACTCTACCGCTATTGCATAAGCTAAACAGGCGTTCTCTTTTTGGTGGTAGAAGGGTATAGGTTTAGGTTCCCTAGATATCATGATTTCATCGGGACATGTATTAGTTATACCTTCGAGGGAATGTAGTTGATCAGGCTACATCCACCCCCTGATACCACTAAGAACAGTCCTGAATTTAACTGAGATACTAGTATTATTTTTGTTTGGTTCGGCGTTATGTTCCTTGTTCCTACTGCAAGCAAAGATGTTTTTTTTTTGTTGTTGTATTTTTACTTGTTTTGTTCAGAGTTAAGTTAGTCCCACTTTTTGGTTTATAGTTGCATATCAATGTGTGGCTAGATATGCTAGTTCACTATAAACAAAGCTCTGATACCAACCTGTCACACCCCCGAACCAGACGGCGGAAACGTCCGAGGGCTGTCGTGACTTAATTGAATACCATAACATTGAATATATATGAAACATAACATCATTCATCACCATGCATTAATATAGTACAACTGGTAGAGTTTACACTGAGTACATTGTTTTAATATTACATTCCCAAAAATAAATTGTTCGATCATAGATAAACAAACTGCAAGCCATCACTGAATACATTTCCTTCGGTTTACTTGTTACCTGAGAATACAAGTATTTTGAAAAACGTCAACATATGAAATGTTGGTGAGTTCATAAGCGGTATTTGAAAAGCAACATTTTGTATTGTTTTCAAAACTACCAGAAAATCCGATATTTTCTGAAAAGAGTTTATGAAAAAGTTTGTGAAGATCCATAAGTATGCTTGTTTGTTTCTATAATTGTAAAAAGTGTTCATTAAACTTGTGTACATTTCGAAAATGTAGGTATTGAAAATAAAACCCTAGGAAAACCCGATGTTTTTCTAACACTTTGAACTCCATGTAGTTGTTGTACCATCGCGGCATGTGAAGTCATTGACTCCAGGCGACGTCGGATTATTTCGCATGGTGAATTATTATAAACACGCGTTACACAAACGACCAGTTTACAATTATACTAACGATCCCGTAGGCGTCGTCCGTACTATTCACGTAACCCAACCGCCCTGACTTCCTGTAGCCCCACGACCGAGGAGAAGAGAGGGCACGAAGATCTCAATAATCCCATTAGTCGGTCGAGGCTATAGTGACTGCGAAGAACCCTTGGCCCGACTCGCATTTGGTGAAATCTCGACTTTACTAGCAGTACCAAAGGGCCCTTGGGGACCAATAATATAAAAGCCAGTAAAAGTCCTTTTACGCTGTGTTGGATCATGTAAGACCCAACAACTCGTAAGGTTGGAGTCTTCGGGCCTACAGATCAGGTCATTGGGCTAGCTAGACCCAACAAACAAGATTTTACACTTTGGGGCCCAAAGATCGTGCGTCGACATCTGTGCACTCTCACGTGTATATTGAATTCCCAAACGTTACTTGCATGAATCGAGTTATCATCGTGTTAGTAGTTCCGGGTTGTTATTGATTCGAGACCGAATCAATTCGTTTAACAACGATTTTTGGTATTGTTGTGTATTATAATTCGTCGGTAGTCGTAGTGCCATTATTTAATCACAACGGATGTATTGAATTAACATTGAGAAATTTCTGTTTTCAGCCCCTCTTTATTTGGTAAATTTACTTTTTCAACCTTTGGAATAAATAAGTTTCCGGTTTACTCCTTAAACCATTTTTCTTGTCATTTAACACCAAAACTTATTAAAATTGATATTTTTCAGCATATTCTTAGTTGAAAACGGTTTTATTCCCTGAAAATGCAGTTTTCTCGGTTGTAACCCCTTTTTTTCGCAGTTTTTACATTTTTGGCCCAAATTGGAAAAAATTTGCAACTTTGGTCCTTTTAAATTATGAAAAGCATTTTCAACCTTAGAAAAGGATTTGGAACACTAAGAGTCCACTGTTTTACAGAAAAATACAGTTTTAGCCCCTCAAAACAGAAAATTTCACATAATGGGCCCTATTGGGCCAAAAATGTCATTTTTAGCCCATTAAGCTTGAAATTTATATTTTCAACCCTCCAAAAGAGTATATTTCCAGAAAATACTTTATTGAAACTGTTTTGACTCTTCTCATCCATCAGAATTCGTAATAGGTCATTTTGGGCCCTTTAACTTTATATTTTTAACATTTTATGTCCAAAAATTGAGTTTTTAGCCTAAAGAAGATGTTATTAAGCCATTTAGTTACTTTTCTTGGAATAATTTGTATATAGAAATATATTTGATGCTAGTATCATTTAACATAAAGTATATCTCGATTTTTAGGGGCTTATGGTTAGATCCAACATCATAAACACACAAAAACACAC
Source organism: Lactuca saligna (assembly GCF_052625555.1). Lineage (NCBI taxonomy): Eukaryota > Viridiplantae > Streptophyta > Magnoliopsida > Asterales > Asteraceae > Lactuca > Lactuca saligna. The sequence goes on along the minus strand of NC_136423.1, from coordinate 155,777,921 downwards.
ATATAAGCATAGAAATCATACAAGGGATACAAAACACATATAGATCTACACTTTCACTTTATTCCCCCCCCCTCCCCCCCCCACACAAAACTTATAAAACCAAAAGATAGGGAGTATGAAGCTCACCTTAGGGTGTGGTCTCGGTTTTTGAAGAAGAGATGGAAGAAAGTTTGGTGATTTTTGACCCTAGCACCCCTTGATGAAGATCTTGAGTTTATGGAGTTTTCTAGGAGTATATTCACCAAAATTGTTTAAGAGAAAGGATATAATCATGAGAAAAAGAGTTCTAAATTCCTTAGATATGTGTAACTTACCAAGAAGTGATGATATTTTCTTGAAATCCTCTTGATTTTTGATGAAGAGGGAGGATGGTTTCTTGAGTAATCTAGAGAGAGTTTGTGAGAGATTTGTATGTGTGTGTGTGTTTCGGCCGAGAGTGAGAGAGAGGAAGAAGAAGAGGGAAGCATGAAAGGATGGTGCATGGAAGTATGAGTCTCCTTGCATGGAAGTCCTTTGGTTAATTGTGAGGTGTCACTCACAAGGTCAACCCTTCCTCTTGGGCTTGTTTTGGGCCGAGATTTTCGAAGGAAAAGGGAAATTTTGGGCTTTAATGCCCTCAAGCCCATGTAGAAGTTAAGTTGGATGAGTTTTAACCTAAAAGAAATATAATTTGATTTTAGCACTTAGTTGGGCTAGTTTAGGTTAATCATGGTTCAAAACTTTTAACTTATTTCATTCTAGGCCCAATATGGCCCAAAATGTTGAAATAAATGAATGTGGGTCCAATTAGAGCCCAATTAAGGGTTCTAAGCCCATGATAGTCAAATTGGAAGCTTATTGGTCCATTTGGGCCCAATAAGGAAATCCTAGTCCAAAATGGACCTAAACAATAACTTCTAGGGTTTCCAATTGTTTGATAACTATTTGGAGTACTTGTATAGTGTATTTGTTTGAACTTTTTGAAGCATCAGACATGCTCTTAAGTTTTTGATTCAACATTTTACTTAAGTATAGTTATTACAAGACACAAAATTTCTGGTTGTGACACTGATGACAGGTTGCGACAAGACCCTTAATGATCTTAACTATTTGCTTGATGATGCTAAATCAGCAATGATTTGGAGCATCAGTAAAGCAAATTGGATTGGAAGATCTACTTTCCAAACCTATTTGGACATTGAAAATGGTGACATTGGAGGTCCAGGAAAACTTTCTCTTCCCAATGGAAAGGGATCGGCCATAGTCAACTCGGTTGACCAAATGGTAAAGAGAAAGGTTAAGTCTATGATAGTCCCATGTACCATTTCCAAAGAGTCCATATCATTCTGTTGCCAAAGGAAAGACATTGGTTGCAAAGCTGCTAAATTTACCTGAAACATCTTAAGGATGGTAAAGTCAATAGGTTTGACTCTACTTCAGGTAAAGTCGCTTGTCTAACTCTATTAAGTTTCTATTCTGAGATTCTTATTGCATAATGTGACGAGGTCATATGTTGATGTTTTAAGAATAAAAGAAAAGGTGAAGAAACTTAAAGGATGTATATGTTGATTCTGATCGCGAAGATGGATTTCGATCGCATGGTTCGGTGATCAGAATTTTGAGTTGTTACTTAAGAGTTATGATATATTGCTTAGGAATAGATAACAACAAGTTTTCCATATGGATTGTAAGGATAAATTTTTCCGCAAAGTTTTAAATAAAAGAAAAATGGTTTTGATATCATTTATTTTAAGTATCCTTACAATGGCATTTGTGAAAAACTTGTTGATTAGATGTTTCCATTGATAAGCAATATGGGTAAATGGATTTGATTTTTTCATTAGTGGAAGTGTCATAATTTACCAAATAAGGAAAGATTCTCATCGCCCAAGTTTCAATTGGATAGAAACTTGGAATCATGCAACTTGTATTGTATGATCATGAGATTCTTTTTATATATTTGGGAAAATTAAGTCTAATTCCTTGTTCACATGTATATGTGAATCAAGTGAAGGACAAAGGGATCAGATACACTTGGGTGTGCGCTGATCAGGTCACCACAAAGTTGATAAAATTATTCATTATGATTTACTAAAGTTTAGTAAATGTGGTTATACTTACAAGTTTAAGTATAGTTCTGGATCATTGGAGAAGTTTCAATGATAGACATAATGAGTAAGAAGAATCAAATAAGGCAGAAAGATAAAAGTTTCTCTAATCTGAAGAGATGGGAGAGTACTTAAGTATCTTGTTTTATGATTATCTTAGTAATTATGAAACCATGTCACAATTGATCCTCTGATGACACCTTAGTTCATTTTGTTTGACTAAGGAGAGGAATCGTGAATTGTTGAAATGGTTAGATCAAAAGATAAATTATACTTCGTTCCAAAATTAAATCTTAGAGTCATACTCCAAGATTAAGCCTTGAGTGACATAATCTTAAGAAAGGTTTAAAACACTTGTTAAATGTAGAGTAAAATGTGTTCTTACTCTTGTACATTTGAAATTGGTAAGTTGTGATGTTTTGGATAAAACAAAGACCAACTAAGACCAGTTGTGAAAAGTGTTTAACTTGATAAGAATCTACACTAACTCTTGAATATTCATTTTTTTCAAGGAATGGTTCTTGACAAAGAGAATCTTATATGTCAAGAGGTCAGTGGGAGTCTTAAAAGGATCTTAAGATAGATTCAAGAACTAATCAAGAGTTTTGTTAATCACTAGACCACGACTTGAGGTTTGTAACCTATTGTGTTGATATATTTTGTGCCCATTCCAGTTAAAGTTGGTTTTGCATTGGAGTTCTGAGAGTTCTCAACTGGTTGCATAACAACTTGGAAGCAATGGCAGGCCCTTGTGCTACCAGGTGACAAGAAATTAAGACTGCACAAGTTCAGTCCATATGAATTTGGATTTGTCATTAACCTTGCCGTGTGATTATGGTTATGTCAAATTTACATGGATAGGAACACATACACCATCAAAATCTAAGTGTCATAAGGTTTCTCTCCGATTCATGAAAATGATAGTGAGGAAACTCTTTCACTAAGTAGATTTAAGTGGATAGCAAGTGTGAAGTTTGCATTCTCATGTCGTTAGTGGAGCGTGTGTGGTTAACCGGCACACTAACTAATGAGAATGGCAAAGGTTTTGACTCACATGTGAGATATCTAAGGAAAGGGTTAGACTCCAGGTGTATGATTTGATAAAGTCTTATCAAGGCAATCTAGTATCTAAAATCTGACTGATTTCTAGGTACATATCAAAGCTAGTGGGAGCATAAAGTGTTATGCTAGTTAGATAATAATCATTATGCTAGTGGGAGCATGATGATTATGTTGCAAGTTAGCAATGTTAATTATAGAAAACAAAAGTTTCAACTCGCTTTGAAAAGTTGTTTTACTATAATTAAGGGAGAGAAATTTATACTTCATTCCAATTCTACAAGCTTAGATTGAGATTTTAATCAACTTTAGTCAAGAATATATATGAATGTTATGTTGGAATGGTTCAACATAAGGAATTTCTATATATGTTGCATTCTCAAAATTCGATTATGAATACGGCATCCCTCTTCATAGTTCAAATTATGACAACATGGAAAATAAAATTTTTATAGCATGAATCGTATCCCATATGCTTCGAATATAGGATCGATTGCATGTGTTATAATATTCATCCATTCTAAATTTTCCTAATGCTTAGGGCGTTAAGAAGGGAAAAGGGATTAGAACTGGATATGACTAAGATGATTAAGCAATTGTCGAGAACAATTTGGGGTTTTCCAAGGTTTGGTTACTCATGGAAAATTAGAAGTATAGAGTAAGGATCATATTGACATATTTTGGAAAGAGGCAACTCTTGTTCAAAAGTGATGGTCAAGATGGGAATATGGAATTGTTTCCATAGGTGGAGGTTATTCTTTGAATCTGTGTAAGATTAAAGAACTTAATCCAAAGAAGGATGTTCAAAGGAATGTACTTTGAATTTGAGACTTCATATCCATGGAATTGTTTTCCATTGGTATACTTTGTAATGTTTGTTGCCAAGTCTTTGTGACTTGTGTGAATATCATTACAAGAGGATCATTGCATAGATTACGGTAAATGACCAGAACTTCGTATTCTTACATTTAGAATAAGGATTGGGATTGTGAAATGAGAATCATTGAAGTCATGTTCAATTGATATACATTTCACAAAGAGATGATCATATGTAAACATAGTGTGTATACTTGGAGTATTGCATAGCTATTGTTTAGAGAAACATAGTATGCATGCTTGGAGCATGGCATCACTACTGTTTAAATTCAAGTATTAAGTTGATTAATAGAAACATGAATAATGAGTGATCAATATGGTGCTTAGATAAAAGGTGTTTTATTTACGCTCAAAGTGTTGAGGCCATATAGGACTAGTATTATTTTGTGTTTCACTTTGCATGTTTTGACTTCCAGAATAACTAGGTTATTCTCCCGAATGAACAGGTTATTCAAACCATCCACAGTCGGTCATATGTTGGAAGTAGATATGAATCAAGACTGTCGTGAATTTGGCTCGTATGATTTGTCTAAAGTGCTTTAGATAATGCAATAGTTGCTACAACATTCATGAGTACTCATAAGGGCTGAGTATTGGATTCAACCCACGCTCATTTGGATTCACTTCATGGATTTTATCACGAGTAAATCATGAGACGATAATATCTTATAATTTTTAAACCTAGAGATATGAGTTGTTGACTATGAGTTGGTTATACATTAATTGCATGTAAACGCATTGGTAACTCGATGTTATAAAACGTGCCTTTATGTATGATTCAACAAATAGTTGGTACAAGCATATGAGTCGAATTTTATCCATTCCTTTTACCTTCGAGATAAAAGCGATATATATGTGGGCCCCTCGATGATTTAGTGATGACAATAGTAAGTGCTCGGCCGGGCCTAGACTGGTTTCATTTGTTCAATTAGTCAGTCGTCATAAATCAGAAATCAGGAAACAACAAATGGAAAGAGAGAATGATTATAATCCATGTCTCAGTCCATATGATATCTAGAATGGAGGAATATATGATCACTATCTAATGGACAAGTCATTGACAGAGGTCAGAGTTCATCGACAAGGTCAGAGATCGACAGAAGCTTTTGAGAGCTACGATTGCTAGTCGGGTTCTAAAGTCATACTTGCAATAATAGTTTTAGACTTATCCAAGTGGGAGACTGTTGGATTAATGTCTAAGTCCATAACTATAATTGGTAAGACTTGACCCGACTCGGCATGGTCCATTTGGCTTGCATGGCATCATGCACTTGGATAGACTAAAATGAGAGAAATAACACTTAAGGTTTATTAATATATTATAAGTTCTAATATATTAATAAGATTATTTAATTAGTATTGATCAATAATTGATTTAGAATTAATTAAGTGATCAAAAGAAGACTAATTAAATATATGGGTTGATTGTGTAAATCATCCATACTTATATAGTGGGCTAATGCTCCATGGATTATCAAGTTGGGCTCAAACCCATTGGATGCTCCATGGTGTATTTGAACCCATGGATCCAAGGAAATGGAAAGCCATGACAATTAGGGTTTACCCTAATTGTAACAACTATATAAGCATCTTATTGATGTAAGAAATCGGCGACTAGAGATGCATGGAGAGCAAGTCGATTCTTGAAGTGTTCTAATTTCTCTCTAAGTTATTCCAAGTGCTTATGGTGTTGTGTGAACCATTTGAGGTGTCACACTTTGGGCACTAGGCACTCAAGCTTCATGAAGACAAGCACCAACAAAAGGTATGTTATTCTAACTTGTGTTATTCAAAGTTTTGTATGCTAGAATAGAACAATACCTTGGAAAGTTCATAATTGCATGTATAATAGAGAAAACATAGATCCAAGGTATTTAGGGTTGCATGTACACTTAGGAGTGTTAGATTTCTCAAAACCCTACACTTTCCTCTTCCTTTATATCTCCAAGTCAATCTCTCTCTCTCTCTCTCTCTCTCTCTCTCCCTCTCTCTCTCTGGCCCTCGTTATCATATCATCCAGTTTCCTGAAACTACATCTGCTCATAAACTACTAGATATCACTCCTCAACATCTCATGGTATCTTGCCTTATTCATCTCCTCATTTTCCACATACTACAGAACCAGCAATGCCATCTAGCGAAACATAGCGGTGATCTCAGCCACCATCTCAATAGTCTAGCAAAGGTCCCGAAACTCCCTCTCCAACTCCTAAAATTCAATCACAGAAGCGAACTTAGCCCACAATCTCATCACAAAATCCTCCCGATTCATGGACTCAATCGCCTCGCCTCCTAAGGCATGTCCTACCTCATCCCTCTAGTCATGGGCTCTGTCTTTCAAAAGATAGGATGCAAGTTTGACCTTTTAAACATCGGGAAAACTACTAGTGCGAAAGCAATTAACGAGATCTGCTAACCAATGTCTGCTCATGATTGGGTCCTTCTTCCCGAAGAAATCTGAGGCTCCACATGCCCAGAAGTCACGAAAAGTCAAACTGCGAGCTCCCATCATTGATATCATCTCATACTGGAATGATCCCTAGCGATCCTCCAAAACATCCATGATACCCTCCTTGATCGTGCTGAAGATCACATGATTTTGCTCAAAAATCCAGCGGGTAACCTTTGATGAAATAAACTCCCGCATCTGATCATCCAACTTTCCGGCTCCAGAATTCGAACATGAACCCTTACCACCACTAAAATCACTACTAGGTCTTCCACGAGTGACCACCATTCTGAAAATAGACCATTCAAACCATCAGAACATACATATATAAACATTGATAGATCCCATACTCTACAAGCTTCATGGTATCATCACATCTTTCCTTAACTCGAGTACGGATCCACTGCTTTCAATAGTACGGGACCATACTACCTTCCACATGTATCTCTAGTTTCCTCAATTATCGCTTCAAATCCTCCAAGTCACTCCATTATCCATACATATAATCCTCAACAAGACAAGGCTCCTAACATTAAATCTATTCCTAGGATTTCCTAGGGCAACGACCATACTACTCCCCACCATCAGCTACAGAAGGAACTCCCCCTAACACCCTCTAACTAGCTCACGAATACAAGTACATATCCCCGACACTAGATAATTCTTCGAATGAAAGGTATCACACTAAAACGGTTCAAATTAAATAAGAGTTGCGTAATAAGGTTAAAACCTAAACAACTAAAATTATTTAGTCTCAATAATATGTAACTTTGTATATATGCTTACTAGTTAGTTGAAGTTAATGGGAACTCCTAAAAGCGCAAAGCAAGCAACATTCGAGCATCAAGTAATCGAAACAAGCATTACCTAAATAGGTCATCCCATCACTAACTAATCAATACTAGCATGCAACTCTACAAGCGTATACAGTAGGCATACAAATACATCTCTCCTAGAAAACTATCCTTGGCCCTAAACTAGCATGCGATCATAGATTCATAAATCAAAGCATATCCTAAAACACGTATGTGTATTTTGGGAAAACTACTTGAGCTCGGTCGATTACATACACCACACCCCTTTTCTTTTATAATAAATCTCTTTTATAAAACATTTCCTTTTTGAAAATCTACCAAACCCTCAGTTTGAATTCAGACACACCCAAGAGTATGCTTAAATCCCTCAAACCAAGGCTTTGATACCAATTTGTAACGTACCAAAAATTAAGACTAAAAGTTCTAATTTTTAGAATAATAAAACCATCTTCCAAACGTGTTCATAAAAAAATAATAAAATCAAAGTATAACTAAAACATCCAAATACATCAGAGTCAAATAAAATGCGGAACAATGTGGTGTGAACGAAGTGATCACCCCGAGCTCTTCCCTTATGATCAGAAAGTACCTGAAACATAACGGACCTTGCCCAGTATTGAGCCCCGCTCAGAACAGATCAGTTAGATATATCAGATGGGCCCACCTCATCAATTTCATCTGGTCCCACCTAGCATCGGGCCCCACCCGCTACACATATAAACACATAAACACATGAAATAATCATAAAGATAAATAACATACAACATACTCATTAGGCCTCGCCTAGCATCAGGCCCCGCTTGGTATACATATCAAATATCATACATGCAAGATTCACGTAGACAACTAGCATCCTAATCATAATAAACTATGGACTGAAATAGGTTCCTTCGACCCGCCAAGAACAATGAGGAAACTCACCTCAAGTTGTTGAATATCTCAGTTAAAGCTCAGACCACCGATCTGGAAAAATCCCCATGCTAGCATCATCAAATAATATCTAATTAATAATTGGTCCACATCCTATAGTTGGAATCCTAGTCCAATTGTCCAATCCTCTGAATAAAAGTCCATTTTATCCTTTCCTCACTTGGCCCAAAATCTGAGGCCCAATCCAATAGCACCAAAAGCCCAATATGGCCAAATTCCTAATTGGGCCCAAAACTCCATCATAGGCCTAATTCCAAGAAGGCCCAAGACCTAGCAATGGCCTAAAAATTAGATGGCTAATGGCCCAATACGGTGCAAAACTCTTCTAGCCCATATGTGGCCCAAAACGAGAAAGTCAACCAAAGTCAATCCTGATGAGTACGCCCGGCATAATAAGGCTTATGCCCCACGTTCTACCTCAGTGTCCAGTACGCGTAGCGTACGCGCTGGGTATGCCCAACATATGATGCAATTGACCACCTTCACCATTAAGTACTTAAATGATTAAGCTATCACGCCAAGTCTCATATCTGGTCTCTAATGATGTCTTAACACATAAAGTTGGCAACTTTACTCCCATGCATGACTTAATGGGACCCAAAACTCAAAGAGAACCATAATAAGGATCCTAACAAGTGTATGAGCCAATATAACTCATAAAGATTACCTTTTTAAGGATCTGAAAGGTGCTAAGATCTACCATTTCTGACTTTTGGAGTATACCATACTGTCAAATATGTCTTAAGGGACTAAAAAATGCACAAACAATGTCCTAAATTGGATCTAGAATAACGAACCATCAAGTTGAGAGCTTTATACCTCAAATAGCTTGCAAGGTTGATGATGATTCTGGATCTAGAAGCTCAAGCCACACCAAAGCAACCTCCATGTGTTCTTCCTTCAAATCACAAAAAACACCACTAAAATCACCTCCAAGCTCAAATCTCACAAATGGTAATTAGGGTTTCGCTCTTAGGGTTTAGAAAGGTGGAGGTTGGTCATAAGGAAGTCTGAGGGTGTCATAAGTTATTTAAATAGAGCACAAACACTAAAACTTAGGGTTTGCCCTTGCATAGCATACGCCCAGTGTACATGGGTGCCTTTGTGTCAAACCCTCGAGCCGGTACGCCAACATACTCAGCTAGGGACAAAATTGAAAAGATTTCTAAAATGAAGGGCTTAAAGGGAAAAACCCGAAATATAGTGTTACACAATTGGAGCTAGGTTTTCTATGGAGAGAAGAAGACTTTTATTAACTTGATTGAGATCTACAAAAGGTATGTAACCCTCCAGTTAAAGTGAATTTTGATTTCATCTAGTGTTTATAAGTTTTGTTGTTAAATAGTATGTTGCTTTGTTAGGAATAAATCTGAGATGACGAATATGGAATATCAACAACAATAAATAATCAATCACCATAATATGCAAGTAATCTGATAAAGGTTTTGTGTATATTTATATGGATCTGAAGGTACAAAGAAAACCCTAATCAGGAAAAAGCTTACATCAAATGCTAACCTAATGATTATTTATAGGGAACATAAAATATTTACCAAAAATATAAAACCCTAAAAAAGGATTCCCTAAATAACCAAAGATGTCAAATCAGTTTCAATATCTCAAATACTTAACAATCTCCCCCTAGATGTTGAAACTGATGAAAATCATGATTTTCAATCTTCTTGGCATCTCTCCCCTAAAATGTGGGACTCATCAGCATATGAGGTCTTCAAAGTGATAAAAATAAATATCATCTTCCAAATACGAACTCTCCCTTGAATAATCAACACTCCCCCTTAAATTTTCAACAAATACCATGGAGAGAATCCGGAAAGTAAAAAAGAATTACCAACAATCTTCGATATCTCTAGGGATGTCAAAAAGTCCCGTGGGACACCGATCCCGTGGGGGCCCCGTCCCGTATGGGGGCATTTGTTGAAAAAAATCGGGGATGGGGATGGGGGTGGGGGCAAGGTTAACCCCCGTTTGAATTTCAGGGGCGGGGGTGGGGGTTGGTAGTCCCGTCCCAAAACCCCCGTGGGGGCCCCGTTAATAAATTATATAAATTAACATATATTAATTATATAAATATGATAAATAATAAAATGATTTCTATGTACAAAAATACAATAAAAAGCATGCTTTTAAATTGTTTGTAACATGTAAAACTATGTTATAAATATATATTTGTAACCCAATAAATAGTTTGTTTAGTCCAAACAAGGATTTCATTTAGCCCAAATAAGGTAACCTAAAATCAATCGGGGGCGGGGGAACAGGGGCGGGGGCGGGGTCAAAAGGGGAATTCGGGGGCGAGGGCGGGGGTGGAAAGGATGAAGATTTCAGGGGCGGGGGAACAAGAAAATTTTAGGGGCGGGGGCGGGGGATGCAATCCCCGTCCCGTTTGCTCCCGTTGACATCCCTAGATATCTCATAGAGTAAGTCTACGTATAACCTGCTCTGTCATAAGGAGTGATTTTGCCCAAATAGATCTTCAAAACCCGTCAGATTTGATGAAATAAATCCTTTAGAATATACTTAATTCTCGAAAGTTAAAACCGAAAAAATAACAAAAATTAATTTTGTATTTTTCGATTTTTAAATTTAGACAAAAAGAATAAAATAAGAAACAATTATTTAGAAGGGTTTAAAAATAATAAGACTAAAGACAAGGACAAGAAGTGAAAATATTTTGAAAACGAGTAAAAGTGATTAAAATCTAAGAATTTGTACAGAAATGTTGGATCTGGGGTAGAAACTGTTAAGTTAAGTAAGCTCCAAGGACTGAACATGTAAATTGAATTATTGCCTTCAATTTAACCGAGACAATTACGATCTTTGACTTGAAAAAGTTAAAAATCATATTAACGAGGATATTTGATACGCAGCAAATCCCGACGAGCAACGATCTTGAACCCAAAGAAATCCCGATTGAGACATTTTCCCAGTCATGATTCCGAGACCACAGATAAACAGTAATTCGGATTTTATAAATTCTGAAGCCGATTTTGAAGCTTTGAGATTCCGAGTAACAAAATTCCGAATGTGATTTCAATTTTGAGACTGAAACTCCGATTTCGAATCGATTGCAACTTCCGAGCCTAGAACTCCGTATGCCTCCGAGCTCTCTGAACGATTCGGAGATGAACAGTAAACACCGAAGAGTGATTGCGAGTCCCAATTTCTAAATGCTCGTTCCTATTGATTTCGTTTAGAAATTCTGAAGATCAATTTTTGATTGCGAGTTTGACCTTCAATTCCGATTTTGACTTTTGAGAGTCGATTTCCATATGGATTCAGAAACACGATTCAATTCCGAAAGCTATGACGGTTTCTAATTTCTAAATTAAAGAATTTTGATATGGTTCCGAACAACCAGGAATTCGGGTTTTTTTTTTTTTTTTTTTTTAATTGCGAATTTCAATTCCTGTAAAACCATTTGTCCGTTCGTTACATATGCAAAATAAGGATTTCATCACAGTTACGTTTTTGGCCCCTAGAGAATCAGAGCATAATGGAATTCAGCCCAATAAACCCTATCAAACATCATCTTTATTGTAATTTCGAATTTAACCTTTTATTTCTCAAAAGTTCCGAAACTAGCCCCTGTCAAAAGTACACTTGAAAGCTTGCACCCACTCTTTACTATAGCATGTCAGAACTTCACCCCTTTTTGCAGAAAATGTCATTTTTAGCCTACTTTTTTCAACTTTTTCAGTTTTTTGTCATTTACAACGATTAAAAAACAATAAAAATTAATTTCTTCAACAAGATTTCATATCTTTCACTGAATTTTTACCAGATTTTGTCCCCTTTCTCGATTTTTTTTTTGAAAAATAAAACTTTTTGAAACCTTTGGTACTCATTTAAGATTCAAGATTGAAGTTGGCTTCTTGGAAACTCATTTATTTGAAAAAAATCAATCATCTTCTAAAAATAATACCCACTTTTTAGTTGGAAAACAAAATTTTCCAAATATTTCATTAAACCAACCAACTATTATTTTCTCTTTTCTGCAACTTCTAACATCTTTATCAAAAGAAAAATGAGAATTGAAGTTTCTTTATACAAGTTTGACTTCAACTTTCTGCACTTTTTCACAAGCTTGAGGGACTTGTACCTTGGGCATCCAAACCTTCTTCTTCTTCTTCTTCTTCTTCTTCTTTCTTTCTTTTCAGATTATAAGGCTTCAAAGATGATTTTTGGATCTGAACACGTTCACTAGATTTTAGAATCTGAATATCACAAGCCTTTGGTACACAAACTTTTGGAGTTTGGTAAATCTGAACATCTTGAATTATTGGCTTTTTGTAAAGAACCATTCCTTCAAAAATATCATCAGAACAAGAAAAATCATTTGTTTGGGTTCCAATAGAACAAAATGTCTTCACTTTCACGATTTCAAAAGAATTTCTTTGAGATTCGTCTTCAGAAATACCAAATTCAGCATGTAACACTTTGGAAAAACTTGAACAACTTGACTCCCCCTTAACAAGAACATCTGGAGTCATCTTTTCTTTAGAAACATGAAGAACATTATGAACTTCACCAAGAACACCAATAACATCCTTTTGATTTTGAACAACATCTTCTTTTCTTTTTCTTTCTTTCTTCATTTGTTCTTCTTTTTCTCATTCCAAATGACTTTTGATAATACGAAATTATTCCAACACAAGCTCATTTTCATCCAAAAAAAATTATAATTCGTTTTTCTATATTTTTCAAATATGCATCTTAATTAATCTATCCATCTACTAAGAGATTATACAAATCAAAGACACTTTGAGAATTTTTTATTGGACCATAAATAAGATAACAACAATCTGTATTTGAAAGTCTAAATTTTGGATCTGTAACTTTTTTTCATAGTTCTTTAGTCGATGATAACAACTTTGAAACCGAAGAGTTCATCATATCTCCAACCAGAAATAAAACTCGAAGAGAGAGAAAATAGATCTGATATGGGTTTTAGAGAGAGAAAAAAAGATTTGAACACAAATATGAGAATAAACACGAAATTCTTCTTCAATTTCTCTTTCAAAACACGAATCAAGAACAAATCAGATGATAAAATGAGTAGAAGATAACAAATTTGAACAAGGTTTTGTAATAATACGAGATGTTTTACTTTTTCTTTCCAGCAAACTTAAAAAACTTGAAGAACAATGTGAGATTCATGAAAAAATTTCACCAAATCTGATCGATTCTTGTAATAATCGTTGAGATCTATAAGAACCTACATTGATACCACTTGTTGGGAAAAAACCCTAAGAACGATTTGATGAACATAATGCGGAAAATAAGAACGAAAAAAATTATGAAGATATGTTGAATGATCAAATGAATTATTCAAGAACATGATGAATAAATTACACAATAATAACAGATTAAAGTAAATGTACTCTACCTAAGAAACCTCATTATGTTTGGCGGCTACATTGTGCCTCACTTTTAACCCTAATTATGAATAATACATGGCAATATATAGGGAATAAAACAACTGTTTGGCCTTTAACCTACACTTCATTAAGGGGGCTCATTGTCATAATCCATGGAGTACTTTGAACCCTACACATGTGACACTAATACTTGATATTATGTGCATATGATTGGAAGAAATAAGTAACTGATTGCACGCTAGTATTCCACGCTAGAAATATAACAAAAGTTGTTATGGATGTTTCTGAACTTTTGCTAACCAAATAGTCTATATTTAAACAATAGATAGTTTGTACATATTCTTATAGGAACATGTAGCATTTGACTTTTTTAATAAATCTGGAGTTACTTATCATTTAATGGATGTTCACATTCATGTTTCGAGACGAGGTATTCTATGTTAAGAATATTTTCTCATAATATTATTTATGAAGTAAATTTGTAAGTTTTCATTAAATTAATAGTTCGAAAATTAACACCTATATATCAAATGATATTTGATTCAAACTTATCTATGCCATTATCATCGTTACTATATAAACTTGAAATATATATGCCACATTTAAAAGATGGAATTTTTGAAGGTAGATGTGTCTGATTCATTTGATACATGTGAATCCTATTTATATGAGAATATGATTCACACGTGTCTTTCTCTACTAGTAGTGATGGAACAAAATGCTTGACAAAGAAGTACACGTTGTGGTGTATGTAATGCTTTAAATCCATGTCTAGATTTGGTAATAGATATTTAATCAATTTCACTAACGACTTTTATTCGTTATTGTGGAAACTTTTGATTTGCTAAAATTGTTTCATAGTAAAGATTGAAATGCAACTTAATAAGACCATCATTAACCATTTTGTTTTGATAAAGAAAATGATTTTTTTAAAAAAAGACTTTTTGGAACATCTTAGGAACTAAGAAATCGATTAACAACTCATTCCATCAACGAAAATCTTAGAAAATTAGTGTTTTATACCTTACTTGCTATTAGGTGCACTAGCGTACTTTTGGAGTAATGTATTATGTGTTAATATGTGGTAAATGATATGTGTTATAGCATGCTTTAGGTTACCTACCTAGAATGTTAACATCTGAAAGGATTTGAGTTCTATTTTCAACCTTAATTTGGAAAAGGAAGTTTTATGTGTAAGGGATTCTAAACGTTTAATTAACGTAATAGAACTGATTGTAACCTTTCCAGAAAATAAGGAGACTTTTGATAGTTAACATTGCTAACTTTGTAAATAGTGTATGAATACCTATAAACTAGTTTCGTACCTTTAAAATATTTTGGTAACATAATAGTACCTTTGGAGGACTATTATACAAGTAAAGTGCATTGTCAATTTTTGAGATGATAGAACTTTGGCGTAATCCATGAAGTCGCTCCACCGGCTGGTGATTTCGCCACCGACCAGATTAAATTAGTGATTGGTGATGAATTTAGAAGTTCTTAGGATGGGGATAAATACTTCAACAGTATCGAAGTTAGAGTTAAATGAGATGCTACAAAGAATTCATAGAATTTAAGAAAGACAAAAGAAAAAGCCGACCGGGTTTTCAAACTCATTAGGTCGAGTCTTTGGCTATCTTTTCGATGTAGTATGATGTTCGAGTGGTGTGTTAAGAGTTGATCTATATCATATACAAGATGCTTTAACTTAGTATTTTGAATTCTATCACATCCTTACGAAAATTCCAAGGTATGCTAAGCTAACTTTAACATACATGACTAGGATGGTGAAAATTTAGTCATTGGTTTGTGAAGTGCTCATTAACTTACTCATTTAGTAAGTTAGAACATTTAGTTGAAGAGGCGATACATCTATATTATTACACCATGAAAAATCTTAATGTTAAGATATGATAAAGAACAAAGTGGAAGGTAATGGAACATGCTAAGATGTAGCTGAGAGGAAGACTTTTAGGATTGATTCCTATAAAGTAAATGATAATGAAGTGAAGAGATAGAATGTTATGCAAGGTGACTTGCAAATATCAAAAAGTTGGTACAAGTAATTGGAGAATGTTTATCTCGATACCACCAGAGTAAATTCAAAATATAGTGTGCCCTACAGACTGGAGACTATATACCAGAAAGAATATGAAAGAGTTTTGAAGTAAAGTTCCTAAAGAACTAAGAGAAGTGGTAGAATATACTAGATCAATCATATGTGCGAGAAGAATACTAAATGAAAAGTCTAGGAAGTTTTAATATGTGCTTAGTAAAGCAAGTGGTTATTATTAGAGCGCTTAGAAGCAACGGTAAAATCCTAGTGGATTCTAGGGAAATTTGTTTTATGTGCTTATTTGGACACACTTATGTGTGTTAAATTCTTTTGTAGTTATCAAGTCTAGTGAATTGGGAACTATGAGGCAATTTTTAGGATGAGGATGCATAGGTGTGAAAAGTAGTATAGGTCTATACTATTGGAAGAACATGATTCATACTCTGATCAGGAAGAGTCACACGGTTAATATGGCACTACTAGTTGATTTTGTCTTGTTGTTTCCATTATTACTTGTGTTATGGTGATGATTATGAATGTAGTTTTTGTTCAGAACCAAGTGGTCATGAAAGATTGATTCTAATTAATATAAATTTTCATAAGTGAGTTGATTGGTTTAGTGAACCATGTCATGTGTGGTGACCGACTTTAGTCGTAAGATTGAAGAAGGAAGTGACCGAGATGATAGAAAAAAGTATTGAAGCCTTTGTTGGGGCTGAAAAACTAGTAGCTAGATATATTATATGCTATAATGTTGTTGTAGGTTGTTATTTCTTAACCAAAGGAGGAAAGATCAGGTTTTTAACACAAGATGGAAGGTGTCTTTTGTGTCAATGTCTGTTTTGTAGAGGCAAGAGTTAAGTTGATTATGTAAATGTTGTGTGGTGCAATGGAAGGTCATTAAAGTATGACCATATGGTCTATTATTGTAGTTGAAGTAAGGACCATATAATGGGACGATACCAAACTTAGAAAGGAGCAATAGTCTCCGATGAAAGTCAAGTTTGTGACTCAAGAGTAAGGACTAAAGGTGGATAAAGGGCAAGTGCAGGTTCAATCACCACCATCAGCAGATAGGTTCAAACCCATTTTGTATTCAGGAAACAATGGAAATTGCAGTCATTGTAGCTAGTATAAAAGTTCATGCAAGTGTCTTTTGTGCATTTTTACCCAAATGCTTCAGATATTATTAGAAGGATCATTACAAGAGGATCAATTAGAGAATTACAAGGATAATCATCCTAGAGTAGAGGGAGGAATGGTACCGAGTTTAGTGCATGTTGATGCTATTTGTAAATTTCCATTATGTTAGTAAAAATCCTCTAATACAATTTTACATACATATGCATTAGTAGACAACTTCGTGCTTTTCATGATCTTGATTAGATTGTGATCATGTTATGCAAGAAGAATCACTCGTTGTAGACACAAGAAGTGATACTATGATCGGGGTGTTAAGTTCATTAATATGATAATTCGGAGTTTCCTCGAAGAAGAAAAGGAGCTACAAATCATATAGGAAGAGCCAACTTGGGCTTTGATCAGTTGTGAGTTGCAGTAGGTAAGGGTTCAAACCCAAGTAGGGGAAAGCAAACCATTAAGGAAAAAGTGAGAAAGGCAACTCGACTTCATATTTGATGTCAAGATCCAGGAGAGTTTCAAGCACAAGAACCTAGGAGAAGAAATATTAGCTTCAATTGGTTTTACGTAGATGATAGCATGTATGTTTTGGTTGGAAGGTAAGAAAACGACATCAAATATCTTGAGGAAACTTGAAATGTTTACTTATACCTATGAGTGAATGGGACGATCTTGTCTTAGATCTTATCATCAAGTGTCCCAAGAGTGTGTAGAAACACAATATGTTGTAGGTTATAACAGACCAAGAGATAAGAGTATACCTTTCTAGGTATAACATATGTAGAGAATTGGTTTATAGAGAATGTTTTTGTAGACTTGTTATCATTAATAAGTAAAGATTTTAATTCAAGATTTTTCTTAGATTCTCTTGAAAATATTTATGTTAGTGATAATGTGAAACAGTTGTAGTTTGACAAAGTCGAAACATGAAAGGGACACAGAACTGTTAAGTTTGCAAACTTTTTCATTTTTGGATCACGTAAAAAACGGTTGTGTGAGGAATAATATATAACAGGGTCACTTTAATGAGACCTTAAATCAATAATGTTAATGTTATGGAATTAGATCGGAAGGCTGTCAAGATGTCATAAAGGAACCTAGAGTATTATTTAGTGTATAACATGATGCGATCGATTGAGATGGTACTGTGTGAAAATGAGTACTAAGGCAAATCCTTACTAAGGGATCAGAAGGCAACTTAGGAATCGTTATTCAGAGCTATTTTTTTGTTGTATGAATCTGGGACATAATCATCCTATGTAGGAGGTAATTATAACACCTGCAAATTCGGGCTAGACGTATAAGTTATACTAATAATAATTATATATTTTATCCAACAACTAAATCGTTCAATAGAGTAATTATTCTTCATATGCATTATGAGCAAATAAATAATTATCGTATACATGATATGTAAATAAATATTAATAGTGTATTGTATTGGTAGAATAATATTAAAAACAAAATATTATTTAGGATAAATAATCTAAACGAAAGTCGTATAAACCATAGTCATGACCAAGTGGATATAAAGAACGCTAAAATATGACTTCGTAAAAGGGATTTGTGATTTTTCGAAGTTTCACGTTCGACGCGATACAATGTATGTGTCATAAAACGTGAGATAGAGATCAGTTGCTCGTTAGACAAAACATTATGAATGAAAGTTGCAGTACTTGTTGATATGAAATCAGTGATATAATGAACGTTAAAAATGGAGCTCGTATGTAAAAGATACAAAGGAAATTTGGTCCATATTGTCGATATGCAATGTCTTTCCCAATGTAATCTTTACAAATTTGTCAATTTAGAAGAGAACATGAATTAGCCAACGAAGTGTAAATGAAAGCTATAGTACTCGTCGATATGAAGTCGTGGATATAAAGAACGTAAAAAATGAAGCTGTAAGTGAGAGATACGAAGAAAACCTTGTGCTGAAGATTGAGGCACAATGCGCCCAGTAAAAGGCGTAACAAGGCCTTTCTCTAGCCTTCTATAAATAGCATGCCAAGCCTCCCTCTTTTCTTGCTCATTCCGTTCTCAATTTTCTCTCTCTAGAATCTCTTTCTCTTTGTAAAATTTTGGCCTTTTGAGCCCTGAAGTATCCGTGACGAAGTACTACAACAATTGAAAGCCAACAGAAAGAAGTGTTCAATGTCGAAGTTCTATCCACGAAATTCCAAGTTTTTTGTCAAACAACTTGTAAGGTGAGTTATGCTTATCGTATATTAAGTATAAAATATATTTTTCTTCGTAGTCATTATTATGAACTTTAAAATACGATTTATCAATAATATTGATCATTATACTTACGGGAGTAAGGTGTAGGCTAGATCTATGAGGTGTTTAAAGTGTATTTTCCAAACAATGTATCTCTACATACCCAATGGATCCTACCTCCGAGATGATCTTACCTCGTTGTTCTTTATCAACTATAAGTCGGTATTCTTTTGGGATTATTGTCAAATATATATATATATATATATATATAACGATTAAAATTTCATAAATACAAATAAATACTAAGGCTTAGTAATATTCGTATTTAGGTCGTTTTAAAGAGAAAACTAAAGCGTCAATCAAAGATCTGATTTTCCCGCAAGTCTTCCACCTATATCAGTTGAGCGAATAGTTACTTTCATTAATATAATTTTAATACAAAGTATTTATTAAAAATTATTAATTATCTATTGAAACTTATTTCTGAATTAATTGCTTATTATCTTTAATATTTTTTAAATGTATATTTTACAAACATACAATGTGTGACCAAATATGATTATTTATGTGTTAAAATATTTATATGATGTTATTACATGATAATCTAAAAATTAAGTATTATTACTTAAAATTATATATATATATATATATATATATATATATATATATATATATATATATATATATATATATATTACAATACTTGATAATCTTTGTTTAAATATTTACACTAAATTACAATTAGGGGTGGGAAATCGGGTCATCGTCTCGTGTTTTTTGTTTGACACGACAATGTTTTATGTAACACGAACACGACACGACATGATGCCATTTTCTTTTTAACTAACACAAAACCGAACCGATTAAAAACGAAAAACATGACACAACATGAAAAAGATAAAACAATAAAAAAAATTTAGTTTATTTAATTAATACTTAATCATACATAACACGAAAAACACGACTAACACAAAAAAAAAACACGACAAATAAATGCTAAATCGTGTCAATTTCGTGTTGAATTTTAAACACAAACATGACACCACATGACATCGTGTTTTTAAACTTAACACAAACACAACACGAACATGAATTCGAATTTCAGTTTGTCCCAATTCTGTTTCGTGTCGTTTATTTTTATCGTGTCGTGCCAATAATTGTCACCCCTAATTATGATAGTGTTTTCTAAACAGAGTTAGTATTAAAAGTAAATTTTAGGGATTATATTATTTTCTAAGTTTAAAACTAAGACGTATAAAGGATGAATGGTTCATAGTTAGGTTGGATAAAAGTGTAGTCGTATACAATATTACGATATTATGGTATAAATAGAAAATTGGTTTTCGAAATAGATTATAAACATTATAGTCTTAACTAGTAATGAATAAGACTTATCAATCATTCTTAGTTCAAGTTAAATCGAAACAATGTTTAATTATATCCTATAACTTAAAATATTACATTGGCAAGAAATTGTGTTAATTATCAATATTGTAATCTCGTCTAGTTATACACTAGGACTTAAAGGGGATGCTTAATTCAATTAATTTTAGATATTGGGTTGCATTATATTAAAAGTGTGTGTGTGTGTGTGTGTGATAGGGACAAAGAGTAGAACTCTATTCTGTAAAACTATCATGTGTCGATGTATGGATTAAGTACCCGAGTACAATACCGTATTCCTTTGGAAAATAATATATGGTGGGTACAATCAGGCAACTACCATGATACACCTTGTCATCTCCCACAGTAAGATGAGAACACTTGGTTATTCTAGATAATCTTATGAATTACATTGCTAGTGTGGACTTATTACCCACATACGTAGATAAAATAGGATACTATATTCATCAGATAATCTGATGGCTTAAATTCCCTTTATGACTTACACCATCCAAGGAAGCCCCTAGTTTTTTAGTCAAACCATTGCTCTAAACGATTCACCATGTAAGTTTATTCTTCTTGATAATTATGGACTAGGATTTGTGAGAATCAGTTGGGATAGGTATGCATGGGTGTAAGGCTTCACATATATCTAAGTTATGGGATATATCTATGTTGTTTGGTAACAATTGGTTTTGCAAGTTTGATAGTTATAAATTATTATCATTGTAATATTATAGGATTTAAAACCCTATGTGTCTCACCAAGTTTCTCAACCTAACTCACTAAAATTATATGTATCACAGGTAAGAAGGTTAAAGCTATTGAAACTTATTTCAGATGCTGAGTAATTAAGAGACATCATGCAATAGTGTTTAGGACCATTATGTCTTTATGTTGTAACACATGTTATGTATTGAGCATGACATCGTTAGTGTTTTGTATTTTGAATAACCATCTTTATTCAAGATATTTTAATCAAACCAGTTAGTTTCGAAAAAAATGTTTTATTGTATTGGGATTTTTAATAAAGAAAGATACTGAGATTTTTAAGCATAAAGAAAAGTTTTTTTTTTCTGAAAAATAGTGGATGTCACATAAAGCTAGTGGGTGTGCAACAACATTCATAGTCTTGTATTGTCACACCGCCAAACCAGAACGGCAGAATCGTTCGAGGGTGGATGACTTCATGTAGTATTGTAACAATTGAAGACATAGTAAAGAAAGCAATACAAGCATCACATATATAATTTAAAAGTTTACATTGTTGAAAGGTACTTGTTTCAAAAGAAATTACAACATGATGTTTAAAATGAAATTAAACTAATGCTGCAGCGTCCCTTCTTCAAAAGCTGCAGTTTACCTGTATTATTGAATCCCTGAGAAATACAAGTGGTTTTGAAAAAGTAGATCAGCATTTAAGCTGGTGAGTTCATAAGTATTTAGTGACAATGTTTATATGAAAAAGAATGAAATTTTTTTGTTCACGTTAAATGTTTCAAGAAAATCCCATATTTTCTACATAGTAGATGATTGTTTGATTTGTTCCAAAACTGTAATGCAATAATGCTTTTAATGCCTAAAAGAGTAGTTTTATGTGTAAATCGTTAAGGCATTTGAAAAATCCCGTAAATCAATGTGTTTTTAATACTCCATGTGAGTCTTATAACCATGCTAATTGACCCGGATGCCTATATCAACGTTCTTCAAGCGTTGAAAAGTTATGATGTTTGTCACCCCAGGCCTGTCGGCCTAGCTGTAGCTAACAGCTTAGGTGTAGGATTGTCAATCCCATATAGATCTATACACAAGTATCACGCTCCCCCTACAATGGATTATGGTATATAATACAGGACTTAAAATGCATACTCGAAGTACGTGAAATGCCTCACAAAATTTAGTATAAACAGATTTACGTATGAAAATGTCTATTTTGTTCTTGTATATGAAAATATCTTCTTTGATGTAGTGTACCTAGTATGTAAATGTTCGTGATTTCCTTGTAAACTATACCTATTATAGTTTTTCAAAGTTTGTTTCGTTCACATAGTAAATCCTAGTGTAATGCTCACTCTTTATGTAGGGTATAACATGTAAAATGACTTAACTGTTCACATATACCTAATGTAAAATGGAGCATTTGATTTGTATATATACATATATATAGGTTTTATTTCCACAAGACAAGGTGTCTTTGAAAGTATATCTATTTCATACGAGAATACTCATGTAGTAGTTTATGAATCACGTATGATTACTTAGATAAAAAGTTTATATAGTGAATCGTTAAGTTACACACGATAATAACAGTGTGTTTTACTTGCATTCCCCCCTTTAATATTGTATAAAAAACATTTATAAAACATTTAAAACGTAGTTTATAGGGGTATGAACTCACTTGAAGGATCGAAGAAAGCAAGATGAAAACCGAGCAGAACTTTGACTCGAGAAAGCGGATTTTCTCGGGATTCTCGAGAATCTCGGGAGCACAAACGACCTTCGGGACTTGAGTATGGACATCGGGGCTTCGGGATAGCACGTGTATGGAAAACGAGGCAAAAACGCAAGAAATATGAGAGAAAAGGTGTAATTTCCCTGGAACCTCGCATCCCTTGTATAGGGGATGGGAACCCCTCGGTACGCTGGGCGTACGGGGTTACACGGGGCGTACTCCTACGTCACTGCTTACTGCATCCTCGGACGAAGGGTCTGATGGGAGGTCATAGAAGCGTAGGGGCGACATGGACATTCCGAGGCCTAGTCCTCGCGTACGCTGTTACACCGGGCGTAACCTGGATTGGGCCGGTGACTCCCCCTTCGGATAATACCGAATTTTAATTTAATTTTATATTTTTATTATTTAATAAAATTCAAAAATTCATATCTTCTTCATACGAACTCCGTTTTCGACGTTCTTTATATCCACGTGTAGGTGAGACCACTCTCTACAACTTTCGTTTACACTCCGTTGGCAAATTTTGAAATTATTTTTATTATTTATTTTTAAAAGGTCGGGGTAAGAAAAGTTCGCTAGAAATCCATAACTTCCTTGTTCGATGTCTGTTTTTTTCCAGACTTTTTACCTTTGAAATACCACTGTTGAGACCTTCGATTCTCATTTACGTCATTCCGACCAAAAGTCGCTTGATTTCTATTTCGAGTTTTTGGCTGTCTACCGCTATACCGAACTTGGAAAAATCATAACTTTCTCATACGAAGTCAGATTTGGACGTTATTTTTATATACGCTCACGGTTTAGTGATATCTAACATAGTAGGTAACTAAAATAGAGACTTTTGTACATTTTATTTTTAAAGTTAATTTCATTATTTTCAAAAGTGGTAACAATACTTGACGTTTTAAGTCATTACATAGAATCGAAATATCGGGTTGTCACATGTATGTTGTTGACATACCGATTCGTGGGATCAATATCAAAATACAGAGATCATGACAAGTTAAACGATTAAGTATAATTGCATTATTGTTAAGGATCTTCAAGAGCTTAATATATAAGACTCTGAGATTTTATCATGTCAATACCACATTACATGATTTTTACCGTGCCTCAAAATCCTAGTAAAATGTTTGAATTAGATAGTATGATTGTATTCCATATGTTGCTGCAATTCAATTAATCATATATGTCATGTTATGCATGAAAGGCAGATTCATCATATGACTGGAGCATGACGAATAAATACCAGTATAATCCTAGAATAATTCATGATATGATTTATAGGAACATTCTAAAAGAACTTACGAAGAATTGAGCAAATATTCTAAATATCGGAATATTTATTAGAAAGTTATGTGTAAACGGTTATACATATTCAAACTTCCAAATAAATTGAGATTGTCCAAAGTTACAATCGGGCATGTCCACATTATGAATGAAGGTGAAATTACATGGATGAGAGTTCCATGCATAATTTAATTACAGTTGTACATCAGAGGTCTAACACATTATTGTTCGGGAACCACATATGAAGATAGTTAAATGAATAGTTCGCTATTACGATGAGTAATCCCATCACGCTGGTACTAGTATCTAAGTGTAACGCCCCAATTCTCGGGTATTGTCTAAATACGACTTTAAGGGTTAAGCCCTACTTGATGAGTCGGTTGATCTACTCGTTGAGTAGCAGTGGGGAGGATCGCGGGTTAAGTGACCTACTCGACGAGTCCATATTGGTACTCGGCGAGTAGGAGCTAGCAGCTAAAACCTAAATCCCGGGGTTGTGCACCCTATTTAAGGGAACACAAACCTCTTTCAGCCTCTTTGCAATCTCTTATCAAACCCTAATATGTGTGTGTGTGTGTGTGTGCATTGTGTGTTTGAAGCCTTGGAAGGGGATTTTGGTGAAAGGAGCTTAGGAAGCAAGTGGTTTGAAGCAAGCAGCTTGGGGGAAATCTAGATCTACTCCATTTGTCATATCTTGGGAAGGCATCAAGCTATTGTCCTCTTTCTATTTCGTTCTAGACCTCCTTGGTTGGAGATTAGGGTTCTTGGTTGGATTACAAAGTCATTTTCTAGGGTATAAGCCAAGATTTGAAGTTGTAACTTCAGATCTAAACTCTTTGAGGATTAAGGGACCATAAAGTTATTAGTTTTGGCAAGTTTGATCCCCTCCCTATGTGTAAAACCCCATTTCAAGAATAGTTTGGGCTTTTTGAGACATTTAAGCCTTGCATGCATGCAACGTGTGCAACTTTACGTGATAAGCAGGCCTAAGGAGGTTGGATCTACAATTTGGGGGCTTGCCATGGCTTAAAAGTTGTCTGTGTGATAAAATGATTGGACGAACTCGGCGAGTTGCACGGTTGATTCGGTGAGTCAGATGAAGATAGTCGTGAACTCGACGAGTTGGAAGAACAACTCGGCGAGTCCGATGAAGATTGCCATAAGACTCGACGAGTTGAAGAACAACTCGGCGAGTCGGATGAGTTTTAACCAGGACACGTTTACATGTATGTCCGTCGAGTTAAAGGAGGGAACTCAATGAGTGGCCTTAAGGGTTGATCAAAGATTCAAAGGAACTCGACGAGTCACTCTGATGACTCGGCGAGTTGGAATGTGCTTCAGAGAACTCGTCGCGTACCCAAGTGTACTCGGCGAGTTAAGGTCAACATGGACTGTTGACCTTGATTGGGGACTTTGACTATGAAAAGGGGTTGACTAGTGGTTTATGGAGCACTTGATAAGGTGAAGGACTTATGAGCATGTCAAATTATGGTAATAGGTGGTGGAGTCTTTGGCAAATGATCGTAGAGCTTTGATTATTTACCGAGCTGACATCTTCAAGGTGAGTTATCCTCATTATACTAAGGGGTCTAAGGCACCAAGGCCGGTCCATTGGATTTGATATCCCAATAGTTATTGATATGATAAGTTGAGTCAGTAATGTATGCCAGTTGATATGCTAGTCGGGTAGATCTGTAGGACTGCCTGTGACATCGATAGATTATCTGTATGTGCATTTTTCTGTTACATGTCGACATGTCATGTGGGGTGGGTTTAGGTTGTACTGCTTTGTGCAGTAGCCAACAAACCCAAGAGTATTCCAGATATGAGCTGAGGGCCCGGTAAGCATTCCATACTCATACTGAGGACTCGGGAGCATTCCAGATACGAGCTGAGGGCCCGACAAGCATTTCAGACTCATACTGAGGGCCCAGGGGGTAATCCAGCTTGTAAAGTTGCGGGCCCGGTGCATGCTGTTCTGTTTTATTGATATAATATGCTGATGTTGATATTTCTATGCAGACTGTATGTGTGTCGGTATTTTAGGGGTAGATCACTAAGCTTTCGGGCTTACAATTTCAGTTTATTGTTTTAGTTACATCAGAGGATCGCGACAAGGCGAAGGCGTGATCATACAGCTCCTCCAATTATACTTATGTTTCTGGGAAAAACTCTGATAATCAGTATTTTAAAAACAAAAGTTGTAATGTTTTGATGAACTTGATATGTTTAAAAAGTTTAAATTGGTTTGAAATTTTTGGATGTTACAAGTTGGTATTAGAGCCTTGGTTTGAGTGAATTGGAGGAACATTCGTGTGAATCCAATCTCAAATCAAGGTAAAATTTTCAAAATGGTTTTCAAAATAATTAAGTGAGGATGCGAAGTGTACGATCAGTCGGAGCCAGTAAGTAGACCCAAAAATTTCGTGATATGATAGAACAGCATGCTAGTACTAGGCTAGGGATCTTCAGGAATTGCATGGTAAAATTACCTGATTACAAGATGCCTGCTAGCCTAGGGTTTCTCTTATGTGAAATTGACATCATTACTGTAGTTATCTAGTGTAGGCATCACGGTTATACATAACTAAGATCTTATAGCCTGAGAATGTTTGATTTGGACTTATGTTATGTTCTTGTTTGATTAGGAGCATAGGGTAGGATTGAATATTCAAAAGTCTATAGGGTCCAGCGTTATGTATGATTAGCATACACTAGTGTTGTAGGGTTGGTGGAAGTTTCGCAGATGGATGGGGTGTTTGGGAGGTGTCCGCCGACTTCGAGGCACTTAGCCTTCTTTTAGGTGGTGAAGTTTGTGTGCTCGATGTGATTATGTGTGTTGTTAGGGCTTTGTAATGATACTTGGGACAAATATGGGTAGGTGTGGAAGGTAGTATGGGCCCGTACTACTGAAAGCACGGGACCCATACGTATAACAAGGAAGTCACAAACCCTAGGGTTTTGTCGGGGGTTGGTCCCCGTAATTTGTATGAGTTATCTGATGCCTTCTGTTATGTTTCAGAATGCTGGTAACCAGGCACTTTGTGACTGGATCCGATTCAGGATCAGGATCAGGACCAGGAGAGGGCAGACAAGGGGAGTTGACAGCACCCGAGACGATCGGCCAGATGAGGCCAGATGAGATGGATGACAGGATCCAAGCAATCCTGCACGATGAGGTTGCTGCATTGTTTTGGGCCGAGTTGCCAGAGATATTCAAGTCAATTAAGACAGCTATGGTGGAGTATTTTGATGATCGCTATGTAGCCCTCGCGGAGACAGTCACCGCAACAGTTGCATTAGCTATATCTACGGCAGGGGGAGGAGTTAGTAGGGGTTTTAAGTACCGGGACTACGACAACACGAAGTCGCCTAATTTTGATGGGACATAGGATCCCATCAAGGCTATGTGATGGATTTCCGATGTGGAGGGTTGTTTCTTCACCTGCTCGTGTCCTACTGACCAAAAGGTCAGGTGTGCTCTGAACCTGCTTCGGTCCGGAGCCAAGGACTGGTGGAGACTTGCGACTGGGCTTACGCTGATGATCAGAGAACTACTGTTACCTGGGAGCAGTTCTGGGATATGTTCCACACTCATAACATTCTGACAGTCGAGCGGAAATGGTTGGCACAAGAGTTTCTAAGTTTAAGGAAGGATGGAGAGTCGGTGATGGAGATCACCCGTATGTTCACTGAGCGGGTGATGTTCTACCCAGAGTTTGCTTCCGAGCAGTCTCAGATGACTCGTTATCTGAGTATGCCCAACACTAATATCCAACATTTTGTATCTACCCAGCGATGCGATACTCTTCTAGAGTTACAGGAGGCCGCTAGACGGTGGGAGTTAGAGATTGAGCTGCAGCTAAGGGAGCAACGGTCAGCCCTGATACTGTCATAGCCGGCACCGAAGCGGCCTAAGACTGTTGATGCTAGGATCGGGGGTGAACAGGGCCGCACTTGTGGGAAGTGTGGCAAGGGACATTCTGGTGTATGTGGGCTGGTAGTGGGTACCACAAGTGTGGCAAGGAGGGGAATTATGTGAAGGATTGTCACCAGGCTACCCCAGTTTAGGGTATGAGGTTATGTTATCACTGTAACCAGGTCGGCCACTTGAAGGCCAACTGTCCACTACTTACCACCAAGCCAGTGAAGGCTGCAGCACCGGCTACCTTAAGGATCACAGATGGGAGACCAGTCAGGACAGAGCCTCTGAAGGCTCATGGTCGTGCTTTCCATCTTACGGCAGAGGAGGCCAAAGTAGCACCAGATGTGGTTGCTGGTATGTTTCTATCCCCATCTTGTTTTATTTATCTGTTATATGCTTATCTGTTGTACCTGTGATTAGGTATGTTTTTGGGGAAATCTTTGCCCGCTTTGGTCTTATTTGACTCGGGGGTGAGTCGGTCCTTCGTGTCTCGGTCTTTTAGTAGGGAGTTCAGTACACCGGTGGGCGAGTTGGAGTGTCCGTTACGATTATCTATCGCCAACGAAAACAGGGTTTCTGCTTCTTCAGTTTATCGGGGATTTAACTTGGAGGTTTTCGGGGTGTCCTTTCCGATAGACTTAATTCCGATTCACATGGGGGAAGTCTTCGTGATGGTGGGCATGGATTGGCTCAGTAAGTTCGGTGCTATGATTGATTGCGAGGGCCAGCGAGTGGTGGTTCGAACCCCAAGTGGGGGAGAACTGATTATATATGGTGAGGGCACCAGAGTAGGCTCAGGTTTTTGCTCAACTGCCAGGGCTCAGCAATACATTCAACATGGGTGTACGAGTTATCTAGCTTACGTGGTAGATACGCGAGTCAAGGACCAGAAATTGGTTTTCGATGTACCAGTGGTCAGGGAATTTGCAGATGTGGTTTTCGGAGGAGTTGCCAGGGATACCTCCGGAGAGGCAGGTCGAGTTCAGGATCGACCTAGTGCCAGGTGCAGCCCCTATCGCTAAGGCGTCATACTAGTTAGCGCCACCAGAGATGCAGGATTTGTCGTCACAGGTGTAGGAATTGTTGGGCAAACAGTTCATCCGACCTAGCAGTTCTCCATGGGGAGTGCCGATTCTCTTTGTCCGGAAGAAGGACGGTTCGCAACGGATGTGCATTAATTACCGGGAGTTGAACAAGATAACGGTAAAGAACCATTACCCACTCCCGAGGATAGACAATCTCTTTGATCAGTTGCAGTGTGCATCTTGGTTTTCCAAGATAGATTTGAGATCTGGGTATCACCAGGTCAGGGTCAGGGAGGAAGAGGTGGAGAAGACCGCGTTTCGAACTCGTTATGGACACTACGAGTTCTTAGTGATGTCGTTTGGGCTCACCAACGCACCAACAATATTTATGGAACTGATGAATCGCGTCTACAGACCAATGCTTGACCGCTCGGTTATAGTGTTTATAGATGATATATTGGTGTATTCCAAGACCTGAGAGCAGCATGAGGAGTATCTGCGAGAGCTGCTGGGAGTCTTGAGGCGGGAATGGTTGTATGCTAAGTTCTCGAAGTGTGAGTTTTGGTTACAAGAGGTCCCGTTCCTCAGACATCTCGTTAACCAGGAGGGGATTTTGGTCGATCCGGACAAAATCGAGGCGGTTATGAAGTGGGAGGTTCCGAAATCTCCCTCGGATATTTGGAGCTTCCTGGGATTAGCAGGATACTACCGAAG
Source organism: Lactuca saligna (assembly GCF_052625555.1). NCBI lineage: Eukaryota > Viridiplantae > Streptophyta > Magnoliopsida > Asterales > Asteraceae > Lactuca > Lactuca saligna. The sequence continues at coordinate 155,748,098 of NC_136423.1, read as the reverse complement.
ATTTATTCGGGATTTCTCCAAGATTGTAGTACCCCTCACTCGTCTGACGAGAAAATGGGTGGATTTCCGATGGGGCCCTGAGCAGCAGAGGGCGTTCGAGACCCTCCGTCAGTGTTTGTGTGATGTACCAGTCCTGACACTCCCGAAGGAGGTTGAAGATTTTGTGGTATTCTGCGATCCATTCATCACATGTCTAGAGGCGGTCCTCATGCAGAGAGGACGAGTGATAGCCTACGCATCACGGCAGCTGAAGTCGCATGAGACGAGATACCTTACGCATGACCTAGAGCTGGGCGCAGTGGTGTTCGCCCTCAAGATATGGAGACATTACCTTTATGGGGTCTGCTTTACCATTTATACAGATCACAAGAGCTTGAGACATATCATGGATCAGCCGAACCTGAACATGAGGCAGCGCAAGTGGATGGACGTAGTCAAGGACTACGAGTGCGAGATCCTTTACCACCCTGGTAAAGCAAATGTGGTTGTGGATGCTTTGAGCCGCATGTCAGCTGGGTCTTCCACCCCCACGACATGTATGAGGATAGCAGTGGATTCCCCGCTTGTAACTTTAATTAGAGATGGCCAAATAGAGGGCATGAGACCAGAAAATTTAAAGCTGGAGAGGATCAAGGGTGAGAACACCATGTTCGTGCAGGATAGTCGGGGATTACTCACCCGATGCTGTCGGGTTTGGGTCCCGATGTCTGGAGGGATTAGGCAGATGGTTATGGAGGACGCCCATAAGTCTCACTTCTCTATTCAGCGGGGGGCCACCAAGATGTACCGGGATTTGAGTTTGAGCTATTGGTGGTCGTGTATGAAGTGCGCAATTGCTTGGTACGTCAAGAGGTGCTTGACCTGTAGGATGGTCAAGGCCGAGCATCAGCGGCTGCATGGAAAGCTACAGTCCCTAGAGATTCCCACATTGAAATGGGAGCAGATCACGATGGACTTTATCACAAAGCTGCCAAAGACGGTGAAGGGGTTTGATGCCATTTGGGTCATCGTGGATCGATTGACCAAGAGTGCCCATTTATTGGCCATACGGGAGAGTTCGTCGGCCGAGAAGCTGGCCCAAGTGCATGTTCACAAGATCGTGTCTTGCCATGGGATTCCCATTTCCATTGTCTCTGATTGGGATGTCAGGTTTACCTCCCGCTTTTGGAAAAAGTTTCACGAGGAGCTGGGCACGCGATTGCATTTCAGCACAGCTTTCCACCCGCAGACAGACGGCCAGAGCGGGCGTACTATTCAGACCCTCAAGGACATGCTGAGAGCATGTGTCATCGACTTTGGTGGGAGTTGGGATTCTCATCTACTGCTTGCAGAGTTTGCCTACAACAATAGCTATCATTCTAGTCTTGGTGCCCCGCCTTTCGAGCTGTTGTACGGGCGGAGGTGTTGCACCCCGGTTTGTTGGGGCGAGGTGGGTCACAAGGTGATGGGTCGGACAGAGGTGGTCTTTCAGACCACAGAAAAGATTCAGCAGATCAGGCAGCGACTACAGACAGCTCAGAGTTGGCAGAAAAGTTATGTCGACCGATGCTGATCTGAGCTGGAATTTCAGGTGGGTGACATGGTTCTTCTGAAGCTCTCACCGTGGAAGGGCGTGATCCGCTTCAGGAAGAGGGGAAAATTGGGTCCCCGTTACATTGGACCGTTCAGGATTATTGCCAGGGTTGGCAGGGTGGCTTATAGACTAGAGCTTCCAGAGGAGCTTAGCTGGATCCATAGCACATTTCATGTTTCACAATTGCGACAATGCATTATGGACCAGTATGCAGTGGTATCGTTTAATGGCATTCAGGTCGATGAGCGCCTGAACTATGTGGAGAGACCTGTGGCTATTTTGAAAAGGAAGAAGAAGATTCTGCGGAAAAAGGAAATACCTTTAGTGAAGGTACAATGGGAACATCGAAAAGGATCCAAGTGGACATGGGAACCAGAGGCAGAGATGCGCGAGCATTACCCGACATTGTTTATCCCAACGGACTTCTAGGGCGAAGTCTAGTTTAAGTGGGGGAGAGTTGTAATGCCCCAATTCTAAGGTATTGTCTAAATACGAGTTTAAGGGTTAAGCCCTACTCGACGAGTAGGTTGATCCACTCATCGAGTAGCAGTGGGGAGGATCGCGGGTTAAGTGACCTACTTGATGAGTCCATATTGGGACTTGGCGAGTAGGTGTTGGTAGCTAAAACCCTAAATATCAGGGTTGTGCACCCTATTTAAGGGAGCACAAACCTCTTTCATCCTATTTGCAGTCTCTTATCAAACCCTAATACGTGTGTGTGTGTGTGTGCATTGTGTGTTTGAAGCCTTAGAAGGGGATTTTGGTGAAAGGACCTTAGGAAGCAAGTGGTTTGAAGCAAGGAGCGTGGGGGAAATCCGGATCTACTCCATTTTTCATCTCTTGGGAAGGTATCAAGCTGTTATCCTCTTTCTATTTCGTTCTAGACCTCCTTGGTTGGAGATTAGGGTTCTTGGTTGGATTACAAAGTCATTTTCTAGGGTATAAGCCAAGATCTAAAGTTGTAACTTCAGATCTAAATTCTAAGAGGATTAAGGGACCATAAAGTTATTAGTTTTGGCAAGTTTGATCCCTATGTGTAAAACCCCATTTCAAGCATAGTTTGGGCTTTTTGAGACATTTAAGCCTTGCATGCATGCAACGTTTGCAACTTTACGTGATAAGCAGGCCTAAGGAGGTTGGATCTACAATTTGGGGGCTTGCCATGGCTTAAAAGTTGTCTATGTGATAAAATGATTGGATGAACTCGGCAAGTCGCACGGTTGATTCGGTGAGTCAGATGAAGATAGTCGTGAACTCGACGAGTTGGAAGAACAACTCGGCGAGTCCGATGAAGATTGCCATAAGACTCGACGAGTTGAAGAACAACTCAGCGACTCAGATAAGTTTTAACCATGACATGTATGTCTGTCGAGTTCAAGGAGGGAACTTGATGAGTGACCTTAAGGGTTGATCAAAGATTCAAAGGAACTCGACGAGTCACTCCGATGACTCGGTGAGTTGGAACCTGCTTCAGAGAACTCGGCGAATACCCAAGTGTACTCGACAAGTTAAGGTCAACATGGACTGTTGACCTTGATTGGGGACTTTGACTATGACCAGGGGTTATGGAGCATTTAATAAGGTGAAGGACTTATGAGCATGTCATATTATGGTAATAGGTGGTGGAGTCTTTGGCAAGTGATCAGAGAGCTTTGATTATTTACTGAGCTGACTGCTTCGAGGTGAGTTGTCCTCATTATACTAAGGGATCTAAGGCAACAAATCCGACCCATTGGATTTGATATCCCAGTAGTTATTGACATGATAAGTTGAGTCAGTAATGTATGCTAGTTGATATGCTAGTCGAGTAGATCTGTAGGACTGCTTGTGACATTAATTGATTATCTGTAGGTGCATTTATCTATTACATGTTGACATGTTATGTGGGGTGGATTGAGGTTCTACTGCTTCGTGCGGTAGCCAACAAACCCAAGAGTATTCCAGATATGAGCTGAGGGCCCGGTAGGCATTCCAGACTCATACTAAGGACTCGGGAGCATTCCAGATACGAGCTGAGGGCTCGATAGGCATTCCAGACTCGTACTGAGGGCCCAGGGGGTAATCGAACTTGTAAATTTGTGGGCCTAGTGCATGCTGTTCTGTTTTATTGATATAATATGCTGATGTTGATATTGCTATGCGGACTGTATGTGTATCCATATTTTGGGGGTAGCTCACTAAGCTTTCGGGCTTACAGTTTTAGTTTATTGTTTCAGGTACATCAGAGGATCGTGGCAAGGCGAATGCGTGATCGTACAGCTCCTCCTATTATACTTATGTTTCTGGGAAAAAAATCTGATAATCGGTATTTTGAAAACAAAAGTTGTAATGTTTGATGAACTTCATATGTTTAAAAAGTTTAAATTGGTTTGAAATTTTTGGATGTTACACTAAGTCATATTTAAGCATCTAATACATTCACATGACTTTGTCTATATAAGAATTATATATATATATATATATATATATATATATATATATATATATATATATATATATATATAAAATTGAAAATTTTGGTATTCGCAAAGTTTATACACATCAAGTTTGCTGAATCTACTTAACTAAGTTCTTTTATTAGCTAAAGCATGAAAGTCAAGCTAGTGCTATAGGTCCTGGTTGATCTAAGTGTTTGGAAATGTTAGAAATTTTGTATTTGTATATTGGAAAAATACAAGCAATATATATAGTAACGAGTCAATATATTGGATAGAGTCTTTTCGTTAAATAATTGTTGTGTTCTATATTAGCATATTTAATCCTTGAGTAACTTGGTTATTCTAAATATCCATAGTTGTTCATAGTTGTGGGAGCACCTATGAGATAAAACTTATATGAATGGATTGGTTGATTTTAATGGAGATGAAAATAGCAAGAGTTGTTACCAAATTTATAGGCACTTGATTAGGAGGATTAGTGTTGGACCCGACTAATATCAAATCACTTTATGGATAGTAGTCATGAGTAATATTTTGATCAAGGTAGTATCCTTGTATTCTTAGACCCGAGATACATATTTGGGACTTGAGTGTAGCAATTATTGTACTTTGACATGGTTTTACCTTGTTCCATAAAAGGAAATAATAAGTGATGGGTTTTCTAGGTTATAAAAATTACGTATGAGTAGAAAAACACTTAAACCCTTAAGTTCATATGCAACCTAGGATGGATCTATGTTTTCTCTATGGATAGCAATAAACAATAAATATTAAGAAACCCTAAGAAAACCCTAGTATTATCGAAATTCATATAGGATTATTGATATACACCTTTTGATTATTATAGAAAATAACCAAATCCAAATCCTCTTGAGTTCCTTAAGAAGCAAGCACCAAAAACTTGAATGCCTCTAATGGCATGTACCTTAAACCCTAGTAACTACAAGACTTGAGGATATGAGAGAGGGAGACTGATATTTTTGGCTCTTGAGAGTTATAAGGAATGAACGCAATTTCCTTATGCCAAGGGGTCTATTTATATAGCTAACATAGGAAGCCTTTGATAACCCTAATTGAATATAATAATAATATCTAAAATATGGTAATTATCCAAATCCTTAATTATCTATAAGGATGATGGGTTTTACATGTATTAATGTGGAAAATATCCCTATACTCTTAAGGGTACGTGCAAGTTAGTAGATCTATGTCATAACACTATTAAAGCATGTTGAGTATTTGAGATATTGAAACTGATCTGGCATCTTTGGTTATTTAGGGAAGCCTTTTTAGGGTTTTATATTTTTGGTAAATATTTTACGTTCCCTATAAATAATCATTAGGTTAGATTTCGATGTATTCTTTTTCCTGATTAGGGATTTTTTGTACATTTAGATCCATATTAATATACACAAAACCTTTATCATATTACTTGCATATTATGGTGATTGATTCTTGATTATTCTTGATATTTCGCATTCGTCATCTCGGATTTATTTCTAACAAGTGGTATCATAGTGGGTCTTTGAAGATCTATTGATTTTTGAAGTATTGATTCTTGATTTGATGATTTTCTGCACAAGTTATTGAAGATTTTTGGTATTTTGGCGGTTTGGAATCAAGATTCTTGTTTGGTCTACTGTACATGAAGATTTATATTATTCTTCTACTGTTTGTAACACCCCGTTCTTTAAGTGTTAATTATGAGTCCCTGAGAATTAAGAGGGAAGGTAATTCTGGTCCTTTTCGAGAAATGAGTTTCATCCGAGAAGGTTTCGGGCGGGTGTATGTGCTAGAAGTATTGGGCTTCTCGTCACCCTTGTATGAATGTAAGTTATTTGAGAGTAGGTTTAGATTAGAGGAGTTGCGGTGCCTCGAAGTTGATCATTGTTTATAGTTCTTTGTAGAATAAGAAGGGGGATGGTCCCATGCATGCATGCTTTTGATTTTTGAAAGGTGGCCGGGTACGCCCAATGTAAGTTGGACGTACGCCCAGCGTAAGTGGGTGATCGATGCGAGTTGGCCGGGTGAGTACGCCCAGCGTACTCTCAGAAACCCCAAACCCTATTTTTAGGGTCAACCACTATATAAGGAGCATGTTGGTTCACCCCTCAGCCTCTTTATGCTCATCTTCAACCTTAGAGAAACCCTAGATCTCGTATTCTCGCATAATTGGGTGTGTTTGGCTTTGGAAAGCTCTTGTTGGCAAAAGAAGGGCTTGAAGGAGAAAAGGGAAGTTGTCAAAGAAGAAGAAGAACGTGTGGAAGTTGTGGATCTGAAGAAATACCACCCTTTGGAGCTTGTTTAAGTTCGGGATTTGCGGTGAGTTGGTGGTTCGGGAGTCTGCTTCTTCAGTTCAGAGTATCAGCATTCGCGATGTGAGTTATCCTCACTATATCGACAGGGTCTAAGGCACCAAGGCCGGCCCTTTATTTGGATTGAGATTCGGATATGGTTATTATGTTATTGTTTGATATGTCTGCATCCTGGTAGCTAGGATGGTATATGCCAGAGACCTGGTTAAGGTCGGTTTCCCGATATGTAGAGTGATGTTATGCTAATGACCGGTTAGGTCGGTAACCTGGTTAGGGTAATGATATGTTATGTGATCTGCTTGATCGGTTTGTTGACTATGACTGTTATATGATTGTATCTTATGTGCACATGGTTGTTTGGACTGGAGATGGGTTGATCCGGGTCCTGCTTTGTGCTGTAGGCCAAGATACCCAGGGCGGACCGGTTGTTCAGAAGGCCCAACGAGCGGTCCGGATAGGCTGTAGGCCCCACGAGGGCGGACCAGATGTGCCGAGGCTCGGAGAGTGGACCAGGCCAACTGAAGGCCCGATGCGGCGGACCAGTCATACTGTAGACTCAGAGAGTGGACCAGTTGGGTTAAAGGCCCGGTGCGGGCGGACCAACCACACTGTAGACTCGAAGGACAGGACTAGACTCGTAGGGTGGATCCGATGGACTGAAGGCCCGATACGACGGACCAGTCACACAGTAGACCCGATATGCATGGCTGTTCTATGTTCTGTTATGTTATGTATGCTCTTTATGCTATGGGCCGGAAGGTAATATGTTATGGGCCGGAAGGCAATATGTTTTGGATCGGAAGGTCGTAGCCTGGAAGGGCGTGTATGTGGTTGGTATTTTGGGGGTATCTCACTAAGCTTTCGGGCTTACAGTTGTGGTTTAATGTTTTTCAGGTTCTTCAGGAGACTGTGGCAAGGCAAAGGCGTGATCGTACCGTTCCTCGCGTTTATGTTTTATGAAATGGACCTGGGAATATTCTGATAAATAATGTATTGAAAACCTTTTTGTAATAATGTTATTAAAATGGATTGTTTTGAAAAGTTTAAATTATGTTGAAAATTTTGGTCATTACACTGTTCATATGGGTAATTTTTTTAATCTGATTCGTATCTTGTAAGTGTTTTCCGATTGGATCTGATCATTAATTTAATCCAAATTCAATATATTGACGATAGATCAATTTTATTGGTATTCGGCCGTTAATTCAATCCTTTACTATTCATGATCCATCCTTTTAGGCCTTAATATAATATCAAGAGTTCCAGTTTGCGTCACTTCTTCTGGGTTTGATTTATCAAGTTCAATCTTTCTTAGTTTGTCAAAACTAACAATCGACTATTAGTATGAGGTTATTGCTTGTCAACGTTTGTAAATCAATCGATTTTTCTTGGTTTTAATCCTAGATCGTATTTTTCATCAATTTTCTCACAATTGATTTGATTTCATTTGACTATGATTGAACTTGAAATTTTCGAATGAGCTCTTAATGAAATCAATCTATGGGAATTGATTTGGTGTTCATTGAATGCAAATTTCAAAGTCTTATGATGTACTGATGTCAAACGATGAACATAACTGTTTTTCGATCTTATTTGTCAAACTAGAAAAAGTCAAAATTGGAATGTATGATCTCACCTGCGAATATAATCAGAATGAATGTTATGTGAATCGCAATCGGCATCTCTTTTGGAAGCATTCAAAATTAGAACAGAATTTGTACATGATAAGCAGTTCTCAGAATCGGAATGGTTTTGTGTTTTTGTTCGCAATTGATGATCAATGCTAAAAGTCAAAACTGAAATTGTGGTTTTCTTTTGAATGGTGTACTCATATGTTCGCAAATTGGTGATTCGTAGTTCTTATGGTTCGTAGTGTAACGAGTCTTGCAATTAGAATTATCTTATTCGGAACGAACTGTTGATTCGCAATCCGAAGAGTGATGTTGGATCGATTCAGAATGAATGGACTCAGAATCGGAACACAAATCCCAATGGCACATGGAAATGTGAGTGGTCTCGGATTCGTAACTCGGGAATGAACTGGATGCTCAGAACCAACACATTCGGAGTTCACTATTGATTGCAATTATTTGGATTCGGAACTTTGGATGATTTCCAATTTGGTTTTCAATCGATAAATCGGAGTTCACGTTACGAGTTGTTTTGATGTCTTCGCTTATGAGGGGCAATTGGGGAAAAAGACTGTAACTTACATAGTTGGTCTCTATAACTTCATTATCTTGGCAGTTTTACTTCCGTTTCAGAATTTTTTCCAATCTAAAGAGAAAATAATGCAGTGTTCACATTTCGTCCCTCGACTTTCAGCAAAGTGACAGCTTCTGCCCAATATTCAGAATTGTTTGCACATTTAAAGGCGGATGCACATACTTGGGTTTTTAATGCACATATTTTTCCATGAACAGTAAATTATGGATTCCAACAAGTCTTGGCGGTTCGGAAAGTCATTTTTCGCGATAATGTTAAATTTTTTCGACTATTTTGGATTTTAAACTTCATTGTTTATTTCATTTTGTCGTGAGGGGCATAGTATTTGTTTATCCATTCAAGATCATTCTCATGACCAATTTAAAGTTTTATAATTGCATTTTTTATTATAAAACGTGGAGAACTTGATATGGCCATTCGAAAATAGATGTGTGACTTTTCAAATTTGAAGATTTTTTATGAAGCAGGAGGTTGGTGTTGATATGAAGGTAGCTTTTACAGAAAAGTTCAAGAGGAATTCTTCTAAAGCTTTTACATAGAAGTAGTTTTTACAAAAAACTTCAATAGGAATTCTTCTAAAGCTTTTTTATATCTCCGATTTTTAGTGATTGCTCGATCAAGTGACATTATGAATCTCAACTTTGGGTTGTTACATGATTGGCTTATTTGAAGATCATTGTGACTTGGAGAGGGGGGGGGTTCTTCAAAGACTAGAATTGATTTTTTTTCTTAATTCCGAAATGGATTTTTATGGCGGGTTTGGCTTTCATGAAGATCTTTGGGATTACATTAGAAAATGAAGTTTAAAAACATTACTTTAGTTCTTGGTTTATATATCCTAGATCCCGTTTTTGAAGACTATTGAATAATCAAGATTTGTGGATTGCTTTTGATATTCCTCGTCAAGAGATCCTTTCTTATTTTCTAGATGCTTGCTTTGGAAGTTGAAGCCTTGTCATCCATTCCATACTTTTAGGGGAGAATGTAGGGTTCAAAGTACTACATGGATTTTGAGAATGGGACCCCTTGATGAAATGTAGGTTAAAGGACCAAGACTTGTTTTATTCCCTATATATTGTCATGTATTATTAATAATTAGGGTTAAGAGTGAGGCAAAATGTAGCCGTCAAACATAATGAGGTTTCTTAGGTAGAATAGATTTACTTTAATCTGTTCTTATAGTGTAATTTATTCATCATGTTCTTGAATAAATCGTTTGATCATTCGGCATATCTTTATAATTTTGTTCTTTCTTATTTTATGCATCATGTTCATCAAATCGTTCTTAGGGTTTTGTCCTGACAACATATAGTATAAAATACTCAAGTGAATGATGGAAAAAAAATAAATAGTTATATCATATAGATACTTGAAGTATTGGTCACACCAGACTTCATCAACTTGGTAAGATAATAGTAGTAGATCCTCTTCTAGTGCTCTGTTTCTTCCCAATCTAAACAACACGGTTCATTTTTCTCCTTTCTTGATTTCTTGGGTTTATGTTGTTTTTCCTTTAAATGGGTTGAAGGTCTTTTAGAGTACACAATCTTTTAGACCATCCTTTTATCCAATGATTGAAAAAGTGTGAAGCATGTTCTACTGTTTAGAATGAATATCTAGTTTACTAGATGAAACATCTGATATGCTTCACAATTCTCAAAGATATTCTGCATGTCAATGGCAATTATTTCAGTATGATGTGGGACACATCAATATCATCTTAATAATGCCTCCATTAAAACATTATGATCATACTGACTGGTTGGCAGAGGTTGTTCAAGTATGGGATCTTTTATTACATATATTTTTTGTTTATCCACGAGGAAATTAATTAAGGCTTCATGCCATTTATAGAAATTATAATCATCAAATTTACTATATCTTGAAACTCAACAACAACAAGATTTTACGGAGATGTAAAATAGTAACAGTTATTTATAGAATTTAACAAAATTTCATTTAATATCTTTAATATTAAGTCTTTAAAATTAATATCTATTTATTGTTTTTAAAACATTAATTTATTAAAGTCTAGAATCCAGTAACGAAACCAATAAACGGTTAGATGACATTTATCCATCCACTTAATCCAATTCAGCAAGTAGCGATTACCAGTTACATAAAATATGTAATTCCTAGATAATGAGATCCTAAACACCTATTTTTTAACTTGGCATGTTTCATCATATTTTTGTTATATTTAGGTGACCTTTATAACATAAGATTTCCAATCAAGTCATCCTTCTTGAAACAACTTATGGTATCGACATTCCACTAGTGGTTACATGACCTATCGCCCACTAGCAAACCCGAAAACCACCTCATCATCAGAAGGCAAAATCCAAGTGGTTGGGTGACCCATCGCCCACCAAGACGGTAAAAATGACGATCGGGTGTTCTTCAAAAGGGACGAAAATGAGATGCATTATAATTATAAAAACACGGTCTCATGAATATTGCATGCATCCAACAATTCATGTGCCTTTTGTAAACAATCATATCACTTGTATAAGGTTCATTATGTTATATTAAAATTTCATTTTATGAATTGTTAATCGTGGTCAATTTATAAATGAATACCTTATATTTTGAGTTTAGTCGTAAAGCGCTTTAAAAACTGGTTACACTCTGATAATAAAATTTTATTTCATACTTAAGACTTGGAGTTTTGGATGAATTCTAAAATTACAGTTTTAAATCTCCTTTTAATAATCAAAACATATTGACTTAATGAAATTGTAGAATAAAAACTCATTATATATATATATATATATATATATATATATATATATATATATATATATATATATTAAAGTTCTCAAGGAATAGTAAACTTATCATTTTATTGGCAAAATTGGTCCTTGCATTTTGCTCCTTATTTTTCACTTATTTTGACACTTTTGGTCCCTGCAATCAATATTTTTACACTTTTTAGGAACCTTTTAATATTTAAAGTTTGGACACAAAACTTTAACGGTTTGACAACTTTGATCCCTTTTCTAAAAATTTGTTAATTCCTACATCTTTAATTCTTTATCTGTTTTCACACTTCTGATCCTTCCAGTCAAAACTTTTACATTTTTTCACAAAATCATGAAAAAAAATGGTTCGGGGCAAAACCCGGACTTTTCATTCTTGCACTTTCTACGTCTGTCATATTTATCTATTCGGAAACAACATTGAAAACTTTTGGCCCCCGCGTAGCGTGGTTTACCTTTCTAGTTTTATTTAATAAACTCATTTTATATATACCTTATGATGAAAAGTCATAGTTTGATAAACCAAAATTAAGGTGATAATAATTATAGTTTAAATCTCATTTGGCAGGCATAAAACATAATTTCAACATATCGTGTTAAGTTTAAAAAATAATATCATATATTAGGTTTCAAAGTAAAAAATAATAACTACTATTAACATTTGACATTATAACAATATAAACCAATTTTTAGCCTTTTTAATAAACCTTTTATTTAATATGAAAGACATGGAATTTAAATGAAGTTTAAACACTTTTCAAACTATTTTAAATATTTTAAAGTTGGCTATTAAAAGTTTTACAAAAAAAAACTACTTTTAATAAAAACTTGATTTTTACCGTTTTAAAACGCTTTAATGAATAGTCGTTTATAAACATCTTATGTTGCCTGTTAAATATTTATTTTTTAAACTCCAAGTGATATTATTTTATAATAAAATATTATTTAATATGTAATATTTCTAGTAGATAGAGAAAAGAACACGTCAAGCATCGGAATTGACATGAGAGAGATCAAGCACAAGTGGAATGAATGCCTTGATGTCAGTGATCCTGTGATCCTGTAGGGTTTAAGGTTTTGGTGGATGGGTAGGTGTTATCATCACTAGCCATGAGAAACAATCAAGCAAAGAAGGAAGCAAGAGAAGGAAGCCGAGAAGGAGGAAGTCGACGATAAGGAGGGCGACGGTATAGGAGACGGAAATTGGGATTAGATGGTAGGGAGTTCAGAAACCATATTAAGGTAATTTTCTCAATAATTGGAATGATTTCATTAACACGAAGATATGGTACAATACATCATAGACCTAATACTAGACTATACAATAATAAATATGGGCTAAGCTAATAATAATTTGATCACTAAAATGAAAATTTTCTAAAAACACTTATACCAATTTTTTTTAGGACACTGAATATATTAAAGCTAGCAAGAAAAGGAAAAAAAATTACAAAGGTAAAGTCATTAAGGTTTGGAGTCAATCGCCCCCAAAAACCTTAACCTTTATGTTTCTATTGACAAACCACAAAAAAGAATAATTAACTACATTCTGAAACAAAACTAAAAAAAAAAAAAGTTTATTACGAAACACAATCTTGTTTCTAAACCTCCATAACATACAAAGCACCACTCCTAAAGTAGCACTTATACCAAATTGATCGTCATATTAACAAAATGTCCTAATCATCACCATCTTTGAAATATTTTGAGTTTTCTAAGGTGGTGTTTGATTTTTCTTAGAAGATCTTCTTAGTTTTTTTTTTTTTCAGTTTTTTTTTTTTGGTGCGGACGGAGATGCTTTTGAGTCCAACATTATAGATGTTTTTAAAGCCGGTTGAGTCCAACATTGTTGGTGAATGGTGATACATAAAGACAGTGCAAAAAATACCAATTTTCGACTGTAATATAACTGATTTATTATATCAAGTTTAAGTTGTGTTTTTTTAGTAGCCAGTTCGTTTAATGTAATGCAGCATTGATTCTAATTCTTTAATATTTTGTTATAGGGCAAATTGCGATGAATTGGAATACATTTTCTTAGTTTTACTCAAGGTTGCAGAAAACGCTAGATGTTAGCTAGGCGGTGGACTGGTGTCTAGGGATTAATCGGGGACCATTAATTATTAAAAAAAATAATTCAAAATTTTATAAATCTAACTTTAATACTAAGAATATAAGTAAATAAACATAAAAGTTTAATAATAACTTAATAATTTTAACAATAACTTAATAAGTTTAACAATCACAACCATTTATCATCCAAAATATGCATAAAAGTTTAATAATAAGTTTAACAATGACACAAAATCATTTTAAAGTTTAAAAATGAATATGAAAAATCCTGTCAAGAAAATAAATGTAACTTCAACTTGTAAAATGTCAAAGTGTTGAAGTGAAGTTTTCCATGGAACCAATGCATTAATTAAATTTACAACATGGCTTTTTAGTCAAAGAGTCCATGTGCATATTTATACATTAATCGATGAAGCTCAATCCATGCGAATTCAAGGAGTGCAGGATCCTGCAACAAATTACTTAATATCCATAAGCTCGATCCATGCGTATATCATAGTCTTTGTATACTTGTATCAAATTCAACAAATTACTTAAAACCTGTGTCTGTATGGATTCCATAATGAGCAATGGGAAGTGATTTGCCTACTGAAGAGGTCCCACCAGAGCTTCCGGAACCTGCACTTGGAATTAACTTTGCTAGAACCAAACGATGGTTCTTGATAACTTCACACCATAAACAACCGAGAACTAGAACCAAACCACCTACATCTTCAATCCATGGTTCGTAACGCTCGTAGATCCGGGCTAGTCAAATTAGAGACGATAAGCATCAAAAATGAATTTTTGATGGATTATTATTTAGAAGGATTAATCTTAACCAAGTTATAGTATATGTCACAAGGTTTCCGTGCATATAAAGAACGCCAAAATCCGAGTTATAACGAAGAAGTTATGACCTGTCGAAGTTTCGGGATAGAACCGGCATGACCCAGCGCGACGTAAATAGTGAATTTAAGGTAGATAGATATCTATCCATAGTGATCTAAACGAGAGTCGAATATCTCTTCGATAGTAGTCCAACGATAAAAAGACAGACGAAAACGCAGTTCGGATAAAGGAGTTATGAATTTCGAACGGAGTTTTCCTATACCGGCCTACTAAAGATAATATATAAGTAATATACTTATAATATATTAAAAATAAAGTCAAAATTAGCCAATGGAGTCTAAACGAGAGTTGTAGATCAGAATCTCACCTTCGCGTCGATATAAAGAACGTCCAAAACGGAGTTCATATGCGAAAGTTATGAATTTCTGAAGTTCGGGGTGCGAACCCTAAAGTTGTGTCAGAGACCACGACATGGAAGGTCTTTTGACACCTCTGGGAGTCCCCCCAAATGCAACTTGAGATGACGCATGCAGTGACGACCAAACCCACGACGTGGAAAAAGGTGCCACGACGTGGCAAGGGCCACTTTTTCCCTATAAATAAATTTGAAGGGCCAGCCGAGTTTGGTTGCTCATTCTCTCATCTCTCACCCATATTACCTCGATTTACGTGCAAAGAAGTACCCCCGAAGCCCCGATATCATCCTGAGACCCGAAGCGAGTCCCGAAGTCCGAAGATCCCGAGAAGAAAAGAGTTTCCGAGCCGAAGCTCTGCCCGCGAGAAACCCGGTGTGTGAAGTGATCCCGGTTTCACCGAAGAATACTACTTCTACAAGTCGTAGTGTTGTCCGATCATCTTTTGATCAAGTGAGTGTGTGGTCACTTTCTTCTAACACATAAATATTAAGTATTTGCTATGAAATACGTGCTATGTGTAAAATATAAAGTTGTTTATATGCGTGGATGTATAGTCCCTTTCATAAACACGATTTTAATACAAGTATTGTTTGAATGTATTAAGTATATGTTTGGTGTGAGTGTATAGTTACTTTCTTCTAACACATAAATATTAAGTATTTGCTAAGATATACGTGTTATGTGTTTATATATTGTCGTTTATTTGACATAAGCGTGGAATGGATGTTTTATATAGGTTTTAAATGAGTTAAACTGTATATTTATGTTATATCTACAAATATGTTGGGTAGAACATAGGTAGACGAATTAGTTGGTGTGTGATGACGGATGAGTATGAGTATGAGACGAAGGATGAACCTTGGTAGCTATGGATTTAGTACTGTATAGATGAACCTTGGTAGCTATGGATTTAGTACTGTATAGATGAACATTGGTAGCTATAGATTTAGTACTGTATAGATGAACCTTGGTAGCTATGTATTTAGCATCGTATAGACAAACGTTGGTAGCTATGGATTTAGTACTATTAGATAGATGATGGTAGCTATGGATTTAGTATTGTTAGATAAACGTTGGTAGCTATGGACTTAGTACCTACATCGGTAGCTATGGATTTAGTATAGTTAGATAAACTTTGGTAGCTATAGACTTAGTACCTACACTGGTAGCTATGGATTTAGTACCCGATGAATGAACCATAGCAACTCTGGAATTAGTGCTCTATGAAGGAGCCTTGGCAACTATTATCTTAGTGCCTAATAAAGAATCCTTGCATCTATTGTCTTAATGCCTAATGCGGAGTGAACGAATAGATGATTCTTAGGGTAGACCCTTAAGAGTAAGGAAGATAATGATGATGGGTAATTGGGTTGATTGTTTGATAATTAAATATAATAATTTTATTATTGTGGGTTGAAAACCCTATATGCTCACCAGGCTCCGAAGCCTGGCCCACTCAGTTTAATTGTATCACGGGTATCGATACGAAGCTGCTTTACACTGAGAGATTAAAGGAGATGTAAATCACTAGAGTAAATGAATGTATGTTCTGTTTATGCTTATGTGTCTGTATCGGAACATGACATCCCGAGATTTTGTTATATAATAAAAATACATTTCTTTAAAGGAATGCTTTGATAAATTCTTATCATATTTTGTTTTGGGAGCAAATTCCGCAACTGTTTTGTTTAAAAGATTACTCTGATTTTAAAAACAAGCATAAACAAATCGGTCTTTTCTGGCTGTGAAATTGGGGATGTCACAGTTGGTATCAGAGCATTAGTTTAAGCGAACTAGGAATTTCTAGGATTTCTAGACTTAAACTTAGAATGCTAAGTGGAGATTGTGAGATGTGTGTATGTTATATTATAGACATGAGCACTAGTATATTTTAGGAAGCTGCCTAAAATGCCTGTATGTGCTAAATGTTATATGTTTCCATATATGATATTATTTGTTCAGGATCTATGGTCTGTTGCCGACCGGATCTGGAAACCTTATGTGTGTAGGATTCTAAGCGTACGTCTACGACATTTGAACTAGCATGTAAACGTTTCAGAGTGATAAGGATGATTTAAATATCTTCCGTGAATGAGGATCTAAGTTCACCTTATTCGGTGTGTAGATCAAAAATGGTAAGAACCAGAAGTGGAGTTGAAAATGTGAACGAAGACAGGAATCAACCACTAGTGATTGAGCAAATACATGTTGTAGCTACTGCACCCGAGCCAATAATGATGGCTGGTGTACAAATGATGATTCAAACGATGTTGGATCGTCAGATGGAGGAGACCAGGTGGTTGTTTCAACAGAATCGTGAAGAACTATCAATTCAAGTGGAATAGCCCGAAGTGAATCGAGGGCAGTCGGAGGGAGGCAACTACAGTGGGACTGTTGGGCAAGCAGAACCCCTAGTGGCAGAAAGGAATGACCCAAAAAGGGAAATAAACATGGATGGGCGTATGTATAAGAATTTCTTGTGTGCCAAACCGCCAAGTCTTTCTGGGAGCCCAAAGCCTGTAGAGATTATGGACTGGATCTCCGAAACGGAGATAGTGTTTGAAAGTTGTGACTGTAGCAACAAACAAAAGACTGTCTTTGCAGTTAGATAGCTGAAGACTGGAGTCTTGAACTGGTGGAAGTTACTAGCATATAAGATGCCTCGAGGGGAAGCCCTGAGGATGTCTTGGGAATCATTCCTGGAGTAGTTAAAGATGTAGTATTGCTTAGAGATAGATCTGATTGATCTGAACAATGAGTTCCAGAACTTGAAAAAGGGGGAAATGAGCATTAGTGATTATGCTACTACGTATATCGAAAAGATGAAATTGTTTCCATACTTGGTGCCGATTGAGCTCGCCAAGATCGAAAAATTTGCTAACGGATTGCCATCAGACTTTGGCCCAACGGTCAAAATGGGAAGTACGTTGAAGGCAGCCGTTAGAGCTGCTAAGAATGTCGAGACTCAAATAAAGAGAAGGGTCTAGAGAAGGTTGAAGTTGGAGAAAATAGGAAGCTTGAAGGATCCTCATTACTTGATAATAAGGGAAAGTTCGCAAATTCTAACCTAGATGACCAAAGGTATGGACCCAAGTAGTGTAAAAAGTGCAAGAAGAAGCACTTTGGAGCATGAAACGAAGAAGTAACTTGTTACAAATGTGGAAGGATCGACCATTATTCCAAGAACTGTACACAAAATGATAAGGTGTGCTATAGATGCGAAGGCAAGGGGCACATGTCTAGAGACTACCCAAAGAAAAATGAAGCAGCAAGGCTAGAAGCACCGCCAAAGCCAAGGGCATTCCACATGATCCTTGATGAAGCAGAAAAAAACGCGAGGATCCAAGGATGAAGACTTCATATATCTATATAAATCTTGTATCAAGAAGTGTAGCCTATTAGAGGCGTAGTATAGGGTGAACTTGAACCTTTGTGTAATCGTTTAAAGATATTATATAAACCCTAGTTTTGCTATCTGATGTGTTGTATGATTGTGTGATTTTCTTGTATGGTGACTTGGCCGACTGCGAGACAATACTTGGGATGAGTATGAGTAGGTGTGAAAGGTAGTAGATGCATATACTATCGGAAG
Source organism: Lactuca saligna (assembly GCF_052625555.1). Taxonomy (NCBI): domain Eukaryota; kingdom Viridiplantae; phylum Streptophyta; class Magnoliopsida; order Asterales; family Asteraceae; genus Lactuca; species Lactuca saligna. The sequence continues at coordinate 155,729,875 of NC_136423.1, read as the reverse complement.
CATAGAAATCGCACTTGGATCAGGGAAAGTCACAAGGTTACCAAGAAGCTGGTGATTGATTCCATTTTATTCTGGTATGTCATTACCATTGTTTCGGTAATGACTAGTAATATGGTTCTTGTTCCGACCCTAGTGGTCATATTTAAATTTGAGTTCAATTACGAGGAGTATGTTACGTGGTCTAGAGGACCAAGTTAGATGTAACATCTGACTTAAGTCAGAAGGTTGAAGTTAATGCGATTGATAGTGTCGCGCTCGTTGTTAAAAGAAGTTTGCAGGTAGAAATGCTACATGTTGAAATGTGATTATATCACATTAGAATATGAAGGAAGGTATATTCCATTATGGAATTTAACTTTATTAAAGACCGAGTCTAAGCGTCGCATCATGCGATGAGAGGTCAATAGAGCACGACCCATCGGTTTGTTACAATAGATAATGAAAGTATCTATCCTGAGAAGAAGAAGGAGTCCACAATAAGGACTTGTTTGGTAACTTGAAGGTTACGATTGAAAGTACAACATAGTACGATAAGTAGATGCAAGATTGGGCATCTTCTGCGGTCAAGAAAGCCATAGAGCTAAATACTCTGTCGAGGGAACATAGAAGTTACGGGTATTACCAAGGATGAAGAAATAACACGTGGAATCATTATGCAAGTCCTATTTCTTTGATGATTCCGGGACGTAATCATCCTAAGGGGGAGATAATTGTAACGTCCGTAGATCCGGGCAAGTCAAATTAGAGACGATAAGCATCAAAAATGAATTTTTTGATGGAAGATTATTTAGAAGGATTAATCTTAACCAAATTGTAGTATATGTCACAAGGTTTCCGTGCATATAAAGAACGCCAAAATCCGAGTTATAACGAAGAAGTTATGACCTGTCGAAGTTTCGCAACAGAACCGGCATGACCCAGCGCGATGTAAATAGTGAATTTAAGGTAGATAGATATCTATCCTTAGTGATCTAAACGAGAGTCGAAGATCTCTAAGATAGTAGTCCAACGATAAAAAGACAGACGAAAACGGAGTTCAGATGAAGGAGTTATGAATTTCGAACGGAGTTTTCCTGTCCCAGCCTACTAAAGATAATATATAAGTAATATACTTATAATATATTAAAACTGAAGTCAAATTTAGCCAATGGAGTCTAAACGAGAGTTGTAGAGCATAATCTCACCTTTGCGTCGATATAAAGAACGTCGAAAACGGAGTTTGTATGCGAAAGTTATGAATTTCTGAAGTTCGGGGCGCGAACCACAAAGCTATGTCAGAGACCACGACGTGGCAAGCAGTGCCATGACGTGGCAGGTCTTCTGACACCTCTGGGAGTCCCCCAGATGCAACTTGAGATGACGCGTGCAGTAACGACCAAGCCCACGACGTGGCAACGACCAGTTTTGCCCTATATAGATTTGAAGGGCCAGTTGAGTTTGGTTGCTCATTCTCTCATCTCTCACCCATATTACCTTGATTTACGTGCAAAGAAGTACCCCCGAATCCCCGGTATCATCTCGAGACCCGAAGCGAGTCCCGATGTCCGAAGATCCCAAGAAGAAAAGAGTTTCCGAGCCGAAGATTTGCCCGTGAGAAACCCGGTGTGTGAAGTGATCCCGGTTTCACCGAAGAATACTACTTCTACAAGTCGTAGTGCTGTCCGATCATCTTCTGATAAAGTGAGTGTGTGGTCACTTTCTTCTAACACATAAATATTAAGTATTTGCTATGAAATACGTTCTATGTGTATAATATAAATTTGTTTATATGCGTGGGTGTATAGTCCCTTTCATAAACACAATTTTAGTACAAGTATTGTTTGAATGTATTAAGTCTATGTTTGGTGTGAGTGTATAGTTACTTTCTTCTAACACATAAGTATTAAGTATTTGCTAAGATATCGTGTTAAGTGTTTATATATTGTCGTTTATTTGAGATAAGCGTGGAATAGATGTTTTATATAGGTTTTAAATGAGTTAAACTGTATATGTATGTTATATCTACAAATATGTTGGGTAGAACATAGGTAGATGAATTAGTTGGTGTGTGATGACGGATGAGTTTGAGTATGAGACGAAGGATGAACCTTGGTAGCTATGGATTTAGTACTGTATAGATGAACCTTGGTAGCTATGGATTTAGTACTGTATAGATGAACCTTGGTAGCTATGGATTTAGTACTGTATAGATGAACATTGGTAGCTATGGATTTAGTATTGTATAGATGAACCTTGGTAGCTATGGATTTAGTACCGTATAGACAAACGTTTGTAGCTATGGATTTAGTACTATTAGATAGACGATGGTAGCTATGGATTTAGTACTGTTAGATAAACGTTGGTAGCTATGGACTTATTACCTACACCGGTAGCTATGGATTTAGTACTGTTAGATAAACTTTGGTAGTTATGGACTTAGTACCTACACTGGTAGCTATGGATTTAGTACCCGATGAATGAACCATAGCAACTATGGAATTAGTGCTCTATGAAGGAGCCTTGGCAACTATTGTCTTAGTGTCTAATAAAGAATCCTAGCAGCTATTGTCTTAGTGCCTAATACGGAGTGAACGAATAGATGATTCTTAGGGTAGACCTTTTAGAGTAAGGAAGATAATGGGGATGGGAAATTGGGTTGATTGTTTGCTAATTAAATATAATAATTATATTATTGTAGGTTGAAAACCCTATATGCTCACCAGACTCCGAAGCCTGACCCACTCAGTTTAATTGTATCACGGGTATCGATACGAAGTTGCTTTGCACTGAGAGATTAAAGGAGATGTAAATCACTAGAGTAAATGAATGTATGTTCTGTTTATGCTTATGTGTCTGTATCGAAACATGACATCCTAAGATTTTGTTATATAATGAAAATACATTTCTTTAAAGGAATGCTTTGATAAATTCTTATCATATTTTGTTTTGGGAGCAAATTCCACAACTTATTCCTTTAAAAGATTACTCTGATTTTAAAAACAAGTATAAACAAATCGATCTTTTCTGGCCGTGAATTGGGGATGTCACATCTTGATAACTTCACAGATGATCAAGGGACCAGAATTTTAGTCAAGAAATTACAAGAATCCAAATACCCTTCACTTAGGCAATTGATCAAACACTTGGTGGGCATATGGTTTCATACACAAAACAATTAAAGATTTTGGTCAAGAAATTACCTGAATCAAATACCCTTCTACCTAACCTGTTACAACCAAGACACAAATCCAACCAACAATTAAAAAAGGTGAAGAAACAACAACCGATTTTAGAAAGATGAAGAAAGAACAAACATTTATAAAAAATCATTGCTTACATGTTGTTGCAGAAAGAACAAAGGATTTTTGAAAGAACATACGATTTTAGAGGCTGTTCCAGTCTTCATTGCTTACCTGATGTTGCTTACCTGATGTTCCAAAAAGAACAAAGGATAATTGAACAAATTGATATATTGAAGGAGAGATCGGAAGCTATTGACGAACACCGAACAGATTGATAACAAACACTGAAAAGAATAATTGAACGAATCGACTAACCTTTGCAGAAGATGTCGACGAACCAGAAGTTGTCCCCGTCGATTTAAGGAGAGATTGGAAGTTGTCGACGAACCAGAAGCAGTCGACGTGATGATCGGAAGAGAAGCTAAGGTCGACGAAAGTTGCCGCCGTTTCACTTCATTCGTTGAGTCAAGAGAGATCATGCGATGTTTCTTTGACTGCACATACGATTGAATGAGAAATTGGAACGAACCCTAGCAGCAATTGTTATATTTTGACCATTTTGCCCTCAAAATGTTTTTAAATTTCATTGACCTGAGTTGACCGATTTGAGCGTCTAGCTCCGCCTAGGTCCGATTATCTCCGGCTTTGACCAACTTTGACCCGTCCGATTACACAAGCCGATTACCTCTAAACCTGTTCAATCGAGATCCGCCTAGCGCCTAGGCACCGATTAATCGGCCGCCTAGGCCGATTTTTACAACATTGGTTTTAGTAAAGTAGATAACCTTTTTACCAACAATAACAATCCCTTGATTTTTTCTCTGCCTTGAAATTAAAAACAATAGCTACATGTAAATAGTGGCGGAGCTAGATGGGAGGTCGGGGGTACTGTAGTACCCCCAAAAAATTGTTATATATATATATATATATATATATATATATATATATATATATATATATATATATATATATTATTTGTAAACATACTTAATGTTATTGTACCCCCAACTAAAGAGATTATAGTATTTTTTTTAATATCCGATATTTAACAACTACATATAATATATATCGACAATGTTTGTACCCATATCCAAATTTCTGGTTCCGCCACTACATCTAAAAATGTTAAACATGAAATCTTTTTTTTATTGACTTTGTTGGAAGATTGCATTTATATTTTAATGAATAATACAATGTTCGGTATTTTATTTTTATATATTTGTTGAAAGGGAGAAACGTGAGGTGGGTCATTAACAACCCATCAACCACAAATCCAAGAGTCAAAAACCACAAAAGCCTAAAAAGACCATTGCCCTAAGCGTTGTTTTAACGCACATAATAATTATACCACCATCATGCCATTATAAATAAACATATGCCCTTTCTCCATTATAAATTCACTTAACAAAAAACCAAAACCTCATAAACAAACTTAACAAAGATACAAAAATGAGCGTTGAGCTATTAGATGGTGCCACCATTGTTGGCTTTGTGGAAGATGATGAAGCATTCAATGGTTCAATTCAAGATCGATTTGCTAACTTGGATACCAACCATGATGGTTTGCTCTCCTATTCAGAGATGCTAAAAGAGCTACAATGTCTAAGAATGATTGAAACCCATTTCGGGGTTGATGTGAAGACTGATCCAGAAGAGTTGTCTCATGTCTATGATTCTCTATTTGTGCAGTTTGATCGTGATTCAAATGGAACTGTCGACTTGGAGGAGTTCAAAGCTGAGACTAAAAGAATGATGCTTGATATGGCGAATGATCTTGGTTTTTTGCCTGTTCAGATGATTCTAGATGAAGATAGTTTCTTGAAAAAAGCTGTTGAGAGGGAGTTTACAAAGTTGCAATCAAATACACCGGTTTAGTTCTTGAGTTTTGGTTTGGCATCATATATATGGCCATATACTTGTGGAAAAGGATGCGTATGTTTTTAATTTCAAGAATAAATGGCGGGAGTATATGTCAAGAATTATATTTTCACATTGTAAAATTACATCAGGAGTTGCATATGTATTAAAAATAGAGTAACTTACATAAATCGTACATGTAACATGTGGTTGTCAGATATGTCCCTTCGCGGTCAACTTTTAAGTTTTAATATTATATATATGGTCCCTGACTTTGGATTTTGTTTTGGGAATGGTCACTCTGTCTCATACCGTCTTATTTCATTGTTTAACCCTTAGCAAACTGACCTTTATACCCTCGTTTGGTCATTTTTCGTATTTGGTCCCTCCTTCGTAGTGTCTGATGAACTCGATCTCTTATCTACTGATCATTCAAAGTTATTAATGTTTTTTTTTTTTGAATGAGAAAGTTATTAATGTTGTTGGATGTAAAAATGAAAATCTATTGTGTTGGATGTATTTGTTCTTTCACTAGAGATAAGAAACCAATTGTCGGCAAAGCGAAAGTGCACTCATTACATATAATATTCTATACAAAACAAACCTCTAAAATTGTTCGCAGTTTCTCTCACCGCAATTCATCTATGGAACAAGCAAAAAGTATAATCGTATGGTTTAGATGAGAACCAAAGTTTAAAAATCTAAGAATCCCATTAGTTAATAAATATTTACATTATATTTTTGTTAAACATGTGAAAATCCCTTTTTTTTTTTTCTCTCTTTTCGATATAAAAAGGGCAAAATTGTAATTTTTACAGTATAATATTTTCATTCTTATATGCTCTCATATTTAAACACAAAACTTATATAAATTACAAGTTTATATAGTCCATTCGTAATTTAATTCACAAAATTCACAATTTAATAGAAACCGTTTTATACTAATTCACAAACTTAAAGAAATCAAAATTTCAAACATTACTACTACCACTACCATACGCTGTCACCAACCACCTATACCATACACTGCCACCAACCACCTATACGAGTATGACAACCATTATTTTCTTCTAAATTAGATCTGTAAACAAAGTCATGCATTAATAACATAAATACTGTATTCACAGTCTAATAAAACCATTTATTTCACTAATTTTGAATTTAATGCAAAATTATTATTAAAACTAATGTATTCTTATATACTTATACAACACATAAAATAAATATATTCAGAAAAAAAAATTAACAAAAAAATTTATACATAAATCATTCATATTTTCAATTGTGATTTTAATATATTAAGTCGTGAATAAAATTTACATTATTTCAAATGCAAACAAAAAAATTATAAAATAATCACAGCTTAATGTCAATTCATTCACAACTTTATACAATCAACTCATAATTTAATACACAAAATTTACAGTTTAATATAGTCAATTCATAATCTAGGAAGAAAATATACAGTTTAATGCAGTCAATTCACAGTTTAAAACATAAAAGTCATAGTTTAATACACAAAATTCAAAGTTTAATACACAAAAAGTATACATCCATAACCATATTTTCAGGTTAACACTCTTTATATAGTCAGTACAAAGTTTATACACAAAATTCATAGCTTAATACAAGTAACTTCATAGTTTCATACACATAATTCACAACTTAATCTAGTCAATTTACAGTTCAAACAGAAAATTCACAGCTTAATACAGTCAATTCGTTGTTTAAAAAGAAAATTCCAAGCTTAATGTAATCAATTCACAATTTAAAACACAAAAATGACAGCTTAGTAGACTAAATTCACATTTTAATACACAAAAAGTAGTATTCACATGCATATTATCAACTTAAAACACTTATTACAATTAATGCACAATTTAATATATAAAATTCACAAACTAGTATAATAAATTTAAAGTTTAATTCAAATAAAATTATACATTCACAAGTTAATAGCAGTTAAAACTAAGATTAACAAAATTATATGACAACTGAGAGATTAAAATATCAATTTCACACGTTAACAGAAAAAAAAAAAAAAAAAAAAAAAAAAAAAAAAACAAAAACAAAATATAATAGAGATCTACAACAAATGCAAGTAGAAAAATATAATATCAACTTAAACCTTTTAATTCATAGTTAACTACAGAAAATTCACGGTTTAATATCCAGAAAAAATATGCATTCAAAAGCATATTTTCAACTAAAAAATTTAATACAATCAATTCACAGTTTAATACAATTAATTCATAGTTAAATATACAAAACTCACAGTTTAATATAGTCAATTTACAGTTTAAACAACAAATTCACAGCATAATGCATTCAATTCGCAATTTTAAACACAAATATCACAGCTAAATACACAAACTGCATACTTTAATATACAAAATATGCATTCATAACTTAATTCACAGCTTAATAACTTACCAAATTTCATTGAGGCATTTCATCAAACACCTTATGTGCATCTTTTTTTTTCAGAACTTCCTTTCGTAAACACCATCAATGTAAACACCATACACACACTAGATCTAACCTGAAAATGGACAAAAACATCGGATCAGATGTCGATTTGGTGGTGTTTTGACCAAAAATAAGAGAGACAAAGACGAAAATGAGTTATACATGGGAAAGAGGTGACACATAACAGATCTGGTACAAATTTGACAAACATTTTCGCCGATGATGGAACATTTCGGAGAAAAAGATAAGTTCAAGAGTTCTGGAACAAAACATTTATATAATAACACCGAATTCTTGGATCTACATCAGATCTGGATTTATCTAGAGGTGGTCGGACTTCTGGAGGCGGTGCTCGGTGGTGATGGCAGATCTAAAGTCGGGGGTTGTAGATATGAAGGCGAATGCACCAGATCTGAAGGTAAATGCTTCAGATCTGAAGGCGGTGGCTCCGAATCTGAAGATTGTTGTATTCCGACGATGACGACGGTGTCGGCGGTGGTGGCGACATTGGTGGTGGTGGTTGGCAGCGGTAGAAGGTAAGAGAGAGAAAGAGAGAGATGAGAGAGAGGTGAGAGAAAAGTTTTCTTGTGAGATTGTATTGATCAAATATCATATGATTTAAGTTATAAGGTAAAAATAATGGTTCTATGGTTTTTAACTTTTTATGGTTCTCATTTGAACTTGTACCTCCTCATATATATATATATATATATATATATATATATATATATATATATATATATATATATATATATATATATATATATATATATATATATGTATATATATATATATATATATATATATATATATATATATATTTATAGTGAGGTTCAATAGATAACTATAATTAACCAAAGAACCAATAATGAGCGTCGGAAAACATAACGATCAACGGCCAAGGAAATAGACGTACACTTTTACATTCGACGCACACACACCGGATACCAAAACATCTACCCTTTAAAAAAACTAACCATTTTTGTTCGTTTAATATTTTTTTAGAAAATGTTTTTTATCGAAAAAAACCGAATATACCGTTGTTCACGATCGTAATCTTACCAAAAAAATAAAATGAGTTTTGTATAAAAAAAAAATTAATAAAATGGGTTTTTTAATTCATTAAGGATATGATCGTAATCTTACGAATCTAATTTCATGTTTAATTTTTTCTGTTATTGAAAATATTAATAAAAATGTCTAAAAAACTATATAATAAATCAATTTTTCGGATTTTTAAAAAAATTGTATTTTTCAATTTTTTTTAAAGTACAAATTTTTTAATTTTTTATAGATAACATGAATTTATGAAAAAAAATTGAAAAAAAACTATAAATATATATTTAGAGTAAATTACTGAAATCATCCTTGTGGTTTGGTTAAAACTGCATATTGGGTCCCTAACTTTTATTTTGCACTCGGATCGTCCCTGTGGTTTGATTTTGTTGCATTTTTTGTCCCTGTGGTTTGGTCAAAATTGCATGTTTGGTCTCTAACTTTATGTATGTGAGGGACGAAAAACACAACAAAATCAAACCACAGGGACGAAAAATGCAACAAAATCAAACCACAGGGACGATCCGAGTGCAAAATAAAAGTTAGGGACTAAACGTGCAATTTTAACCAAACCATAGGGACGATTTCAGTAATTTACTCTTTTTTTTAAAACAACAAAAATTTTTTTAAAAGCATTTAGAAATCAATAAAATTAAAAAAATAACATGAATATTAAAAAAAATACTAAAATTTTTAAACAAAAATAATCAACATTTTAGGTACATATACGCATATTTTTACAAATACATATATGCATATTTCATATACTATAATATTTTGAAGGAAATAAATAAATAAATACATAAATAAAAAAACTCATTTTATTACTAATCTCTAAACACAATACAATAAGTATTTTATTCGATTCAAAATAAAATATAAAAAAAAATACTACAAAATTTCATAGCGTTTTCATGTCTTCGTGTCAATATTTCTATATTTTCTTCAATTTTCCATTTTTCATCTCTTCAATATTCACTGTAATTTCTTCCAAATCTACAAGAAAATTAAAAAAAAATGATTGATGCGAAAAACTCTCACAAAAATACATATGTGATTTACATATGAATCATATATAATTTATATGTAAATCACATGTAATTCATATGTGAATTACATATAATTCATATGTGATTTACATTTGAATCACATTTAAATTCATATGTGATTTACATGTGAATCAGATGTAATTCATATGTGAATTACATGTGAATCATATGAAATTCATATGTGAATTACATGTAATTTACATGTGAATCACATGTAATTCGTATGTGATTTACATGTGAATCACGTGTAATTTATATGTGAATTACATGTAAATCACATGTAATTCATATGTGATATCACATGTGAATCGTATGTGATTTACATGTGAATCGCATGTGATTTACATGTGAATCGCATGTGATTTACATGTGAATCACTTGTGATTTACATGTGATTTACATGTGAATCACTTGTGATTTACATGTGAATCATATGTAATTCATATGTGATTTACATGTGATTCATATATGAATAACATTTGATTTATATGTGAATCACGTGTAATTAATGTGTGATTTACATGTGAATTAGATGTAATTCATATGTGAATTACATGTGAATCACATGTAATTCATATGACTTGGAATTGAGAACATAATGACTTGGAATTGAGAAGGGGAACATGGGGAAGTGGAACCATTTATGGTATCACAATCGGTAAAAGGAATCAAGGCTGAAACAGTAAGTAACCTTAGTGCATGTAAATCATCCCACAAATGATTCAAATTGACGGATTTCCTAATTATTGCTATAATTTTACAGGATCTGGAAAAAACAGTTCGAAACTAAATAAAAAATAACAAGAAATTCGTTCAATAAAATATGAGAGAAGATGATTAACCAGTGTATGGAGGAGAGAAGGAATGTAAATCGTCTGGTATCTACCCAAAATACATCTACAATGAGCCGGTGAGCAGAGGAGCGGGGTTGCAATGGTGGTTGAACTTGCAATACTACAAGTGTGTTTGGATATGATCACCACTTTGCTATTTGAGTATCTATGGATCGTAGCCTCGCTGGCATCAGTGGGAAACCTAAGACGAGATCGAGATCTTAGTCCGAGATGCCTACGGAATTCTGATAGTTTCATGTCAGAGAATCGAGTGACGCCATGGACTGCCGACGGATCAAGCTTCTGGTGATGCTTTGTGAGGCGGAGGTTAGTTTTGAATCCTGTGAACCTATAATCATCTTCTGTTTGGAATGAAGAGGGGGAATGGCGTTGATCGGAGGAGATGGAGGTGGTTGGACGCGAGGAAGACGATACGTACAGTATATATATTTAGGGGAATTTTCATCAAGATAGAGCAACATTTTTGTTTACTATAATACCATTACCCTTTTAAGTTAAGATAGCCCTGCTCCTATAAGTTTTTTTTTTAGTTTACAAAAATGTCACAAATGATCTTGATCATCTGTTTTTCTGATCTAACGATCCACCTTAGTTCACGGGTTCTCAGGAAACTATGAGTTCTCAAATGATCCTTTCACACACACACACACACACACACTCTCTCTCTCTCTCTCTATATATATATATGTATATATATGTATGTATGTATGTATGTATGTTTGTATATATAAGTGAATTCTAGCTTTATTACCATAAGGAACAAACTCTATGATAACCATGAAAGACCCTGAATACTGGTTTGGTCTAGGCATAGTAGTTACTGGTAGTGGGTGTGTAGGATAATTGCGTTTGTTTTGAGTTTACGGTCAGTGTGTGTTTACGGCCGTAAACTCCTTACGGCCGTAAACACCTTGCAGTTGTAAATTCGAGTCAATAAATAGGGGGTTGTGTCAGACTTTAAAGGTTGTTGATGCCTTCGTATTTTCCCAAGTTGTATATGACGTTTTATTGCTTTAAAGCGTATGCAAGCTTGGTTTCATTCGATTTTTCTTATTGATTTTTTCTTTTTGATTCGTATTGTGCATCTGTTATTCGTTTTGATCATTGGTAGATCCGTTTTCGGGCTTTACAATTGGTATCAGAGCCAAGTTGTATCAGTCAATTTTGTCAGATTTGGGGCATTATTTGATCTTATTTTCGAAATATTTTTGCGTTTTTGGATAGATCTCGCAAAAATAAGGGGGGGGTTTGTTCTTCGTGTTTTTCATTAAAAAGGGTTTTTGATCGAGTTTTTGAGTTTCAAAGTCGAAAAAATCGGTGTTTTTGGTCAGAGTTTGCGGCCGGCGGCTAGGGTTTCGGAGGTTCACGGCCCAGAGTTTACAGCCCGAAGTTCGCGGTCCGAGCTTGCGGCTCGGAGTTTACAGCGTTGGCTTGCGGTCCTCGGTGGTTTACGGCTCGCACAAGTTCAGACCTCGTCTTCGCAGCACATCGGATCCTCGCCTCGCCTCGTCCTCGCATCAGCGCCTTGCAGCATCACATCAAAAATTGAAACGGAATTAGGGGGTGCCGAGATTCAAACCTGTGTCTCCTCCGTAGAAGACCAGCGCCTTACCAGTGGATCTACATTGCCACATGCATCTCCCCTCTGATTTTTTTTCATAAACACTCCCTGTCGCGCCACTTTTCTTATTTTGACACTTTTAACCCAAAACTCAAATCCTTTTAATTCTAAATTTTTTTTCATCCAAAATAAAAAATAATAATATTAATAAATAAATAAATTTAAAATTAATAAATAAAATTATATTTAATTTTTTTTACTTTTATTTTTCTACTTTTGACCTTAAATTTTGACTTTGACTTCCAAGTTTGACCTTTGACTTTAAACTTTGACTTTCTTGTTTGACTTTTAAATTTTCAAATTTAGCTTTTGGGTTTCACTTTCAAGTTTGACTTTTTCAAGTTTGACTTTTAAGTTTAATTTGTTTTTTAAATTTGACTTTTAAGGTTGACTTTTGAGGTTTATAATCAAAGAGTTTGACTTTTAAGTTTTATTTTAGCTTCTAGTTGTGCTTTTAATTGATTTTAAGGTCTACAAGGGAGTTGAAAACATGAAAGAGAGGCGTCAGGATATGTTAAGACAAAATTTTAACATTTTCGATTATATCCCTGAAGAAGCCCTCGAAACTCAGTTGCAGCGATTCACTACACTCACTACTGAGATGAATATAGCCGGGATCTTCTTGACAAAGTCCGAGCTAAACAAAAAGCTGCTAAATTCACTTCCGAAATCGTGGGATATGAACGTGGCCATCATCAAGAAGACAAAAGATCTCAATCATCTTAGTCTTGATGATATAATTCGAGAACTTGATGCTTTGAAGTGTAGAGAAACAATGAGTTCTGAAAACATTCCGGTCACTGAAGTTACATGTACTCTAACTTGTGAAGCCACGATTAAATTTCTTCGGGAACAAATTGATACATTTAAAAGAGAAGTTGAAGACCTGAGATATGAAGGATATCAACTTAGGAAAGGACAGAAACCCCTGAAGGCTGAGTTAGATGCAAAAACCAAGGACTTTAGGAAACTTCAGGAAGAGTATAGCAACAAGTGTGAAAATTATGATTATGTTAAGAGTCAACTTGCTGCTGTAACTGAAGAACTTGACGCTTTAAAAATTAAGTGTGGAAAAACTGATGTCAGTTTCAAAAATTATACTGCATCAAGTCAGACAGTCGAGTCCTTATAAAACCCAGTTAAAATTCAAAGAAAATCCAAACAAGGGTCTAGGGTATGATAGTGTATCTTCTCCTTATAATCATAACTACACATCCATCCCTATGACATAGGACGAAATTGACAGGAAGCCACATCTTTAATATGGAAAACGAGTTGGATTTGTGTCAGGAGGAGTTATTAATATTGAAGATTCTAATGTTGCTACTTCTTGTGCAGGCAAAGTAACATAGGATGAGAACAAGGAGAGTTCTTCTGAACAAACAAACGACCCCTTGAACTCTGAATCTGTTGCCTCTAATCAACCTCCTGTTGGTAAATACAGACCACCATTTCAAGCTAAACAGAGTGCCTGTGGCAAGTATGCATGTGGGAACAACAAGAGACAAGGCAAGGATACGCCACCAGGGGTAGGAAGAGACAACTCCCCAGTGAAGAAAAGGACATGCTTTCACTGTGGAACACATGGTCACATTGCCCGTAACTGTCCAAATCGCGCATACGTTCCCTACTATGCACAAGGATGGAAAAATGCGCCAAGTGGGAGATATTTCAAAAGAAACCCTTCCAGGTCACGTTCAGACCATGATGACTGGAACGTGCAGAAGGCCAAGAATCAAACTCCAAAGGACAAGAATCCGAATCCCAAAGTCAAGAAGGGAATGTTGACCCAGAAGTCTAGTTCAAGAGATGCTCCTGTAAAGCCAAGACCGGTTAAGTCAAAGTCATCTAGGCAGCCGACTTCAAGTTCTAAATCAAGTACTAAGCCACCCATCGGATCAAAAAAGAAATGGGTTAAACCCAACTACAAATGGGTTCCGAAGGCTCAATCTTCCAAATCAACTAACGACTCTAATATTTCTACATCTTCTGTTTGTGATAAGCAGGACATGTCATGGGAGAGAGTACCATGCAAGAATTACAAAGGTCAACCCAGTTTCAAAATGGACTGGGTTCCAAAGACCAACTGATCCCGCTTTGTGTCGGAGCAACTATGGAGACATATCATCAGACTTCGGTTGGTTGGTAGTGGCTGCTCCTAGCATATGATTGGGGACATCTCTCAACTGTACAACACTCAGAACATTTGTTTGAGAGTATGGGTCCTTTGCGGGAAGGGAAGAAAAGAAGTGATCACTCACGGGGTTTGTGCTTAATGACATGAAGAATTTTCGGATCTGTTATGAGATTACGCGTGCTATTCTCAGACCTTCTAGATGCAAATTCAATCGGTGACTTACGGTTTGAGTTTTCTTCTCTATACTCCTGAGTTTTTCTTAAGTTGATTCGCTTTAAAGACAAATTTTTGTTTTAGGATAGTTTAAATTTGCGCATTTACTTTCGTTTCTCTCCTATGCACAAATTTTGGGGGAGAAATAAAAACAAAACAAAAATTTTTAAAAATATCCAAAAACATTAGAAAATCAAATATATATATATATATATATATATATATATATATATATATATATATATATATATATATATATATATATGTTGGTTATAAAATGTGCTTGAGGGAGATGTTTTGGGAAGTGATATTATCAAGTGATAACAGGCAACCTGAGTCTGCGTAACATACCCAAAGTTGAAGGGTCTATGCTCTGACTTGATGCGTCGGTAGGCACGAAAAATTCTAAATGGACTTGACTTGGCAGAGTTGAACTTAGGAAATTTATAGACTTGACAAATTTTGACCTAGTTAGATCCGTTTAGCCTGACAATACGACGCTCGGATAGGTTGAGCAGGGAGATATATATGGGAATCTACTCGTCACATTAATTGAACCCGTACTTGGAACCGTGGTTTAACTTTTCCTCGATGTGCGGATTCTGTCCTTAATTCAGGTTGGATGGGGCGACTGGTAAATTCCGATAAATTAGGTCTGTAGAAAATTGTTTTCTTTCTTTCTATCTGTTAGTCATATGTTGCACCCTTTGCATGATTGGAAGAGATCCGACCTGGATTGAAACATATGCAACTCTATTTCTCTACATGTTATATCTATCAAATTCCTCCTATTTGTTAGTCATATGTTGTCTCATTTACGTGACCTCAAATCCGACCTGGTACACAACATATGCAACTTTCTACTTCTCAACCCCTCTAAAGTGATACGTTATTAAATTATGAATCTATCTTCTCTCTGAATGGTTGTCTGCTCACCCGGTGTAAGGAGTACTCTGGAAGTTCTTGATGGCTGGGGCATATCAGGAAGCGGGAAATATGTTCCAGTACACTTAAAATTGGACATATACAGATTGTCTGTAGATCTCGCTGCTCGATTTAGGTGGACAACAATATCCCTGGTTGTAGTCAGTTAAATGGTCATAGGGTAAATTTATTCAAGATTTAGAATTTATCATAGTGATAGATATTCATAATTAGATACATATCTGAATCTTGTCATTGGTAAAATGTCCAAATCTGTCAAAAGTTTTTTGTGTTTAAGTGGACCACAATACTAGCAATCGATCAGACGGAGATGTGAAAATGAGGGTACCGAGAAGTAAATAAGATTGTCCAATAACTTTGATCCAAGCATCACAAAAGAAATAGTAGTTAAATATTTTCTAAGAAAAATTTTATTTTTTATTTTTTATTTTTTATTTTTTATTTTTATTTTTATTTTATTTTAATTTTTTTTGGTGTGCAATTTAAAATTTTATTTTATTTTATTTTATTTATACTTTTTACTGGTTCGTTTTAACTTAGTTTTATTTTATTTTGCTTTGTTTTTATTTTTCTAGCATTTAAGTTGTGGTGTGTTAGTTTTATTTTTTTGTTTTATTTTATTTTCAAAATTAAATTAATCCTCAAAAGTTTTTTTTAATTTAATTGGTGGAAGTTGGATATACTGGGTAGTTATCAGGTAAGAAGGTAAGCGAAGGTAAATAGGTAAAAAGGGAGTTCACTCCCGGAAACTCCTCATTCACGAGTTTCCGGCCGCAAACTCACTCCCAGAACTCTCTGAATTTTTTTTTTCAATTTTCGGAAAAACGAATATATCATCTTAAAGGTAATATCTTGTAGATCACAAATATGTATTTTGTTTCACATTTCACCGTATCATTGTGTGTTAAAAATTGAAAAATTGATTCGACGGTGTTTACGGCCGTAAGCATAGGCCGTAAACTCCGAAACTTGAAGTTTTCGACTCGATTTTATTTTATTGTGGTGCTATTTGTCTTTACATTCACGAATATGTAAATATCAGTTGTTAACTCAAAGCAAATAGTCGGTTTTTGGGAATTAATTGTAGCTTATATTCATAGACCGTAAACTCCATGTTTACGACCCATGAATTCACGATTTTACTATCCACATGTGATTAAAAGAATTCAGGGATCATCGTGTATAAATTTTTTTAAAAGATCTTTAGGCCGTAAACTCCAGTTTACGGCCCAAGAACCAATTTTGATCTGTTTTTTTTAAAATATATATTGAGTCACGTTTTTCTTGGGTTTGATTGCAGTAAATTCTCAAAGTGTTGATAAATAAATTTTTATTTTGATCATATTTTTTATTATAATATTTTTTTGGGTCAAAATAAATTTTATTTTTGGTGTTGGTTTCTTACACTTGTGTTTGAGTGCAGACAATGGCGAATATCAAATTTGGGAAAATGCACAACCTGGCGATTGCTCTTGCGGATCCACCGATCCTACATTCAGACATGCGGTCAATGATTCACAGACTACGTGAATGTTGTATAGCATCAGCAATAACCGTCAACCCGGTGATTTATCAAAATCTTATACGTGAATTTTGGGCGACTGTCAGGTTGCATATGAATAACGACAGCAATTTCACAGTTACAGCAAAGGTGAAAGGTCAAGACATTGTGATCAATGAAAGCTTTGTTCGTGAGACGTTATTAATTGACGATCAACCTAACTATCCGACAGAAATTGGTATCGAAGATGTTCAAAGGATACTACGAAGGAAGAGTTACGAGGGAACATATCCGCCGACTTTGAAAAAGCTGCTCCATCCATATTAGAGATTCCTAGCTCATGTATTCGTAAGCTGCGTCTCAGGTAGAAGATCTGGAGCAGATGAGATCTCTCAACGCACAACTGGTGCGTTGGTATCTCTGGCTGCGGGATTTCATTTCAATTTCTTGAAGTTTATTCTTGAGGAATTCGTAATAAACATCAGAGCCTCTACAAGGGATACTTTTCTGCAATATCCCCGTTTCATACAGATGTTCATCAACATACAGTTTCCGGAGGTGAGAAAGACGGGTGATACACTGGATATGAAGTCTTTGGGTCCACACACCGTGGGACTCATAAAACAAAACAGAAGAGGAAAATTCACTTTTCAAGGGCTCTATCCATTGGAAAAGTTTGGCAAGTTTACGGAATTAGATGAGACGCCAGTGTCGTATGAATCGTCTGAATAGACTTCTTCTGAGAAGACATCTACTGAAGGGTCAACTCCAGCAAATATTGTAATAGATGTGTCTGAAGATGAAGAAACAGAAGAGGAAGATTCACCGACTCCAAAATCCCAAGATGCTTCTGATCGTGAACAAGAGTCGAGTGAGAGACAAGCTGGAGGTGAAATGGTTACTGGTGATGAGAGAAATGATTCTTTTGAGAATCTTGACCTAACAGGCTTTGATAATGATGATATAGCGGCTTCCTTGGCCAGTAGTTCCAACATTGTGTCTAATGAAAATCTTGACACAATCTTTCAAAATGTCGATGATGTTGTTTTGCCAACAACTGAGACAGGGAAGTCAAGCGAAAATCTTGAGATGCAAACTCCAACTTCTGAACAAATGGTGTCAACTTCAATTCCTATGGAGATAGTTGTGGGATGTTCCCATCCCGTGTCTATTTCTCCTACTACAGAACCATTTGTAAGTATGTTTCCTCCACAAGCTGACCAACCTTTGTCAAAAAGACGAAGACTTGAAACAAGACAATCTGAAAAAATTGCTAGTTTGGTTAGTGGTCTTCCTACCCCGCCAATTACTGCTTCCACTACGCGACTTTCTGCCACGAAGATGTTTTCAACTCGACCTAGTTCAGTTTTTGATGTCGCCGGTCCTTCGGCACGGCCTGGTTTTTCAGTTCCACGATTTAATAGGGATGCTGCTTCTGAGAGGCTGGCCTTACACATGGCAGAAGAACAACTCTTTTCACCCAGTCCTCGAGGAAGGGCATTTCTATAGATGAAGGGGGTGCTCAAGATGAAAATCCTTCACTTGCTAGTTTACAAAAGGAAGTCTCAGTGCTCAGCCAGAAGAATATCGAACTTGATATACAAGTAGCAGAGCTTCGTGCTCAGAATATTGATCTTCATATTCAAGTGTCTAAGCTTCAATCTGATAAAACTTATCTTGGTGGACAACTGGCAGAATTCAAAAGGGATAAGAAATTGAAGAGTAAGCATATTTCAGATCTACAGGAACATTTCAATCTGCTGACCTCTAGTTACTTTGAATTGAAAAAGAAATTGGAAGCTGATCTTGGCAATAAATATAAGGCAACTGCAGAAGAACAAAGAATTAATTTACACATGCAGGCATTTCCAATAGACGTACCGATCGATCAGTCTTCTGGCACTGCTAAATGTATCGCAGTTGATCCTCCTGTGGCTCCTCATATTCAGGAAATAATTCGAAAAGGTCAAGAAGATGATGTAGAAAGGGGGCAATTGTTGTTCAAAAGGAATGCTACTTGGAGTGCTTCTAAGGGTGGATATATGGTAACTATAATTGATCTTGATCTTGTTCGATTTCGAGACACGTTTGGGATCGATCTGGTGTGGCTGCTTGGGGGTTTCACGATGTACTTCGACTTTGGATTATCATTCGTAAAAGTGGTAATTCATATTTATATAAAGATATTCATGCCTTTAGTTCATTGACGAAAGTTGATCTTGCGGAGTTATCACAGGCTCCGTTTATCAATCTTCTGAATGATTCTCAAGTTTCACAATTCAAGTTCTTTTTGGATGACCAAGTCAAGAAGGGTTTTCTCCGACAATGCCAACCGCTGAATCAGTTATCTTGGAGCATCCTGATGTTTTCGAAGCGTCTTCTGATAAACCTCTGCAGGTAGTCATGTGGCCACCCACGAAGCAATTGAAACAATTTCCTATTGCTCAAGGTTATCAAGATGGATCGCTCAGTTCTCTGGAGTGTTGGGTTTATGACGAGAATACTTCTGGTGCAGTCATTAAACTTAAGAATGGATGTATCCGATTGTATGATCGTAGAGACCTGTTGCAATTTCGAAAGTGGAATATTCATTATTTAAGCAACTTTCAAATCAAAGTTGTTGAAGATGTTTATGAGGAGGGAGCCAAGGCGTATACAAGAATGGTTGCTGAGATTTTGAGCAAGAAGATGTGGAACGGCGCGATGAGCCAGATGGATGTCATGCTGGTGAAGAAAGGAATGGGTCTGAGCTAGTCCAAACCAAGGGGGAGATTGAAAGACCCTGAATAATGGTTTGGTCTATGCGTAGTAGTTAGTGGTAGTGGGTGTGTAGGATAATTGCATTTGTTTTGAGTTTACGGTCAGTGTGTGTTTACGGCCGTAAACTCCTTACGGCCGTAAACACCTTGTAGTTGTAAATTCGAGTCTATAAATAGGGGGTTGTGTCAGACTTTAAAGGTTGTTGATGCCTTCGTATTTTCCCAAGTTGTATCTGACGTTTTATTGCTTTAAAGCGTATGCAAGCTTGGTTTCATTCGATTTTGCTTATTGATTTTTGCTTTTTGATTCGTATTGTGCATCTGTTATTCATTTTGATCATTGGTAGATCCGTTTTCGGGCTTTACAAACCAAAACTGATAAGTGGAAAAAATAAAAAACATCACAATACTCGGTATCTAATAA
The DNA here is from genome assembly GCF_052625555.1 of Lactuca saligna. Lineage (NCBI taxonomy): Eukaryota > Viridiplantae > Streptophyta > Magnoliopsida > Asterales > Asteraceae > Lactuca > Lactuca saligna. The sequence continues at coordinate 155,709,769 of NC_136423.1, read as the reverse complement.
ATAATGGAACACATAAGTTTAAGCACCTACCAAAACGCTAAAAGCTTGAATTCTTAGGTTGAAATGAGTGGTGTTGACATCACTAGTCACAGAGCCATGTGGGGGCTAAGGGAGGCCATGCCCCCAACCCCCATACAAATTGGTAATCGAGATTTCAAAAATCAAATCCTAACAAACCATAATCACTAGGAGACTTTATCCTATCATGAACATATTTTAGACTCTTTTAATTTAAAAGTTGCAAAAATACTAAACTCATAATTGAAATCTTATACAAAAGGCACGTAAATTTTAAGAAAACAAACATGAAAAGTTCAAAAACTAAGAAAAGAAGCCACACAGATGACTAGTAATGGAAATCTCCGCTCTAGGCCGCCATAGAAGTAACATCAAGCCAATATTCATTGTCGGAGACCGTCATTGCTCGTTGACTTAGAAGTCAGGTGGGCCACTATTGAACGTTGTCTCCAGGTCTCATGTCTCCAACACTCTCCTCTCATGTGCATAACTTTTTACTATCTCCCAGCTTTAGTCATTTCTCTAATCTATCACCATGTTGTCTGTTAATTTATTTGAACGCACGAAGTGGGTTCAGAAATAGCCTTGGCTAACACCGGGCCGACCCATCGGCATAACAAGCTCGATTCGGCAAGCTTGATAGAAATGTGTCAAGTCTCTTTCTTCTTCCTCCCCTCTTCCTCCTTCCTTCTCCCTCATTCGACAGACCGTTCGTCCTCTTCTCCCTCTCCTCTTCTTTCGAACTAAATCCCCCAATTTTCCTAGTGTGGCGTTCGGCAGTCTCGGCACCACTCCAAGAAGCCTTATTGTGATTGCTTATAAAGTAAAAAATAGTCTTATTAGTTTTACCTATAATCCTGGTCTCTATATCATTTACTAGTTACCGATAAAGTGATGTGCTATAAAAATTTAAAAGTAAATATAAACAATAATGTTCATAGAGTGTTAATTGCTTAATAAGGCAAATATAAAAACTTTTATATATATATATATATATATATATATATATATATATATATATATATATATATATAATTGTTAAAAATAACTAAAATTTATAAAATATTTGTGATCTAATTATTTTATTACTTTATATTGTGGCTTCAGTTTAGTAATCTTTCCAATTCGTTTCTCAAACCAATATGATCAAATTTACTACTTGGTAAGTTGTTTTATGAATAAAAATATTCACATCTTTTATTTTTTTCTATACATATTTATTATTAACCACTATTGCTTTATAACTAGTTATTATAAAATGCAAATGAGTTTTTCTATAACAGTTATGGAAAATCTGTTCCTTTGAATTTGGTTTGAAGTATTACTTCAGTCCCTCTGGTTTTAGTGCATGTGTTCCGTCCCTGGGTATCATCATCATCGAGCTCCACCTCACTTTGTCGATGGAGTTTTCCAAGCAACCAGAGTGGGAGACAGCAAACAAGACGGGAGAAAGAATAAGAAATAATGAGAAAGAGTATGGATGACAGAGGACAGAGACTCAGCAAAAACATTATGAGTTAGGGTGTCGAGCTCATCATGATGAGACGAAAAATGGCAAAATGAGGGCATAAACATCATTTTACTAAGGTTTTATTGATGGTCTAATGGCATAAAAGTTTTTAAATTTTGTAGAAATGTTCGGATTTACCCTTTTGCTTTTGTGTAATTCTAGTTCATTAAATCTGAAAGTTTGTAACTTTTATTGTTCCTATTATACCGTTTTGAGTATTTATGGTTCATTAAAGCCCTACGTTTGTCAGATATGTTCAGTTTTACCCTTTTCTGGTTTAGTAAACCCTTTAAGTTTGACAAATATGTTCAATTTTACCAGGTAAACCTACAAAAAGAGTAGAATTGAAAAAAAAAAAAGTTGCACACCTCCGACTTTAATGAACCAGAAACGTACAAAATAAAACCGAATATTTTTATCAAATGTGAAGTTTTTTATGTAATAAAAGGCATTAACATTGAAATAAGACATTAGGAAATGAGGGGACAACTTGTGTAACAAAATTTAAACTTAAGTACGGTATTGTTGAAAAACAATTGTACTCGAAGTGAATGTACAAAGTTGTAACAAGCATGGACGATTTGTGTAATTTAGTTGTAAATGTATTATTATAAGAGAGATCTTGTGTTTAATAATATTAATATCAAATTTTAGTAAAAGTCAGACTCCTTTTGGCTTTTGTTATAAATATAATAACTCAATTGGTACGCTAAATAATATATATTAGGACCTAGGGGCTGTTTTTCCTAAGTCTTGTATGGCCACCAGAATTGTTAGCAGAAGGTTTAGTTTTACAAACTTTGACCCCTAATTATCTAATTATTAAATAATTTAGCAGTTTGGTATAATCTGAATGCGGACTGAATGATTTAGAGGCTATAAATAGATCAGTTTCTAAATGAAAACATGGTTTTTGGTTAGGCTTTTTAAATGGCTGTGTTGAATGATAAACGTAATTATTTTGATTCTCTAAACTATTTCTGTAGAAGGAAATGTTCTTGTTTGATAAATTATCTAAACCAACTTACTCAATAATTATAAAAAATATAAAACATTATACAAGCTATATTATGTAATAAAATTGTTTTCTAGGCAAAAAAATACAATCATGCTTTAATATACTAATATCTACAAATAACAAGTGTAATGGTTTTAAGCATGTTTTGGATAACTCGACGGATTTGCATTAATTGTAAAAAAATGTTACATAATATAGACTTAATTAATTAAAAAATATAATAATATCGGATAATTTGATTATATAATAATAAATTGTTACATAAATACCGTCTAACGAGTTTCATGAGATGTTGTTACATGTATAGTTTGTCCTAATGCTTATATATTTCATTCTAGAAAACAGTCAAAACACCACTAATCCACTACTACAAAATTGGTTATTGGCCTGATAAAATGCATTATATAACCTGTTTTTGAAACCGGGTTTGATAAAGACAGGTATTATGTGAAAGCATTAATAGAGCCCGGTTAGATCATATTAGATCAACAGAGCCTGGTTCCTTTCAAAAAAATAGGTTGTATGAGGTTTATAGAATCTTATTTTTTGTCCAAGCAACCAAATTAATATTGAGAAAATGGATCCTTAATTTATAACTTTTATACACGGCTCCTAGACAGCTACACTTTAAAACTTCTACTATGCAGTGTGACATTAGACAATATAAATAACATTTGTTTGGGTTAGAGAATTGATGAGCAAATGTGCTCCCTTGGTGAGAGAATGTTCCCCTTGACGAAATGATGCTAAGTCTTTAAAGTGGTTGGGTGCTTGAAGAAGGAGCTCGAGCTTTTGGTCTATGGTAGGAGCATTGTCAAATGTGTCGCAGCCTTAGCCAAATGTGCCCCTATTGGAGCTAAGTGCGTTCACATGGATATATTGGTTTGCTGATGCGGGATGACCTTAAAGAATGCTCTAGGTGGTCCAAGTATGCGTTGTTAGTGAAGTGATTATAAAGAATGTGCTCCAAGTGGCTAAAAGCACTCCTATGATGTCATGGGGCAGGCATGATGCCCTCCTATATGCATGGCAGGTGACCATGCACATCCCTCATGGTTTAATGTTCTATAAGCACTTGCATAACATCCCACGATTGGTTGACAACTAGGGCATCTCATTCATGCGTTAATTTATGGATGGGTATGACCCATCAAAATTAGGATTTCCTATGTTTTCCTATAAATATGCATACATCCCCTTTATTATTCGTTCTCAGTTCTTGTGAGCACATTCAACATAGCAATCATGGTGAGAGCTGTAAGCAAGAGATATACTTTTGTTTTGAGAGCTCAAGTTTTTGTGTTTATATTCAAAAATAGTTTCTAAAACTCAAATATAGCTATTGAAATATTTTTAGATTTTGAGCAACATAAAATAACTTATACCCACCAAGGATTATTTTGTAAATATAGGAAATATTATAACAACCATAAAGAAGAAAAGATTAACAACCTTAGTTAACTTTGAGTCTTTGGGAGGCTTGGATGTCGATGGAGAATGTAGAGAACAAAGTAGATGTCCTCCAAAGATTTCACCAGCAATAACCAAATTAATTAAGATGCTAGACTTTACAACTCTTATGCTTCAAGTCAAAACCAAAATCAAAACCAAGTAATTAATTAAACAGATAATGCAAGTATATCTTCTAACACTTTTAGCAAGAGAGAAATAAGAGAAACGTGCAACAACAACATGCACAAATGACAGACAAATGCAAGCCTTAGAGCCTTTTATTATTACCCATTAGGTCTTAGCCATTTTAGGCAAACCATGCTTCTTAATCGTATTTTCATGTCATGCTTCTAAAGCTTGTCCGCTATATTAAAATAAGCTAATCACCATGCCTCCTTCCTCTATCCATGCTCACAGGTTTGTATATAAAAGAACAAGATTTTATAAAAACACTTATCCATTTAGCTAAAAGACAAAAGTATTTATAGTCCAAAAAGAGGTACATGAATTATTAAATCATACTTTATGATATATTATGATACTTGACATTGAAAATTATTATTTTCAAAAAATCAATAATTCCTAATTAATTATAAGAGTTATGAATATTTATTAAAAATCAAATTCTTATAAACAATCTATTTACATCAAGTTATTGTCAGTGTCACCTTTTTGGATTATATATATATATATATATATAGATATATATATATATATATATATATATATATATATATATATATATATTAGTTATATAATTTTAATATGATTTTTGAGCATAAAGATCTTTCAATCTCCCACTTAAACAATTTTCACCATAAATTGATATAGACATTGGTGAACGTTTAGCAACATTTCACCACCCACAATAATATATAACGAAGTGTCATTCTACAACATCCAACTCTCCAAGATCTTAAAGCTTCAATTGATGTATAAGGTAAGTTACCAGTTATCCCTTTGTCATATACATCATGTTGAACATGAGATACATATCACAACATATGTCATTTAGTGTTCAACTTTTGATAAGCACCTTAGTTTTCTAACTCTCAACACATAAAAGGAACAAATCTCATCTTGAATGCGTACACCTTGTGTATGGTTCATAGCATACCTAATAAGAGCCTTTACAATTGTGTGGTCAAAGAACAATATTTAAGTATAACAATGTACACCAATTCTAATAATTAAGTCCCAACTATATATATATATATATATATATATATATATATATATATATATATACATATATCTATTTGGTATTAAGGATGCAAAGATATTACATTTATCAAGAGTCACTCATGATAGTGATCCACATAGTGATCTTGAATGGGTTAAATCCAATATTTTCTCTCAAGAAAATACATATGAACTTAGTTACAACACTCTATAACCTAATCCAATCCATATTAGTCTTATTCCATTATTTTTCCCACAAGAATGATCGACTATGAATATTTAGAATAACTAAATTACTCAAGGATTAAATATGTTAATATAGAACACAACAAGTATTTGATGAAAAGATCATATTCCATATATATCACAATCATTACAATAATTGCTTCTTATAATGTTCTAATAGTTAATACTAAAATAAGATCAAATCCCATCACTATAGTAGAAAAGTCCTATCCCTCTAGCATGACCCTCATGTTTAGCTTGTGGGATGGGCTTCATGATTAGGTCCACCAAGTTTTGATGTGTGTGTACTTTGTGAATACAAATATCATCACGAACGAAATTAAACCTCCGTTGAACGTGCCTGGTTCTTTGATGTGACTTGAGTTCCTTGGTTAATGCATTGGCATCCTCATTGTCACAAAAGATATCTAGGGGACCCTGGATGGAAGGAATGACCCTTAGATCTTCGATGAATTTCTTCATCCAAACAACTTTATTTGTAGCTACCAAAGAAGAAATATATTCTAATTATGTAGTAGACTATGCTATAACACTCTACTTAGAACTCTTTCATGAAACCACACCTCCATTAATAATGAAGACATATCCTAATTGTGACTTACATTCATCCTAATATATTTGGAAAGAAGCATCAGTGTAACATTTTACAGTAAGATCCTCTTCCAAACCTCCATACACGACGAACATATCTTTATTTCTTCTTAAGTACTTTAGAATGTTCTTCACAACCATCCAATGACTCTTGTATTTTGTTGGTATTAGCTCTTCATGCTTAAAACACGCGATACATCACGTTTAGTGTACAGCATGGAATAGATGATGGATCCATTTGTCGAACCATATGGGATGCCACTCATATTCTCTACCACAATCCATGTGCTAGCACTTTGAGATGAACACAAAATAGTTCCATGTTCTATTGGTATGAATACTCTCTTAGAGTGTTCCATCTTGAACCACTTTAAGAATTTGTCAATATATGCACTTTCACTAAGAATTATTAATCGCTTTGGTTTATCTCTATATATCTTAATTACAAGAATGTATACTACCTCTCCCAAGTCTTTCATTGAAAAACATTTATCGAGCCAAGACTTAACACCTTGCAAGGTTAGAATATCATTCCCTATTATTAGTCTATCATCCACATACAAAACTAGAAATGTCAGTATACTCCCACTAGTTTTCTTGTAAACATAACTATCATCTTTATTCTTGAGAAACCATACTTTGTGATTTCATCATCAAAACAAATATTCTAAGTTTGATATGCTTTCTTCAACTCATAAATAGATCACTTAAGCTTACATGCTTTATTAGGGTGCTTTCGGTAGACAAAACCTTTAATTTGAATTATATAGAAATCTTCTAGTAATTGTCAATTAAGAAAAACAATTTTGACATCCATTTGCCATATCTCATAATCATAAGATGCGGCTATGGAAAATAATATACCCTAATTGATTTAATCATAGTAACTTGAGAAAATGTATCATCATAGTCAATACAATGAGTTTGAGTGAAACCTTTTTCAACAAGTCTTGCTTTCACTTTATGTAGCTTACCATCCAACGTAGTTCTAACGATACTAATTTTTTACTCATACATCTAAGGGAATTATCAAAGTCTTATCCACTAAATGCGAAATTCTACTAAAATTAAAACACTTTACATCCTAGACAATAATCATGGGTTTATTATATATATATATATATATATATATATATATATATATATATATATATATATATATATATTAAAGAAGAAGGAAATCAAATGTATTATAGGCCCTTATGCTCTAGTCTTCTCACGTACCACGAATGCTACCTGAACCTGCAAAACATGAAACGTATCTACTACATCATACCATAGGTCTGGTGAGTTATATTCTAATATGATGTTAATCTCACTCTTCTTCTGATAGCATAGACTACTATTCTTCTCATTTATTTATCTATTTTATCTTTTTCTCATTTATACATATGCTACCTTCTGTCCTTTTTTCTCATACTTTGCTATATTCTCTATCTTCCTCATCTCATCTTTCTCTATTCTTTCTATACTCTACTTTTTATTTAACACCCATGATTTCACACCAGGTACACCCTAAAAACAAATTCTCTCAATAATAATTTTTCAAACATTTTTCTGTACACGGACACATTGGAGCACAAGAAGCTATCACCATGGATCGTACTACCCACATGTACATGATCTGAGTCGGACACTATTATCTCTAACCTTCAAAACACTCACAAACAAACCTCGTAAGCCACACGGCTTCATGAATAATAGCTATAATAACAAATAACACACATAATTTCATAATCATATAAATATCAACATATATATCAAGCAACTCATCAACAATTATATTCATAAATCTCCTTTAGGAGATCTAACAAATATCTTTTAAAACTCCCATGCAACCTTGAAATGCTGCTCAATAACTATCACAAAGATCATCATGTCAACTCGTGGAACATCAACAAATATAAATAATGTCAGCCCATGACACATCAACGAATAACAACAATGCCAGCTCGTGAAACATCAACGAATAACAACATTGTCAGCCTGTGACACATCAACAAATAACAACAATGTTAGCTCATGACACATCAATGAATACCATGGTTTCAGCCAGTGACACATCAATGAATAACAACATTTTCAACCTATCACACATCAAAGAATAACAACACTATCAAGTCGTGACACATCAACAAATAACAACGACGTCAGCCTATGTTACATCAACGAATAACAACAATGTTAACCCGCGACAACAACGAATAACAACAGTGTCAACCCCTAACACATCAACAATCATCAATTTCTCATTTGATTCACTTTCACATATAAATATACCATTCTTTGGTATGTGTATATTTCTATAGCATCATAATGTCAAAAATATGATATTTAATCATTCACACTACAATATAATTCACATATGGTAAATCAAATTTATCATAAACAATGGGTGTTAGAGTAGTGTTACTTACCTAGTAATATGGATGATTATTAACACGTTGTTGTGGGCGTATTAAGCTACTAAAATTTCACTGTTGGTTGCACTAATAATATAGTAGATGGAAGCAGGCTCGAATCCTTAGGGACATAGCCTAACGGTCAATGCCTAGTCAAAACAGAAATTATTAGAAGGGGTTTTTGAATTAAACTAAAAACTATAAATTGCAGTGAATATAAATTAAATGCAAAAGCTTAATAAATAATGTTTTAGTTCTGCTGCTACTTTCCTAATCATGCAACCAGTTCATATCTGGTTATTCGTAATGCGTTTTATCTAAGATGGCATTGAGAAAAACTAACAAGCCCTAGTATAATCTCTTTTACCTAGTTAAATTAACCAAAACAAGCTCTTCAGTTAACCCTAACTTTTTACTATCTAATTAAATAAGCTCTTAATTAAGATCCGAAAAGTTGTATTAAGTTCTGTGTAAAATTCCCAGCAATACTCAATACTTCTCATAAGCTCAGAAGCTTAAAGATATGATTTTTCAGTTTATATCAGAGTTAAATCCCTAACACGTAATTAATCTGATACTTGTTACTTATTACTAGTTGACAAGAACAATTACGGATTCTATTAACTGATTAACTGGAATGATAAAACCCTAGCTAGGTGATCAGACTAACAAGAAATCTAATCATACATTCATTAAGCTTAAATTTAAAAAATCTAGATAGAAACACAAAAAGAAAACCAAATTTAAAAACTGATCACATGAAATATACTAGTCTAGTCAGAACTGAAAACTAGGGCTTTGGCTAGACATGGCTAAAATCTGATTTAGAATAATAAAAAGAAACATTAAACTACTAAATCTTACTAAAATGAATGTGGGAGATGATCTACAGCCTTTAGATCTTCAGAAAGTTATGAAAAGTGCAGAAAATCGCCTTCAGAAGGGTTTTTGTGTCGTATGAAATCATCTCTTGAATCGACTTAGAGGGTATCTTGTATTTATATAGTAGTATGGGTAGCAAATAAGGGTTCTGGCCATAAGCACGACCCGTGCTTGGGGGACACCTGTTCCAGGTCATCGTAACTTTAAAATCCATTATCAATCAGAAAAAATCAAAATCTGGGGAAGCATGGCGTGTGCTTGGGCTTTGCAGGTTTAAATACCAAAAATAATGGCATCTGGAGTTAGGCACGACCCGTGCTTCGGAGGAACGACCCGTTCTTCAAAGCTGAAATTTTCAAATGCCCTAAAAAATCAAAAACGCTTCGGTTATGTTTCGTAAGTGAAGAACGATATGTTTTTGGTGAGATATAACATGTATTTCATCTTTTTTTAGCGTTTTAGCTCCAGATATGTTCCAATTACACTCCAGATATGCTCCATATATGCTCTAAATATGCTCCAAAGACTGTCAAACTACTGCTCCACTTCAAGTCACTTGAAATAGACACAAAAAACATGAGCAATACGAGAGTTTTTATAAAATACATGAGTTGAACATTATTTAAACTATTACATATGAAAAAGCATAAAAATGATGCAAAATGCTAATAAAAACTGTTGGATTAGTGTCTAAGCCCGTAACAATATTTGGTATGTGCTTGACCCGATTGTGCATGGTCCTTTTGGGTTGCCTTCACCAAAGCAACTTGACAAGGAAATTTAAGGAGAGAGAGAATATTATGGTTTATTAGTATATTATAAGAATAATATATTAAAGGAGAAATCATATTTATTTAATTAGTATTGGTCATAAATTAATTAGGAATTAATTTGGTGACTAAAAGAGATTAATTAAATAAAGGGGTATAAACTGTCAAATGTATGATAGTTAAGTTTTGGGCTAAGGAAACCTAATGGACTTAAGGGGGGACGAAATTATGATGGGGATCCATCATATTTTCGTCCAAGGCCTTATTCCAGAAGGTTCCTTGGGCTGCTTGGTGGCTAAGTTGTCCATTAGGGTTTAGACTGAAACCCTAGCATCCTACAGTACAAATATAACCCCTAGGCTATGAAAATCGACTACACTAGATTCCAAGAGAATCCTAGGGCCGATTTTAGCATCTCTCACCCTCTCTCATATTGCCTTCTTGCTTGTGGGGTTTGTGAACCATTAGAGGAGTTACAATTGTGACTCTAAGCTCAAGATCAAGAAGACTACAAGGATTTCAAGCTATTTGGAAGAGGTAAACACTTAGATCTGTTCTTATGATGTTGATTTTGAATTTTATATGATAGATCTAGGGTTGCAAGTCTTGGATTCAAAGCATGTACAATAGAGAAACCTAGATCCAAGCATTAGGGTTTGTATGAGCACATAGGATTGTTCTTATGTGTAAAACCCATCAATGGTATCGCAGACTTGATTGGTTTCTGTTATAGGTGATGCTTTAACTGTTTGATTGCTGAAAAATCATTATTTTGTGCTAATTGTTTGATGAAATCGACGAGTTCTATGAGGAACTCGACGAGTTGGATGAACTTGACGAGTTCCAATGAGTTTAACTTTCAGACAGAGGATATTTCGGGATTTTGTTGTTGTTTTGTCATGCGATCAATGCCTAAATCGTTTTTTGAAGATAAATTCTAAATATTATTGTCATTGAATGATTATCCATTCCAAAACAATAGATAATTTCAAATCTTTCGAATAATAGTTTATTTATATGATAAATATGTATTATTTATATTATTTGGTAATTATCTTGTAACTAAAATTAGATTAGGTCAAATATAGATAATTATGAAATTAATTATTTAATTTAAATTATTTTTTATTTGATCCCTTTTGTTTTGAAAAGTTCAAAACTTGTCCTCAAGTTTTGAAATTGTAATTTCAATGATTAAAAGTTTAATTTTAAGTAATTTAAATTAAAAAATCTTAGAGTTTTACAAGTTTAAAATTCAACTCTATACTATTATATTATTACAAGATTAATATATATATATATATATATATATATATATATATATATATATATATATATATATATATATATGTATGTATAAGATTAAAGCTAGTCTTATCGCTAGTAGGCCTCATTCACGAAGCAGATCTATAAGGAGGGTGTAAGGTTGCTGCCTATAAAATGGCGCTTAATAGGTGTACACTCACACCCGCCGCTTGCTTGATTGATGGAGAGTCGTTAGCTGAATGGATAGGATAGGACACTTAATACCTCATTACAAGTATAATGAATATTGCAAAGTAACTAACATGTTTTTACAAATTCCCAATCTTAATTACTTTAGGGCAAAATGTGAAAATGATGTTATTCCATGGAATTACACTTTGTACCCTTATCAAGTGTTAGTGGAGCGTGTGTGGTTAACCGGAACACTAATTTGGGATTGGCATTGGTGGCAAAGGGTGACTCGATGTTTATCATAGATCAATGGAGAGTGCGTGGCTAACCATCGCATTGATTAGGTGATAGAGACATTGAGTGCCATCAAGTTGATTCGCATGGTTATTCACAACTTGTTTGCGATCCTCGGCATCCCAGTCGCAAATTTAAAGTACATATCGAGATTTAAACATGCAGTTGAAAATTTCAATGAATCTCAAAGATCTAGGAGTTTTCAAATACATTTAAAACTTAAATCTCTTTTTCGTTTTTCATGGTGAGAATTAGTGAATCGTCATTCACTTACCATCAAATTATTTACTTTTAGAGTATGGCATCCCTTTCTAAGTTGTAAATAATGTTGTTGGGTCCTAGCCCTAATTTCTCATTTGGTTGTTTAATTAGGAACTCATTTCTAATCAAAATTTGTTCCTTTTCTTTTTTAGATGTCTGCTAACAACAACAACAACTATTCTGGGTCATTCTCGTTGATGAACCTATGTCAAAAGGTGACATTTGATGGGTCAAACTTCAACGAGTGGGTGAGGTACATTCGTATGATCACACGCTACGAGGACGAAGAATATGTCCTCGATGAAAAGCTTGAGAAGATCATCCCAGATGTTGCTACTCCTGAAGAGTTGACCACCTTTGAGGCCCACGAGCATGATGCTAGGAAAGTTCATTGCATCATGTTGGCCACCATGAACCTCGAACTCCAAAAGTCCTATGAGGACATGTATTTGTATGAAATGCATAAGGATTTGCTGGACAGGTACCACCAAAGCGCGAGGCAAGAGTGCTATGCGATCATTACCAACATGATCACCGCTAAGATGGGGAGTGTAGAATCCCTAACCTCTCATTTGTAGAAAATGCAGAGGTATGTTGATCGTCTTTTCAAACTTAATGTTAAGTTTGATGAGGATTTCGACATAATCCTCCACTCCTTGCCTGCATGCTACAACCAGTTCAAAATGACCTACCATTTGAATAAGGAAGAGGTCTCCTTGAGAAAGCTCCAAGGATTGCTGAGGACTGCTGAGAGCAACCTCAAGGACAAATCTATTGCACCATCCCCTGCTGTAGCCGTTCTCGTATTGGTAATTGGCCAAGGAAAGGGTAAGAAGAGAAAGGCTCCATGTAAGAGCCACCATAAGGGTAAGTGTCACACCCCAAAAATCAAAGGCGGAAACATTTCCGGGTGGACTCCACGTTGTGTATCAAATCCAATGTACATAGTAATCACAGTAAACAACCATTACATTACATATGTATGAAAGTTTACATTTGTTTCAAAAGTAAAGTTATACAAGATATACATATGCATCATATTAACAAAAGTTGAGGCGAGTCTTCCACGCACTCCGTCTTCACCAAAAAGAGATCACCGGGTACCTGTCTAACTTGGACCTGAGAATACAAGCGGTTTGAAAATCAGCATAAAGCTGGTGAGTTCATAAGCGGTTTTGTTTTATGAAAATGTATCGATTTCCTTTAGTTTTCCGAAAAGATTTGTTATCCAAGAAAATCCCATATTTTATTATGTAAAGTTAGTTTAGTTATCATTTGTTACCAATTCGATTACGTGTTGTATTTTACCCCAGGAAAATCCCATATTTTCCTAATTGTAAGACTAGTTGTATATCACAAAGTATAGTTTAATACACAAAACTATATGTTGAAAATCTTGGGATCACTATCCCGTAAGAGATATAAGATAGTTTGACACATGAAAAAATACAGATTTAAGGTCATGGGACTACCATCCCAGACTAGACACGAGATATTTGATATATATATATATATATATATATATATATATATATATATGGAAATATAGATTAAAAACCATGGGATCACTATCCCAGACAAGATATAGCTTTAGACCATGGGATTATCATCCCGTACTTGATATAGATTGAATTCATGGGATTACTATCCCGTAATAGATATAGATTAAAATCCATGGGATCCCTATCCCGGACAAGATATAGATTTAGACCATGGGATTACTATCCCGTAATAGTTATAGATTCAAAACCATGGGATTACTATCCGTATAAGATATAGTTAAAAACCATGGGGCAAACATCCCGAATTAGATATGAAATACCATAATATACACGAATTGTAGATAGAAAGTAGTTTGATAACCTTGGGACTAACATCCCGAATTAATTACAAGATAGTTTGATATACTAAGAATAATATTTGAAAACCATGGGATCACTATCCCGGACTAGATACAAATTAGTTTGATAAAACCATGGGATCACTATCCCGAACGAGATATAGATTCTAAAACCCAAACAGTGAATAAACTAATATTAATACATGTTGTGAGTCGGGTAACCATGCTAATACGACAACGAGAGCTCCTTGACGTTAGTCAGATGTCGAAACGATATCCAAAAATTTGTCACCCCAGGCGTGCCCGCCTAACTGTAGCTAGCAGTTAAGATGTGGGATTGTCAGTCCCGAATACATCTATTCACAAATTCCGCGCTCTCCCTCCAGGAGACTCTGGTTACACTTCCGGGGAGGATTTACTGATCATCCATAAAGGGTAGTGACTATCTCACAAACTAGTACTAAACTATTCACAGGGTTCTCATACGATATCAACATACAGAAGATTATGAAACATAATACAACGAATATAGATACATACAATGGAATTATCTGACAATACATTCAAATGATACGGAGATAAACTGAATCAGACATAGTTTATCTAATAACTTTATATAGATATCAGTATATGATAGAAAGAACAGTAAAGACCCCCAAATTATTCCCATAATAATTTGATTAGTTTGGTTATTTCCTTAACTAAAATTCATTTAGTTGTAGTTGATAAGTCATTCCTTATGCTCAGCATAATACATAAGGAGTAAAAGAGTTTATAAGTTTTTCAGATATATTTGGAACATATCAATGTTATGATTTGAAAACAGTTATAGTTTGCTTGTATTCCCCCCTGAAAACGTTGAAAAACACGAAAAAAGGGCGTAGGGGTATGAACTCACCGTACGAGAAATGTGACGATTTGGATGTTAAGAGTTGATCTGGGGCTTGCAAATACACAAGGTTCCTAAGTATAATGTAAAGATAAACATTTGTATCTAATTAGGACTTAGATTGATTATTTGATAGGGACAATTGTTTCTAGTCGCAAAAACACTCCGATACAAGTGTTTGGAGGGACCCGGGTGACATTTAGGGACACATATAGTTAGGATATTGAATTGGGACATCAAAGGAACACTCCATAGGGAGTTTACAGCCACAAGACCCTCTACCCATGAGTTTACGGCCGTAAACTCATGGTGGGGTCAATCATGGGCAAAAATGACTTCAAACACTTAGGGGAATTTTTCTAGGTTTGGTTCACAGTCTTGGAATGGATTTTTAACATCAAAATGACACATTTATGGGAGTTTACGGCCTAGCATAGGCTCCTGGCCGTAAACTCCTTAATACTCATGAAAATGGTGTTAAATGGTGCTAAAACAAATCACATGTGATTGCTAAAATTGTTTCAAGACCTTACATGCATTTGTATGAAGTTTTGAAGAGGTTTTTGGAGTTTACGGCCAATGAGACCCCTCTCATGGCTGTAAACTCTCTTGGAGAGTGATTCCATGTGTTTTAATGCCAAAAACTTGTTTGTAAGGACTTCTAAAATTCATTCCAAGGCTTTAGGGGTGGTTTAAGGACATTTTGGCATGTCTTTATGAGTTTACGGCCAAAGGCTATATGCTTAGGCCGTAAACTCCTATATTTAATGTGTTTGATGTGTTTAAGGTCTCCATACCATTTTTAGATGCTTCTTGGATTTACCACAAGGTTATTGGTTGAGTTTCAAGGCATTTGGACAAGTTTAAAGGCAATAAATCCCCCTTTTAGAGGAGTTTACGGCCCAAGCACATGCCTTGGCCGTAAACTCTTGTTTGTCCCCCAAAAATTATGTTTAAAGTGTCCAAATGCTAAAACCAATATTCTACAAGTCATATCTAAGCCTTGTTTGTGATTTGGAAGGGTTTAAGGTCATGAAAACCCCATTTACATGAGTTTACGGCCCAAGCTTATGCCTTGGCCGTAAACTCCTTCAAATGACTCAAAATCAATGTTTTAAATGTTATAAGTCCTTTCCATGAAGTCATTAAGCCATATCTAAAGTCCAAAATTGCTTAGGAGGGGTTTTAGGGCTTAAAAACCCATGTTATATGAGTTTACGGCCCATGAAGGCTCCATGGACGTAAACTCATGAATTTGGTCTTAATCCATGCTTTGAACTCGAATTTGAAGGCTAAGAAGGTTACAATACAAGCTAGGGAAAGTACCTTAGAGATTTGAAGCCTTAAATTTGAGTTTTGGACCCTTAAACTTGGATTTAGGAGAGAGGTTAGAGAGAGAGTAGAGAGAGAAAGAAAAATCTTCAAATGGGTGCTTAAACACGTTTATATAGGTCCTAAAACTTGGACACGGTGGAATTCTACCCGATACCGACGTTAAACGCGGCTTTTGGTCGCACCCGATTAAGTTTCCGTCACCCGGCGGGGACGTTTTAAAACTTATGAAATAAATATTTTGGGCTAATTACATAAGTTCCTGAGTGGTTTAGACACTCATCAAATTGAGGAGAGGGTGGTGGCGGAGGAGGATTGTCGTTGTTCTTCGAGCTGGGTCTCTTTCTTGGAGGCATCTTGATCTAGAAAGATCAGGAAAGAGAGGATTATAAGTCCTCCGAATTGAATCAAGAGATATGGAACAGGGGATATCTCATCAAGACAAATATAGCATTATACTAAGCGATAAAGCAGGAAAGAGTTATCAAGACAGAACATTTTATTGCTAGCGGAATGGTCAAGTAACATCGCGTATACGAGGATTTTCTACGAAGGATTGGCTCGAGAAATACTCCCATAGTATTTCATGGTTCGCTGCAGCGACGATTCGTTGTTTGGGATATTAGGTAAGTTTTAGGCATGCTGCGTACCACAGTCACTCCCAAGCACATGTTGACCGTGTCTCGAATGAATATAGTTGGCCAGGCTATATTGATCCTAGAAACGACTACATAACTGCCCAGGTTTAACCGCAGTGTACAACACCCATTTACATATGTTTTGTTCTACTTGTAGTTACGGATTTCGACAGTTCGGTATACTAGTATACTTTTGAAAATACTTATAGTCTTGAAGATACTTTTAATTCAGATCACTGAGGCCCTTTTGTGTTTATAGTTTTATACCATGTAAGGTTTGGTATACTCCGTTCACTATAAACAAGGGCTCTGATACCAATCTGTCACACCCCGAAAATCAAAGGCGGAAACATTTCCGGGTGGACTCCACGTTGTGTATCAAATTCAATGTACATAGTAATCACAGTAAACAACCATTACATTACATATATATGAAAGTTTACATTTGTTTCAAAAGTAAAGTTATACAAGATATACATATGCATCATATTAACAAAAGTTGAGGCGAGTCTTCCATGCACTCCGTCTTCACCAAAAAGAGATCACCGGGTACCTGTCTAACTTGGACCTGAGAATACAAGCGGTTTGAAAATCAGCATAAAGCTGGTGAGTTCATAAGCGGTTTTGTTTTATGAAAATGTATCGATTTCCTTTAGTTTTCCGAAAAGATTTGTTATCCAAGAAAATCCCATATTTTCTTATGTAAAGTTAGTTTAGTTATCATTTGTTACCAATTCGATTACGTGTTGTATTTTAACCCAGGAAAATCCCATATTTTCCTAATTGTAAGACCAGTTGTATATCACAAAGTATAGTTTAATACACAAAACTATATGTTGAAAATCTTGGGATCACTATCCCGTAAGAGATATAAGATAGTTTGACACATGTAAAAATACAGATTTAAGGTCATGGGACTACCATCCCGGACTAGACACGAGATAATTTGATATATATATGGAAATATAGATTGAAAACCATGGGATCACTATCCCGGACAAGATATAGATTTAGACCATGGGATTATCATCCCGTACTTGATATAGATTGAATTCATGGGATTACTATCCCGTAATAGATATTGATTCAAAACCATGGGATCACTATCCCGGACAAGATATAGATTTAGACCATGGGATTACTATCCCGTAATAGTTATAGATTCAAAACCATGGGATTACTATCCCGTATAAGATATAGTTAAAAACCATGGGGCAAACATCCCGAATTAGATATGAAATACCATAATATACACGAATTGTAGATAGAAAGTAGTTTGATAACCTTGGGACTAACATCCCGAATTAATTACAAGATAGTTTGATATACTAAGAATAATATTTGAAAACCATGGGATCACTATCCCGGACTAGATACAAATTAGTTTGATAAAACCATGGGATCACTATCCCGAACGAGATATAGATTCTAAAACCCAAATTGTGAATAAACTAATATTAATACATGTTGTGAGTCGGGTAACCATGCTAATACGACAACGAGACCTCCTTGACGTTAGTCAGACGTCGAAACGATATCCAGAAATTTGTCACCCCAGGCGTGCCCGCCTAACTGTAGCTAGCAGTTAAGGTGTGGGATTGTCAGTCCCGAATAGATCTATTCACAAATTCCGCGCTCTCCCTCCAAGAGACTCTGGTTACACTTCCGGGGAGGATTTACTGATCATCCATAAAGGGTAGTGACTATCTCACAAACTGTTGGATAAGGTGTCTAAGTCCATAACTTATTTGGTATATACTTGACCCGACCGGCATGGTCCATTTGGGTTGCATCTCATCCAAACTATTATGGATAATTTTATGAGAGTTATACACATATGTTTATTAATATATTATGAGTTATAATATATTAATATGAAGTTACGTTATTTAATTAGTTTTAGTCTTAAATTAATTATGGATTAATTTAGAGATTAAAAGGAATACTAATTAAATTATGGGCTATTTGTTTTATATAGTGTGGGCTAATACTCATTTGTTAATGGGCTAGGCTTATGTGGAAGTCCATGGATGATCCATGGAGCTTTTAACCCATGGATCCTTGGAAAAGGAAAAGACATGGGTTATTAGGGTTTCACCCTAACCATGCATACTATATAAGCATGCTTATGGAGCATGAAATGAAGCCTAAGAGAAAACTAGTGATCTAGTGTGTGTGTGCATGTGTGTGGCCGATTTCTATACAAGGTGTATACTCTCTCAAAGTTTTCCAAGAGTTTGTGGTGTTTGTGATTCCATTTGAGGCATTCACACTATTGGTGCTTGGCCCTCAAACTCCTAAGAACCCAACTCACCAAAAGGTATGTAATCTCTTCTAACTCTTTTATGTTGAAATGTTCCCCATGCCATGTTAGATAGGTTATAAACCTTGGAAAATTATTATTTTGCATGTATTTAGACAAACATAGATCCAAGGTTTATTAGGGTTGCATGCACACTTAGGAAGTGTTAGATTGCTCAAAACCCAACACAAACTAGTACTAAACTATTCACAGGGTTCTCATACGATATCAACATACAGAAGATTATGAAACATAATACAACGAATATAGATACATACAATGGAATTATCTGACAATACATTCAAATGATACGGAGATAAACTGAATCAGACATAGTTTATCTAATAACTTTATATAGATATCAGTATATGATAGAAAGAACAGTAAAGACCCCCAAATTATTCCCATAATAATTTGATTAGTTTGGTTATTTCCTTAACTAAAATTCATTTAGTTGTAGTTGATAAGTCATTCCTTATGCTCAGCATAATACATAAGGAGTAAAAGAGTTTATAAGTTTGTCAGATATATTTGGAACATATCAATGTTATGATTTGAAAACAGTTATAGTTTGCTTGTATTCCCCCCTGAAAACGTTGAAAAACACGAAAAAAGGGCGTAGGGGTATGAACTCACCGTACGAGAAATGTGACGATTTGGATGTTAAGAGTTGATCCGGGGCTTGCAAATACAAAAGGTTCCTAAGTATAATGTAAAGATACACATTTGTATCTAATTAGGACTTAGATTGATTATTTGATAGGGACAATTGTTTCTAGTCGCAAAAACACTCCGATACAAGTGTTTGGAGGGACTCGGGTGACATTTAGGGACACATATAGTTAGGATATTGAATTGGGACATCAAAGGAACACTCCTTAGGGAGTTTACAGCCACAAGACCCTCTACCCATGAGTTTACGGCCGTAAACTCATGGTGGGGTCAATCATGGGAAAAAATGACTTCAAACACTTAGGGGAATTTTTCTAGGTTTGGTTCACAGTCTTGGAATGGATTTTTAACATCAAAATGACACATTTATGGGAGTTTACGGCCTAGCATAGGCTCCTGGCCGTAAACTCCTTAATACTCATGAAAATGGTGTTAAATGGTGCTAAAACAAATCACATGTGATTGCTAAAATTGTTTCAAGACCTTACATGCATTTGTATGAAGTTTTGAAGAGGTTTTTGGAGTTTACGGCCAATGAGACCCCTCTCATGGTCGTAAACTCTCTTGGAGAGTGATTCCATGTGTTTTAATGCCAAAAACTTGTTTGTAAGGACTTCTAAAATTCATTCTAAGGCTTTAGGGGTGGTTTAAGGACATTTTGGCATGTCTTTATGAGTTTACGGCCAAAGGCTATATGCTTAGGCCGTAAACTCCTATATTTAATGTGTTTGATGTGTTTAAGGTCTCCATACCATTTTTAGATGCTTCTTGGATTTACCACAAGGTTATTGGTTGAGTTTCAAGGCATTTGGACAAGTTTAAAGGAAATAAATCCCCCTTTTAGAGGAGTTTACGGCCCAAGCACATGCCTTGGCCGTAAACTCTTGTTTGTCCCCCAAAAATCATGTTTAAAGTGTCCAAATGCTAAAACCAATATTCTACAAGTCATATCTAAGCCTTGTTTGTGATTTGGAAGGGTTTAAGGTCATGAAAACCCCATTTACATGAGTTTACGGCCCAAGCTTATGCCTTGGCCGTAAACTCCTTCAAATGACTCAAAATCAATGTTTTAAATGTTATAAGTCCTTTCCATGAAGTCATTAAGCCATATCTAAAGTCTAAAATTGCTTAGGAGGGGTTTTAGGGCTTAAAAACCCATGTTATATGAGTTTACGGCCCATGAAGGCTCCATGGCCGTAAACTCAAGAATGTGGTCTTAATCCATGCTTTGAACTCGAATTTGAAGGCTAAGAAGTTTACAATACAAGCTAGGGAAAGTACCTTAGAGATTTGAAGCCTTAAATTTAAGTTTTGGACCCTTAAACTTGGATTTAGGAGAGAGGTTAGAGAGAGAGAGTAGAGAGAGAAAGAAAAAGATTCAAATGGGTGCTTAAACACGTTTATATAGGTCCTAAAACTTGGACACGGTGGAATTCTACCCGATACCGACGTTAAACGCGGCTTTTGGTCGCACCCGATTAAGTTTCCGTCACCCGGCGGGGACGTTTCTAAAACTTATGAAATAAATATTTTGGGCTAATTAGATGAGTTCCTGAGTGGTTTAGACACTCATTAAATTATAATAAACATATAAGTTTAAATAATTTAACCCAAAGTGAAAACGGAACGAATTTGATAACGCCGAATTTTTCGGGTAGAACGGGTTTTGGCGATGAACAACTTCGGGTTGTTACAGTAAGACCCAAGATGGTTGCTCTTCTAGTGGAACCAAAGCTGGTTCGATCCAACACTCTTACCAGAAGGGCCACTGGAAACGAAGCTGACCTAAGTATCTACAAGACATAAAGGATGGGGAGATTAAGCCCACCTTCGCAGCTATGTATTCAATTAAATCTAATAACTCATCATTTGATACTTCATGGGTTCTTGATATAGGGTGTGGTTACCACATATGTTCTGATTTGTAGGACCTAAGAAGAAGTTGGGAGATGGAACATGGGAAGATAAACTTGATTATGGGAAACAGAAGATCGTCGACTATGACCAGAGTCGGAGTTTATTCTTTAGTGCTGAGTAATGGGTTAGGATTAGATTTGGATAAATGTTGTTATTCGCCAGATATGGCAAGAAACATTATTTCATTTCATGGATTGTTTAGACAAGGTTTCAAATATTCTTTTGATAATAGTAATTGTTCTATTAATGTTTATTTGAATGGTGTCTTTTATTTCAATGCATTAC
The DNA here is from genome assembly GCF_052625555.1 of Lactuca saligna. NCBI lineage: Eukaryota > Viridiplantae > Streptophyta > Magnoliopsida > Asterales > Asteraceae > Lactuca > Lactuca saligna. The sequence goes on along the minus strand of NC_136423.1, from coordinate 155,687,831 downwards.
CTTGTAATGGGATTTGTGAATCTGTGATGGTTTTTAATAATTTAGGAAATGATGTATTGAATAATGATTCGTCTACTAGCCTAGACAAAGCATGCTTGTGGCATTGTCACCTTGGCCATGTCAAAAAGAAACACATAGCCCAACTCCAAAAGGATGGAGTGTTGGAGTCATTCGACCTTAGAGACGATGACACGTGTGAATCTTGTTTTCTTGTGAAAATCACCAAGTCACCCTTTACTGGCACTTGTGAAAGGGGTGAGGGTCTATTGGATCTCATACACACCGATGTGTGTGGGCCCTTTAGATCCACCACAAAGGATGCTTGCCGCTTCTACGTGACTTTTACGGATAATTATAGTAGATATGGATATATCTACTTAATCAAGCAAAAGTCAGAAACCTTTGAAAAGTTCAAAGAGTTTAAGAATGAAGTGGAGAATCAACTGGGCAGGAAAATCAAGATGCTTCGGTCAGACCGAGGAGGAGAGTACCTAAGTCTTGATTTTCACGACTATCTAAAAGAATGCGGGATTGTTTCGCAATTCACGCCTCCGAGAATGCCAAATTGAATGGTGTGGCTGAGAGACGTAATCGGACCTTGTTGGACATGGTTCGTTCTATGATGAGTCGGACTTCGTTACCAATAGCTTTCTGGGGGTATGCCTTAGAGACTGCCATCCACATCCTTAACTTATTTCCCACCAAAAAGGTAACCAAGACTCCTCATGAGATGTAGATAGGGAAATCTCCCTCGTTGGCACATATTAAGGTTTAGGGTTGCGAGGCTTTCGTAAGACGATAGACTCACAACAAGCTCGAACCTTGTAGTGAGAAGTGTTATTTCATCAGCTACCCACTGAAGTCTTTTGGCTATCTTTTCTATATATCGAGTGATAGTGTTGTCTTCGTTGCTAGAAGTGGAGTTTTCTGAGAAAGGGAATTGATAAGCCAAGAGGACAGTGGGAGGCAAATTGATCTTGAAGAGATTCAAGAGCAAAGCGATGAAGGAACCTCTAATACTGGCACTCAAACCGAGGAGGAAACTCCTATTGAGCCCGTTGACGAGTCCTTACCTCTTAGACGTTCTAGTAGGACTAGTGTTCAACCCCAGTTTTATGGTTTTCATATTACTACTAAAGGGGATACATTTATTAGTGATGAAACACTAATGAATTTTGACGAACCTTGCAGCTACAAAGAAGCCATGGCAGCCTGGAGTTTTCTATTTGCTAAATGGAAAGAGGTGATGGAATGTGAGATTCAGTCCATGTACGACAACCAAGTTTGGAATTTGGTTGATAATGTATCAGGTCGTAATACAGTCGGGTGCAAGTGGATCTTCAAGAAGAAGACGAACATGGATGGGAAAGTACACACTTATAAAGTGCGATTGGTTGCGAAGGGCTTTACTCCAACTCCCAGAGTTGACTATGATGAGATCTTCTCGCCAGTTGCGAAGATAAAGTCTATTAGGGTAATGCTTGCAATAGCTTCATTTCATGATTATGAAATCTGGCAGATAGACGTGAAAACCGCTTTCCTTAATGGGAAGTTGGTTGAGGATGTGTACATGAATCAGCCAGAGGGTTTTGTCGATGTGAAGCATCCAAATAGACTGTGTAAGCTTGAGAAATCCATTTATGGATTGAAGCAAGCGTCTCATAGATGGAATCTTTGTTTTGACGAGAAAGTTAAAGAGTTTGGCTTTCTGCGAAGCGAAGATGAATCTTGTGTATATTTCAAAGCCAGTGGGAGTACAGTGAGCTTCCTCGTATTGTATGTTGATGACATACTACTCATAGGAAACGATGTCCCAACCTTGCAGGAGGTCAAGTCCTGGCTTGGGAAATGTTTTGCTATGAAGGACCTCGGAGAGGCTGCTTATATTCTGGGAATAAGGATAGTAAGAAACAAGCAAAAGAGACTGATAGGAATCACTCAGGAGACATACATGGATAAGGTACTAAAGCCTTTTAGTATGGAAAATTCCAAGAAAGGGGAGTTGCCAATCAACAACAATACCAAGCTGAGTAAGACTCAAAGCCCGAGTACAGAGGCAGAGATAGCTGATATGAGCTGAGTACCTTATGTTTCCGCAGTAGGCTCCATCATGTATGCTATGACTTGTACTCACCCTGATGTGGCCTTCGCTTTGAGCACGGTCAGTAGATATCAAGGGAATCCTAGTAGAGCTCATTGGATTGCAGTTAACAATATTCTTAAGTGCCTACGAAGGACCAAGGAATGGTTTCTAGTCCTCAGTGGGAGTGATGACTTAAGGGTAAGAGGGTATAGTGATGCTAGTTTTTAGATAGATCGGGATAGTTACCGATCGCAGTCGGGCTGGGTCTTTACCCTAAATGGAGGAGTAGTGACTTGGAAAAGTTCCAAGCAGGAGACCATAGCTGATTCAACGTGCGAATCAGAGTAAATTGCAGCGAGTGAAGTATCAAAGGAGGATATATGGTTGAAGAACTTCATTGGAGACCTTGGAGTTATGCCATCCATAAAGGAGCCGATAGAAATTTTCTGTGATAATGAAGGAGCGGTTGCATTAACAAAGGAACCAAGAGATCATGGTAGATCTCGACATATCGACAGAAAATACCACTTTATCAGACATCAGGTAGAAGAGGGACTCCTCGTTGTGAAGAGGGTCTTGTCATAAGAAAACCCGACAGATCCCGTTACGAAGGGACTGAGTAGGGTCAAACACTTGCAGCACACTAGGAGCATTAGGCTGAAGGATGATATAAGTTTGGATTAGATAGATAAGAAACGCGTAATAGATATTTTTTACTTGACATTTTGATGAATAAATAAAGTTGTGTTATTTATGAGTAAAGCTACTATCTTGTGTTGGTTATTTATCTATTGTTTCAATTTTGCATGTTTTGACTTCCTAAATAATAAGATTATTCGAACAGTCCACAATCATTCATATTTTGGAAGTAGGTGTGAATGAAGACTGTCATGAATTGTTTGTAGATTGTCTAAAAGGTTTTGGGCATAGAAAAGGTTTGCTGCAAAGTTCATGAGTTCTTATGAATATGATTTGAGCATTGGAATAAACCCGCGTTTGTAGGTATCACTTCGTGGTGCTTAACCTAAAGTGGTCGCAAAGCGATAATATCATATAGTCTTAAAACTTAGAGATATGGTTGTTGTTTGCTGGTTGGTTATGCATTGATGATGTGTAAACGCCTTAGTAACTTGATGTTAAAAAACACATTGTTGTGCATGATTTAATTGGTAAATAATAGATGCATATGAGTCGAAGTTAATATGTTCCTTTTATTCTATGAGAATAAAAGCAATATCTTGGCCACTTGATAATTTGGTTTGACTTATGTGTCAGGCCCGGTCAGAATGAAGTTGATGTGTTTAACTAGATTCTATGTCGAACAAATCGGAGATCTAGAAACAAGTGTTGGACAATAAGTATTGTTAGCATGATATCTAGAATAGAGGATTATACGACACCTTATCTGAAGGACGAGTTACTGATCAAAGTGGACAGCGACATGTAAGAGCTACGATTGCAAATCGGATCCTGAAGTCATATGTGAGATATAGTTACTAGACTTATCCAAGTGGGAAACTGTTGGATTAGTGTCTAAGCCTGTAACTATATTTGGTATGTGCTTGACCCGGTTGTGTAGGGTCCTTTTGGGTTGCCTTCACCAAAGCAACTTGACAAGGCAACTTATGGAGAGAGAGAGAGAAAGAGAGAGAGTATTATGGTTTATTGATATATTATAATAATAATATATTAAAGGAGAAATCATATTTATTTAATTAGTATTGGTCATAAATTAATTAGGAATTACTTTGGTGACTAAAAGAGATTAATTAAATAAAGGGGTATAAACTGTCAAATGTATGATAGTTAAGTTTTGGGCTAAGGAAACCTAATGGATTTAAGGGGGAACGAAACTATGATGGGGATCCATCATATTTTCGTCCAAGACCTTATTCCAGAAGGTTCCTTGGGCTGCTTGATGGCTAAACTGTCCATTAGGGTTTAGACTGAAACCCTAGCAGCCTACAATATAAATATAATCCCTAGGCTATGAAAATCGACTACACTTGATTCCAAGAGAACCCTAGGATCGATTTTAGCATCTCTCACCATCTCTCATATTGCCTTGTTGCTTGTGGGGGTTGTGAACCATTAGAGGAGTTACAATTGTGACTCTAAGCTCAAGATCAAGAAGACTATAAGGATTTCAAGCTATTTGAAAGAGGTAAACACTTAAATCCGTTCTTATGATGTTAATTTCGAATTTTATATGATAGATCTAGGGTTGCAAGTCTTGGATTCAAAGTATGTACAATAGAGAAACCTAGATCCAAGCATTAGGGTTTGTATGAGCACATAGGATTGTTCCTATGAATAAAACGCATCAAAAACTACCCTAAAAGATGTATAAAATGGCATCTATAATTTGATCTATGGACATCATCATTGTGGTAAAGGTTGTAATGCCAGAGGATTCATTACCGTAGGGCATAGAGGGGGAGGTCATAAGCATCTATACCGTAAAATAGATTTTCGACGGAATGAAAAAGACATATATGGTAGAATCGTAACCATAGAATACGACCCGAATCGAAATGCATACATTTGTCTCATACACTATAAGGATGGTGAGAAGAGATATATTTTACGTGTGGGTTGAATCCAATACTCAAAACTTATGAGCACTCATGAGTGTTGTAGCCCCACTTTGTCTAACATCTTAGACCTCTACAAGCTAACCCATAACAGTCTTGATTCATATCTACTTCCAATATATGACTGACTGTGGAGAGTTTTAACAATATGATATAAACCATAACATAATTATTCTGGAAGTCAAAACATGCAAAAAGAAATAATAGTAAACGATTGACAAGAGATAGCAACATTTTACTCATAAATAACATCTTTTATTTATCATCAAATGTCAATTACATTTTACAAATTTTAAGAGTATCTAACTATTAAAACTAATGTCATCCTTCAGCCCAATGCTCCGAGCATGCTAGTGATGCTTAACCTGATTCAGTCCCTTCGTTAGGGGATCTACTGGGTTCTCATCCAATGATACCCTCTTTGCCATGAGGATTCCTTCTTCTATTCGATGTTTGATGAAGTGATATTTTCTGTCAATGTGTCTGGATCTCCCTTTATCTCTTGGTTCCTTGGCTATGGCAACCGCACTATTGTTGTCACAGAAAATCTCCATTGGCTCCTTTATAGCTGGTACAACTCCAAGATCCCCGATGAAGTCCTTTAGCCATATAGCCTCCTTTGCTGCCTCGCTTGCTGCTATATACTCTGATTCACAAGTGGAATCAGCCACTGTCTCCTACTTGGAACTTTTCCAAGTAATTGCCCCTCCGTTTAGGGTAAAGACCCATCCTGACTGAGAGCGTAAATTATCCCTGTTAGTCTGAAAGCTAGCATCACTATATCCTACAACTCTCAAGTCATCACTCCCACCAAGGGTAAGGACCCAGTCCTTAGTCCTTCGCAGGTACTTGAGTGAGCCTTGCCAGGATTCCCCTGATATCTGCTAACCATGCTCAGAGCAGAGGCAACATCAGGGCGAGTATAAGTCATAGCATACATGATCGAGCCTACAGTAGAAGCATAGGGTACTTGACTCATTTCAGCTATCTCAGCCTCTGTACTCGGACTCTGAGTTTTACTCAGTCTGGCATTACACTTGATAGGTAACTTACCTTTTTTTGGAGTTATGCATGTCGAATCCTTTCAACACTTTGTCTACATAGGTGCTTTGACTAAGTCCAATTAGTCTTTTACTCCTATTTCTCAAAATCCTTATCCTTAGGATATAGGCAGCTTCTCCGAGGTCCTTCATAGCAAAACACTTCCCAAGCAAGGACTTTACTTCCTGTAGGGTTGGGATGTCATTTCCTATGAGTAGTATATCATCCACATACAGTACCAAAAAGCTGACTATACTCCCACTAGCCTTGACATAGACACAAGATTCATCTTCACTCCTTGAAAAGCTAAATTCTTTTACTTTCTCATTAAAGCAAAGATTCCATCTACGAGGTGCCTGTTTCAATCCATAAATGGATTTCTCGAGCTTACACACTCTATTGGGGTACTCTGTACTGACAAAACCATCTGGTTGAACCATGTAAACATCTTCAGCCAACTTTCCATTAAGGGAAGTGGTTTTGACATCCATTTTCCATATTTTATAGTCATGAAATGCAGCAATGGCTAACAGATGCCTAATAGATTTAATCTTGGCCATTGGTGAAAAATTCTCATCATAATCAACTCCCGGAGTTTGAGAATAAACCTTTGCAACCAGTCTTGCCTTATAAGTGTGTACATTACCATCCATGTCGGTCTTCTTTTTGAAGATCCATTTGCACCCAACTATCTTACGATCAGGTACATTGTCAACCAAGTTCCAAACTTGATTGTCATACATGGACTGTATCTCGTTGTCCAGAGCCTCTTTCCATTTAGCAGCCTCAGGGCCTACCATGGCTTCTGTGTAGCTGTTAGGCTCATCCAGATTTACCAGTGTGTTATCACTGATAAGTGTTTCACCTTCTGCAGTAATATGGAAACCATAATAATGCTCAGGTGCATTCCTAACTCTGGTGGAACGCCTTAGAGGTATAGATTCTTCAGTTGGCTCAACAGGAGTTTCCTCCTCAGGTTGAGGGCTAGGGTTTGAGGTTCCTTCACCACTTGACTCTTGAATTTCCTCAAGGTCAATTTACCTCCCACTATCTCCTTGGCTTAATAATTCTCTTTCTCGAAAGAATCTTCTTCTTGCTACAAAGACCACATTATCACTGGGTCTGTAGAAGATGTAACCAAAGGATTTCTGTGGGTAGCTGATGAAAATACACCTTTCGCTTCGGGGTTCGAGCTTATCATGAGTATCGCATCTCACGAAAGCCTCGCAACCCCAAACCTTGATGTGGTCTATATTAGGAACTTTTCCAGTCCACACCTTGTGAGGTGTTTTGGCAACCTTCTTTGTAGGGACTAGATTAAGGATATGGGTGGCAGTCTCTAAGGCATACCCCCAAATGAGATTGGTAGCGAAGCTCGATTCATCATGAAACGAACCATGTCCAAAAAGGCCCAATTGCGCCTCTCAGCTACATCATTCAACTGTGGTATCCTAGGAGGTGTCAATTGTGAGACAATCCCACATTCCTTAAGATAGTCAAGGAACTCAGTACTAAGATACTCACCACCATGATCGGATCGAAGCATCTTAATGTTCCTGCCCAACTGATTCTCCACTTCTTGCTTAAACTCTTTGAATTTCTTAAAGGTTTCTAACTTATGCTTGATTGAGTAGACATATCCATATCTACTAAAATCATCAGTAAAAGTCACATAGAAGCGATTAGCATCTCTTGTGGTAGTTCTAAAGGGTCCATACACATATGTGTGTATGAGGTCCAACAAACCTTCACCCCTATCACAAGTGCCAGTAAAAGGTGACTTTGTCATTTTACCAAGCAAACAAGATTGACAACTATCATCCGACTTTAGGTCAAATGACTCCAAGACTCTATCCTTTTGGAGTTGGCCAATGTGTTTCTTGCTTATATGTCCAAGACGACAATGCCATAAAGATGCTTTCTCTAAGCTAGTGGAAGAGTCAATACACAATACATTATTTCCTAAATTATCTACAACAAATACAGTTTCATACACACCATCACAAGGTAATGCTTTAAAATAAAGAACATTATTAAAAAAAGCATCAATATTACCATTATTATTATCAAAATAAAAGGTAAAACCTTGTTTATATAATGCATGAAAGGAAATAACATTTCTTGCCATTTCTGGCGAATAATAACATTTATTCAAATCTAATGTAAACCCACTATTTAGCACTAAGGAATAAACTCCTATCTTGGTCACAAGTGAAGCTTTCCTGTTTCCCATGATCAAGTTTATCTTTCCCTGCTCCATATTCTCACTTCTTCTTAGTCCCTGCAAATCAGAACATATGTGAATACCACAACCTGTATCAAGGACCCAAGACTTAGAATGAGATGAGTTATTAGACAATATAGTGTATATACCTGCATGGTTGGGTTTTACTTTCCCATCCTTCAAATCTTGTTGGTACTTTGGGCAGTTTCACTTCCAGTGCGACTTTTCATGGCAATAAAAGCATTCAGCCTCATTAGGGTTAGCAGAAGGAGTGACAATACCTTTCTTGGTTTTGCTTGAAGAGGAGCCTTCAAGGGTCTTACCCTTGGTACCCTTAGAAGGGTTCTTTCTCTTTTTCCTTTTGCCATGCCCGATTGCCAAGACATTTTCCGCAGTTGGAGTAGGAGTAGGAGTAGAAACGACTGTCTTACCCTTTAAACCACTTTCGGCGGTCTTCAAGAGTCCCTGAAGTTTTCTGAGGGTGACTTCTTCCTTGTTAATGTAATATGTCATGCGGAATTGATCATAACACGATGGTAAGGAGTGCAAAATGATGTCTATTTCTAACTCCTCAGGGAAGTTCACATTCAGCTTCAGTAAACGGTCCACATATCTTTGCATTTTCTGAATGTGGCCCATGATGGGTTCACCATCCTTCATTCAGGTTGTTATCATGGAGGAGATTATTTCATATCGCTCATGACGAGCACTTTGATGGTAGCGGTCCATCAAGTCCTGGTGCATCTCAAAAGGATAATAGTCCTCATAGGACTTTTGGAGCTCAGTTGTCATGGTGGCCATCATGATGCATGCCACTTTTGTAGCATCTCTTTCATGTACCTCATATTCGGCAAGCTCTTCAGGCATAGTAGTTTGCCCGAGTACCTTCAGCTCCTTGTCGAGAACATATTCTTTATTCTCATACCGAGTGACCATCCTGATGTTTCTGATCCAATCTGTAAAGTTGGATCCATCAAAGATGACTGTCCCACAAAGATTCAGGAGAGAGAAGGAGCTAGTAGGGTTTTGAGCCAGAAGCATTGTTATTGGAAGACATCTGAAAAGAAGAGGGAATATATTAGATTAGATATAGAGATAGTCCTTAATAAAACAACAAAATCTAATATTAAGGCTAGGACCCAACACAATATTTTATAACTTAGAAGAGGGATGCCATAATCTAAGCTATAAGATATTTGAAGGTAGGTGAATGACGATTGACCAATTTCCACCATGAAAAACGAAATATTTAATTAGGCTTTAATTGGTTTAGAAAATCCTAGATTCTTTGAGATTCATTAAACTTTCTTCAATGGCATGTTTCAATCTCGAGTGTGTCCTACAAGTTTTGTGATTGGGATGCCGAGGATCACAAAAAAAGGTGTGAAGTAACCATGAAAATTACTTGGTACCCTTAATGTATTACCCATCAATCGATGTGTCGGTTAACCACACACGATCCATCGATACTATGATAAACATTAAATCACCCTTTACCTACCTTGTTAAGTTCAAGTTAGTGTGCAAGTTAACCACACACACTCCACTAACGACTTAAACAAAGTGTAAAGTGTAATTTCATGGATTAGCACCTTATTCACAATTCCTAAAGTAACTAAGATTGGGAATTTAATTTAAGCATTTAGTTACTTTATAATTATCATTATACTTTTAATGAGAATTTATAAGTCCTTGTCCTACCCATTCGGCTAACGACCCTCCACCGATCAAGGAAGCGGTGGGTGAGAATGGACACCCATTAAGTTGCCATTTTATAGGCAACAACCTTATACCCCCCTTATAGACCAGCTTCGTGAATGAGGAGTACTAGCGGTAAGACGACTTGATCTTATACATATATATATATATATATATATATATATATATATATATATATATATATATATATTAACTTATAATATTATAAAGTATAAGGGTTGAATTTTAAATTTTAAAATTCTAAGGGTTGGAACTAAAGTTTTAATCATGACTTTACTTGTTCCAAAACTTCAGGGAAAGTTTTCTAAACTTTCAAAACTTTTCATTTCTTATAACTTATGAATTTAATTGAGTATTAAAAATAAAGACTCTTCATTTTTATAACCCTTGTGTTCTTTTAATGATTTTTATTAAAGTGTTACCTTTGGTTTTCCATAACTTGAGGACAAGTTATGGACTCCATTAAAACACATAATGATCATGATTTAAACTACCAAGTAGGTTACAAACAATTCATATGATCATCTAATCTTCGTAAGTTCAAGAACATGAATATGAACATTTCAAGAATCATAAATTACTCATAAAACTTGTAATTTTAATAATAGCCATTGTAAATGGATTAGCATAAACATCACACCATCTAAAACAAGTTTTATAACACCAAAACAGTTTAGGGTAATGTTTCTAGTCCATTTCCAGCAGCAAAACTTGAAAATCTGGACACTGCAGCCTCTACTCGTCGAGTGCATGAACAGACTCGACGAGTAGCATGCATTTCTTCATGGACTCATCGAGTCCCCCCATGGACACGGCGAGTTCATACATGCAGTGAACAAAAACTTCAATTTTCAAGCTATTTGCATCAAGTATCAAGTAAACAAGCCTAGGCTCTGATACCATTGATGGAGTTTGAGCATCGTAACACTCCTATGGTGTACATGCAACCCTAGAAACCTTGGATCTATGTTTAACTAAGATACATGCAAATAATTATTTTTCCAAGGTTCTTATCCTATATAGCATGGCATGGGGAACTTGAATCAAATAAATCTAGTAGAATTACTTACCTTGTAGTTGTAGTTGATTGCTTGGAGTTTGAGAGCCTAGCACCAATAGTGTGGATGCCTCAAATGGAAATCACAAATCACCACAAACTTTGGAACCTTGATAGAATAGTCACAAACTTCTTGAAATCGGCCCTCATAGTTTACTCACCACCACTAGTGTGATTTCAAGAACCAAAGCCTCATTTATATAGTGTGGTGGATTAGGGTTACATCCATGTAAACCCTAATACCCATGTCTTTTCATTTCCATGAGATCCATGGGTTAAAGCGCCATGGAGTATCCATGGACTTTCCATGCAAGCCTAGCCCATTCCAAATAAGCATTAGCTCACACTATATAAATACAAGAGCCCATATTTAATTAGTCATACTTTTGATCTCTAAATTAATTCTAGATTAATTATAGATCAATACTAATTAAATAATATGGTTTTATATTAATATATTAGAACTTATATATATATATATATATATATATATATATATATATATATATATATATATATATATATATATATATATATTAATAAATCATAACTTATACTATTCTCAAAAGATTATCCATATATTGTTTGGGTGAAGTGCAACCCAAATGGACCATGCCGGGTCGGGTCAAGTGCATACCAAATATAGTTATGGACTTTGACACTATATCCAACATAGTGATGCTAGCTTTCAGACTGATAGGGATAATTTTTGCTCTCAGTCGAGCTGGGTCTTTACATTAAACAGAGGAGCAGTTACTTTGAAGATTTCCAAGAAGGAGACGGTAGCTTATTCAACTTGCGAATTAGAGTATATAGCAGCAAGCGAGGCAGCAAAGGAGGCTATGTGACTAAAGAAATTCATTGGAGACCTTGAAGTTGTACCAGCTAAAAAGGAGCTAATGGAAATTTTCTGTGATAGTGAAAGTGCAATTGCCTTAGCTAAGGAACCAAGGGATCATGGGAGATCCAGACTTATTGATAGAAAATACCATTTCATCAGACATCGAATAGAAGAAGGACTCCTCGTGGAAAAGAGGGTATCATCGGATGAGAACCCAGCAGATCCTCTCACGAAGGGACTAATTCGGGTTAAGCATCTCCAGCATGCTCGGAGCATAGGGCTGGAGGATGATATAAGTTTTAGTAGTTAGATAATTTTGAAATTTGTAAAGTGTAATTGACATTTGATGATGATTAAAAGTTGTGTTTATTTATGAGTAAAATGTTGCTATCTCTTGTCACTCGTTTACTATATATCTTTTGCATGTTTTGACTTCCAGAATAATTGTGGTTGGTATATCATATTATTCGAATCTCCACAGTAGTCATATGTTGGAAGTAGGTATGAATCAAGACTATCATGAGATGGTTGCAGAGGTCTAAGCTGTTGGACGTGGCTGCAACACTCATGAGTGCTCATAAGTTCTGAGCATTGGACTCAACCCACACTCACTGGTATCACTTCATGGAATTTATCTCAATTGATTGTGAGACGGTAATATCATATAAGTCTTCAAACATAGAGATATGACTTGTTGCCTATGAGTTGGTTATGCATTGATTGTACGAAAACACATTGGTAACTCGATGTTATAAAATGTACTTTTGTGTGTGATTTAACAAGTAGTAGAACAAGCATATGAGTCGAAGTTTATCTATTCCTTCTAGGATTAGAAGCGATATCTAGGACCCTCGATGATTTTGTTTTGACCTATGTATCGGGCCCGGTCAGAACTAAGTTGATATGTTCAATTAAGTTCTTTGTCAAACAAATCGGAAATCAGGAAACAAACTGCTGGACAATAAGTAAGACATTGTTCCTTGTATTTGTCCGGCTGATATCTAGAACAGATGATTATATGATCACTCATCTTAAATGGCACATCATCATCTTCTCAGTTCTGAGAGACCTTGAAAATAGCTACGATTGCTGATCGGTTCCTGAAGTCATACTTACAAATATAGTAATTAGACTTATCCAAGTGGGAGACTGTTGGATAAGGTGTCTAAGTCCATAACTATATTTGGTATGTACTTGACCCGACCCGACATGGTCCATTTGGGTTGCATGACATCATGCATTTGGATAGACTAAAAGAGAGAAATATCACTTGTGGTTTATTAATATATTATAAGTTCTAATATATTAATAGTATTATTTAATTAGTATCGATCAAGAATTAATTTGGAATTAATTAAGTGATCAAAAGATGACTAATTAAATATATGGGTTGATTATGTAAATCATCCATAACTTGTATAGTGGCCTAAAAGGCTCCATGGATTATCAAGTTGAGTTAAACCTATAGGATGCTCCATGGGAGTTACAAACCAATGGGTCATGCAAATGAAGAGTCATGTCACATTAGGGTTTACATGGTGTAACCCTAGATGTGATATGGTATATAATGAACATGTTATCTACCAAAATCGGCTACACTACGTACAAGTGAGGGCAATCCGATTTTTAGAGTGTTATACATTCTCTCAAAGTCATTCCAAAGCATTTGGTGTTGTGTGAAGCATTTGAGGCATCACACTTGGGGTGCTAGGCTCTCAAGGTTTTCAAGGAATCAAATCAACTACAAGGTATGTAATTCTAGCCATCTTTTAGTTTAAAAGTTCCCCATGTATGCTAGATAGGATTATGAACCTTGGAAATCATATTTTTCATGTATTTTAGACAAACATAGATCCAAGGTTTTCTAGGGTTGTATGTACACTTAGGAGTGATAGAATGCTCAAAACCCATCAATTTTAACATCCATCTGCCATACTTTATAGTCATAATGAGCATCTATGGAAAGCATTACCCTAATTGACTTAATCTTAGCAACTAGTGAAAATATCTCATCATAGTCAACCCCTTGGGTTTGAGTAAAGCCCTTTTCAACCAACCTTTCCGTCAAGATCTTTACTTTACCATCCATGTAGTCTTCTTCTTGAAGATACATTTGTAACCTACAATCTTCTGACCAATAGCTTTATCAACCAAAGTCCATACTCGGTTATCATACATGGATTGGATCCCATTTTCCATCGTCTCTTTCCATTTAGTAGCCTCAGCGCTTTCCATCACTTCTTTCTAGTTAGCTGGCTCATCCAAATTTGTCAATGTAACATTACTAACAAATGTGTCCCCATATGTAGTTATATGGAAACCATAAAACTCAGGTGTAATAATAACTCTACTGGATCAACGAAGAGGTAACGAATTGTCAATGGGCTCAAAAAGTTCAGCCTCAGGTGGAGAGCTAGTGTCATCAGAGATTCTTTCATTAGGTGACTCTTAAATTTATTCAAGATCAGTTTTACTAACACTGTCCTATTTGAATATGAGTTCTCTCTCGTGAAAGACTCTCTTCAAGCTATGAAGACCACGTTCTCACTAGGTCTGTAGAACAAGTGTGCAAAGGACTTTTGTGGATAACCAATGAAAATACATCTTTTGGCTTTGGGTCAATTTATCTTTGGTCTTGTGCCTAACGAGAGCCTCACAACCCCATACCTTGATATGTGCGAGCGAGGTAGGTTTCTTTTTCTTTATATCATGGTTTGTTTTGGAAACCTTCTTGGTAGGAACAAGATTTAGAACATGGGTTGTTGTATCAAAGGAATATCCCCAAAATGATATAGGGATGAAAGCTCGAATCATCATGGAACAAACCATGTCTAACAAGGTTCAATTACTCCTCTCAACTACACCATTAAGTTTTGGTGTCCTAAGAGGTGTCAATTGTGAAATAATTCCACATTTCTTGAGATAGTCGTTAAACTTGATACTAAGATATTCTCCACCTATATCAAATCAAAGAATCTTTATCTTCTTGTTGAATTGATTCTCTACTCGTGTTTAAACTCTTTGAACTTTTCAAAAGTCTCTAATTTATGCTTGATTAAATAGACATATCCATATCTACTATAATCATTAGCAAACGTCATATAGTAGTGATTGACATCCTTTGTGGCGGATCTGTAAGTACCACATACATCGGTATGGATGAGGTCTAACAAATTTTCACCTGTTTTACAAGTTCTTATGAAAGGTGACTTAGTCATCTTGCCCAACAAACAATATTCACATTCATCATACGATTTTAGGTTAAACAATTCCAATACCCTATACTTTTGGTGTTGGGAGAAGTGTTTCCTGCTGATGTGCCCAAGATGACAATGTCATAAGCATGCCTTGTCTAAACCATTAGAAGAATCAATACTATAAACATTATGGCAATTTTATTCACACACACAATAGTTTCGTACACACCATCACAAGTATAGTTCGAGTGTGTACTTTTCATTTCATCTTTGCAGTCTCACATTAGTATGTCAGTTAACCACACACGCTCCATCAACGACTTGCAAAAAAATGATGTGCGTTTTCATGGATTAACATACAATTTCAATTTTTTTCTTAAAGCAAGTAGACTTGTATTTTATAGAATGTTCTAGTACTTTATATATTATATTTTTAATGTGATTATGTCTATCAAACTCGTTTGGCTAACAACCCTCTACCACACAAAGAAACGGTGGGTGAAAAGGACACACATTCATCGTTATTTAATATGTCGTTTCCTTATACATCTCTTATAGTGTGGCTTCATGAATCAAGTCTATTACTGATTCGACTAACTTTTAGTTATACATATAGTAATATACAATTATATATATATATATATATATATATATATATATATATATATATATATATATATATATATATATATATATATATATATAAGTTGTATTTTAAAACTTTTCAAAATACAAGGTTTAAATTTATTTATCTAGGTTAACAATGTAACAAACCGTCTATGGTATGTTGTTTTATATTATTTATTTTAGAAGTTTGCAGAGGGACTCGACGAGTCTATGGCCCGACTCGTCGATTAGAGTCGTGATCTTGAGCAGCGTATAGATCGGCGACTCGGCGAGTCCATATTCGGGACTCGACGAGTCGGCCTGCCAGGTAGAAACCCTAAATCCCCGGGATTGCACCCTATTTAAACCATCTTATGAGCCCCCAAACTCGTCTCCTTCACCCTCAAAGCATTATTTAGCAAACCCTAACCATTCCATTCAGTATTTGAGCATTTCTTGTGTAAATCTTGAAGTTTTGAAGAGAAGAAGGAGGCTAGATCCAAAGGAGAAGAAGAAGATCCAAGGTCTTGCACCCATTTCAGAGTTTATTGAGGTAATAATCAGATTCCTTCTGTTTCTATGATTGATTCTCCTTTATAAGCATATTTAGCCCATTTTATCCATTCCTTAGATTTTTCATAGTAGAAAAATCATATTAGATTGCTTAGCCTTCAGATCCAGCCATGTTTCAGTTCCAAAAACGTAGATCTATCACCTTTATGGAGCCATTTTGCATGATAGCCCTAGATCTTGATGGGTTTTAGCTATAAAAACTTTCCTATGTGCGCATGCAAAACCCTAATGCTCGGATCTAGGCTTTCTAATTAAACATGCTTTGAATCCAAGACTTCTAATGGCTAATTAGGTTAGATAACAATATTAAAATAGATCTAGAATCATACCTTTGGATTCCTTGTTGATCTTGTTGTCTTGGAGCTTCTAAAGTCACAAATGTCACTCCTCTAATGGCTTACAAACACCAATAGCAAGTAAGATGATTTAGGAGAGAGGAGAGGGGAGGAATTCGGCCAGAGTATCTCTACTTTTGATGATCTGTCGAATTCCCTCACCCCTAGGGTCTATTTATACTTGTAGACTCCTTAAGGATTACAGCTTTCACCCTAATTGGATAACTTAGACTTTAAGTTGATCTATATCCTTTCCTTGATAACCCTATGGACGATTTTGGCTTATCCAAGCCCTAGAAATCGTCCATCCTATCATGGATAAGGATTTATAGTCTAAAGTGTAACTATCAAACAATTGACAGTTTATACCCTCTTATTTAATTAATCTCTTTAAGTCACCAAATTAATTCCAATTAATCTATGACATATATTAATCAAATAACCATATATTATTCCTTATAATATTTACTCTCTCTTAACAAATCATCCATCAAGTTGCTATGGTGAAGGCAACCCAAAAGGACCATGCACAACCGGATCAAATACTTGCCTAATATAGTTTCAGCCTTAGACACTATTCCAACAGTCTCCCACTTGGATAAGTCTAGTAACTATACAAGTACAATTCGGTTTGCAATCGTAGCTCTCAAAGACACTATCAAACTCTGATCTAATCAATCTTGTCCTTTAGATAAGGGATCGTACAGTCCTCTGTTAGATATTGTAACGCCTGTGTTTCCGGGCTTGCCATTTTTAGCAATGTAATGGTCTAGGTTAACCTTTGTAACCCGTTTTGAAATAATAAGATTGTATTATTTGAGTATTATGTGTTTTGTGCTTAATTGCTTAATTATGTGGTTTGATTAATTAAGAATAAAAATAAGCATCAAAATTTAAGTGTAAAATAAACTTGATATCTTTAGATAATGTTGTAGTAGTTGAAACAAGGTTTCCGAAGATATAAAGAATGCCGAAATCCGAGTTATAACGAGGAAGTTATGATTTGTCGAAGTTTCGCGACAGAACCGGCAACGCTGAATAACGTAAAAAGTGAAATTTACATTAAAGCGATATTTAGCCTTAGTGATCTAAACGAGAATCAAAGATCTCGTTGTTAGTATCAAAGCGATAAAAAGTTAGGCGAGAACGGACGTCGGACGAAGAAGTTATGAATTTATAACGAAATTTTCTATCCCGGCTTATTAAAAATAAATAATAAAAATAAAGTCAAAATTAGCCTACGGAGTCTGAACAAAAGTTGTAGAGCGTAGTCTCACCTTTCCGTGGATATAAAGAACGTCGAAAACGGAGTTCGTATGAAGAAGATATGAATTTCCGAAGTTTATTAATTAATTTGTATTTATTTTTAATTGAAAATTCGGAGGCATTATCCGAAGACGAGTCACAACTCTGATCCGAGGTACGCGCCGCGTACTCGAGTACGCCCCGCGTACAGCCAAAGTGTCGACACTTCGAATGACGCATGCGATGACGCATTTCGGAGGCAGTACGCGCTGCGTACTGCAGTACGCCCCGCGTAAATGGGGCTCCCAGCCTCCTATAAATAGGATGCGAGGGCAGCCGGCCAAATTGCTAATTTCCTCTCGTTTTTGTGCCGAAGCTCTGCGGTTTTACCCCCGAAGCCATCCCGAAGCCCCGGTAATATTCCTGAGTCCCGAAGCGAGTCCCGATATCCCGAAGATCCCGAGAAGTGCGGTTTCCGAGCCGAAGCTCTGCCCGCGAGAAGTTCGATTTTCGTAGAGACCTTCCAGATCTGCTGTGGATTACTACTTCTGCAAGTCGTAGTGCTGTCTGATCATCTTCTGATCAAGTGAGTGTATACTACCTTTCATAAACGCAATAATAATACAAGTATGGTTCGAGGGTATTAAGTTTATTGTCGTTTATACGTGTGAGTGTGTAGTTAATTTCTTCTAGCGCATAATTATGAAGTATTTTATATGAAATACATGTTATGTGTATAATTTTGATGTTATGTGCGTGAATGTATATTCACTCTTTTCAATCTCATAGATCTGAATTGTTTTCTATGAAATACGTGTTATGTGGGTATGCCTCATCTGTTATGTGAAATATGTATTGGATGAAAATGCTATACAGGTTTAAACTATGTATAAAAATATATATTTTTATCTACTAATATGTTGGGTAGAACATGGGTAGATAGTTGGTGCGTAATAAACAGATGAGAGGCCTCGATGTTGTTGTTGTTGACCTAGTTATTCAGCGGAGTATGGATAACGACCACAACTCCTTCTAGACAGTCTCGTGGAACGCTAGCAGGTTCATAACCTATAGGTGTTGTGAACGCTGTGTTCACCGGTGTACTCTATCCCCCTCATGGTTGCCTTAGGATATCTATTGTTGAGGAAACCCCTTGGTTGTAATGTCCGTCCCGATGAAAATCCTAGATTAGGTCCCTTGAGATAGATGTTGTTTTAGGGACGTAAAGTGAGGATAACGGGAATGGGTAATCGGGATAGTGATTGGTTGGTGAAATTAAATATAATTTATTTATTGTGGGTTGAAAACCCTATATGCTCACCAGGCTCCCAAGCCTGACCCACTCAGTTTTATTTGTATTACAGGAAGTGGCGCAAGGGCGTAAGATGGACGAACCATCAAGTTGTTTTGTTTACAAGTCTGTATATGTATATATTTGTTGAATGACTTGTAATGTTATTGTTTATGCTTAATGGTCTGTATCGGAACATGACACCCCGAGTTTTAATTATATAATGAAAATGCATCTCTTGATGAAATGCTTGATAAATATTATCTTATCATGTTTTGTTTTGGGAACAAATTCCGCAACTCTTTCAAATCAAAAGGATTTACTCTGAATTTATTTTAAAGCATAAATGAAAATCGGTCTTTTCTGGCCGTGATTTTGGGGATGTCACAGTTGGTATCAGAGCATTAGTTTAAGCAAACTAGGAAATTGTAGGATTTCTAAACTTAAACTTAGAATGCTAAGTGGAATTTGAGATGTGTGTCTGTAAGATTTTAGACACAAGCACTAGTTTCTTTTAGGAACGTTGCCTAAAATGCTTTTATGTGCTAAATGTTATATGTTGCCATATATGATATTACTTGTTCGGATCTACGGTTTGTTGCCAACCGGATCTGAAGGTTTATGTGTTTAGGATTCTAAGCGTATGTATATGATATTAGAACTAGCATGTAATCGTTTTGGAGTGATAAGGATGATTTGAAATCTATCATGATCGAAGATCTAAATTTCACCTTATTCGGTGTGTAGATCAAAAATGGTGAGAACAAGGAGTGGCGTTGGAAACGCGGATGAAAATAGGGATCAACCGCCAGTGATTGACCAAATACCTGTTGTAGCAGCAGCACCAGAACATATCACCATGGCTGGAATGCAAGCCATGATTCGGGCTATGTTAGCCGAACAAAGGGAGGAGATGCGACAAATGTTGCATAACAATAGGGACGAACCTATCGTACCTATTGAGGAACCTGAATTGATTCACGAGCAGTCGGAGGAAGGGAACAATAGTCGCATTTTGAGTCAAGTTGGGAATCAAGAAGAACGAAGGAACAATCCGGAAAGGAGAAACAACAACGATGGGCGAATGTACAAAAATTTCTTGGGCGCCAAACCGCCAAGTCTTTCTGGGAGCCCAAAGCCTGTTGAAATAATGGATTGGATCTCCGAAATGGAGATGGTATTTGAAAGTTGCGACTGTAGCAACAAACAAAAGACTGTATTTGCAGTCAAACAATTGAAGACTGGAGTATTAAGTTGGTGGAAGTTGTTGGCAGATACTATGCCACAAGGGAAAGCCCTGAAAATGTCATGGGAAGAGTTTTTGGAACAATTAAGGGTGCAATATTGTTCAGAGATAGATCTGATTGATCTTAACAATGAGTTCCAAAACTTGAAGAAGGGGAGGATGAGCGTAGACGACTAGACTATGGCATTCACTGAGAAAATGAAATTATTTCCGTACCTAGTGCCAACGGAACTCTCCAAGATTGAGAGGTTTGCTAATGGACTGCCTGGCGACTTTGGCCCGACAGTCAAGATGGAAACTACTCTGAAAACGGTTGTACGTGCAGCTAAGAATGTGGAGGCCCAGTAGAAAGAGAAGGGTCTGGAAAGGGTAGAAGTTGGCGAAAAGAGGAAGTTCGATGGAACTTCAGGGTCCAATAAGAAAAACAAGTTCTCGAAGTCTGGTTCGAGGGGAAGTGGGGGCGAAGTGAAATGGTGCGATAAATGTAAGAAGAAGCATCATGGAAAGTGTGAGGTAGTGACCACATGCTACAAGTGTGGAAAGCCAGGTCACTATGCCAATGAATGTACCCTCACTAAGAAAGTTTGTTATGGTTGTGGTGAGGAGGGACACATGTCGAGGGACTGCCCAAAGAAGAAGGAGGCAGCTAGACCCAACATTCCGCCAAAGCCAAAGGCGAGAGCATTCCAGATGACACTGGAAGCTGCTAAAGATGAAGCTGATGTCGCTTCAGGTACCTTTCTCGTAAACAAATTGCCTGCCCAAATTTTATTTGATTCTGGAGCCAACTACTCCTTTATATCGCATGAATTTGGTAGAAAACTAGCCTTTCCTGTTGATAGACTAGATAATGCTTTATTAGTCGAAGTTGCTAGTGGCAAGTTTGTACCTGTTAGCCATCGTATGAAAAACATCTTAATCGACCTTAATGGGAATAAGTTCCACGAGGAATTATTGCCTATCGAACTTAATGGTTTCGACATCGTGTTGGGAATGGATTGGCTTAGTGCCAATGATACCGAGATATTATGCAAGAAGAAGATAGTGAAGGTAAACCCACCAGGGAAGGAATCATTTATGGTGTATGGGGACAAACACCGAGTGAAGTCTGGAATCATTTCCCTAATGAAAGCCAGAAAATGTTTGACCAAAGGATGTACATCATATTTAGCATTCGTGATTGATGCTAAGAAGGAAAAGAAAGTGATGCAGAGTATTCTCGTGGTGTGTGATTATCCGGAAGTATTTCCCGAAGATCTTCCTGGATTACCACCTGATAGACAAGTAGAGTTCAGAATAGACTTGTTACCAGGAACCACGCCAATAGCAAAAGCACCTTATCGATTAGCACCGACGGAGATGAAGGAGCTAATGATGCAACTTCAGGAATTGTTGGACAAAGGTTTCATTAGACCTAGTTCATCACCCTGGGGAGCTCCGGTGTTATTCGTGAAGAATAAAGATGGAAGTATGAGAATGTGCATTGATTACAGAGAGCTGAACAAGGCAACAATAAAGAATAGATATCCATTGCCAAGGATTGATGACCTATTTGATGAATTGCAAGGTTCGAGCTATTTCTCGAAGATCGATCTTAGGTCAGGATATCATCAGCTGAAAGTAAGAGAGCAGGATATAGAAAAGACTGCGTTTAGAACTAGATATGGACACTACGAGTTCTTGGTTATGTCGTTTGAACTAACCAATGCTCCGGCAGCATTCATGGATTTAATGAATAGGGTTTGTAATCCGTTCCTTGATAAATCCGTGATAGTGTTCATCGACGACATTCTGATTTACTCAAAAAGCCAGGAGGAGCATGGCAGACACTTGCGAGAAGTGTTAGAAGTTTTGAAGAAGGAGAAACTGTATGCTAAGTTCTCCAAATATGATTTTTGGATTCGAGAAGTCCAATTTTTGGGTCACGTGGTCAACCAAGAAGGGATAATGGTTGATCCAGCGAAGATTGAAGCTGTGATGAAGTGGGAACAACCGAAAAGTCCCACGGAGATCCGAAGCTTTTTAGGATTAGCCGGATATTACCGAAGGTTTATCCAAGGCTTTTCTTCGATCGCTAGTTCGTTGACAGCTTTGACCCACAAAGGAGCTACTTATGCTTGGAGTGATAAGCATAAAGAAGCATTCGATAACTGTTAAAGAAGAAGCTATGCGAGGCACCGATACTTTCTCTACCCGATGGAGTTGAAGACTTCACCGTTTATAGCGATGCGTCTGGGGTTGGATTGGGTTGTGTTTTGACCCAAAAAGAAAAGGTGATAGCATATGCGTCTCGACAGCTGAAGGAGCATGAAAAGAATTACCCGACTCATGATTTGGAGTTGGCAGCGGTAGTTTTCGCTCTGAAAATATGGAGGCATTACCTCTATGGCACAAAGTGCAAACTTTTCACTGATCATAAGAGTCTCCAATATCTCTTTAATCAGAAGGAATTGAATATGAGGCAACGACGCTGGCTGGAATTACTCAAGGACTACGACTGCGAGATACTTTACCACCCCGGTAAGGCTAATGTTGTTGCTGATGCTCTCAATCGGAAAGTCAATCTTGAAAGGAAAAGGCCAAGAGCGTTGAGAATTGTGGAAAGTATAAAGAAAGCTCAAGAGGAAGCTTCTGAGAAAAATGACCGAAAGGAGGAACGTTTGGGTAAAACGTTGGTGTTTGGTACAAACGGTCATGGACTGAAGGTATTCCAAGATCGTATTTGGGTACCTAAGTCAGGAGGAATTAGAGATCTTCTGATGGAAGAAGCTCACAAGACCATGTATTCGATTCATCCCGGTAGCACTAAAATGTATAGGGACCTGAAACCCTACTACTGGTGGCCGACGATGAAGCTTGACATTGCGAAGTATGTGGCTGAGTGTGTGACTTATGCGAGAATCAAGACACAACATCAGAAACCGTATGGGAGTTTAGAACCTTTACCTGTGCCTATGGGTAAGTGGGAAGACATTGCTATGGATTTTGTCACTAAACTACCCAGAACAAAGAATGGTCACGACATGATTTGGGTGGTCGTTGATCGATTCACTAAGAGTGCGCATTTCATAGCAGCCAGGGAGAAATGGTCTATGGAAAAGCTTGCGAATTCTTATGTGAAGGAAATTGTGAGACTTCACGGTGTTCTGCTAACAATTGTGTCGGATCGTGATAGTCGTTTCACCTCAAGGTTTTGGAAAAGTCTACAAGAGGAAATGGGTACCAAGTTATGTTTAAGTACAGCTTACCATCCGCAGACTGATGGTCAGAGTGAAAGAACGATACAAACACTTGAAGATATGCTGAGAGCATGTACCTTGGAATTCCTAGGTAATTGGGATGAACATTTACCTTTGGTAGAATTTTCCTATAACAATAGTTTTCACTCAAGCATTAAGATGGCACCTTACCAAGCTTTGTATGGACAAAAGTGTCGTACGCCGTCTTGTTGGCTTGAGGCTGGGGAAAAGCAGTTTATGGGACCGGAGTTGGTTCATCAAACTGCTGAAAAGTTGAAAATAATTAGGGAAAGAATGTTGGCAGCTCAAGATCGTCAAAAGAGCTATGCTGACAAAAAGCGAAGACTGATGACTTTTGAGGTTGGAGATTCGGTTTTGCTTAAAGTCTCGCCGTGGAAGGGACTTATAAGATTTGGTAAAAGGGGAAAGTTGAGTCCAAGGTTTATTGGACCGTTTAAAGTTCTTCAGAAGATTGGGAACCAAGCTTACAAGCTCGAACTACTAGAAGAACTGAATGGAATTCATAACACTTTTAATGTGTGTTATTTACGAAAGTTCACGGGGGAAGTTCCCGACATGATTCCACTTTCGGAGTTGAGAATCGATGAGAACAAAAGGTTGATTGAAGAACCAGAGGCAATTGTTGACCGAAAGACTAAGAAGTTGCGACGCAAGATGGTCGAGTTAGTGCTTGTCCGATGGAAACACACGAATAGGCCGAATCTCACCTGGGAGACGGAGAGTGACATGATGGGTCGCTATCCGCATTTGTTTGTTGATGTGTGATTCCGGGGACGGAATCATTCTAAGGTGGAGAGAATTGTAACGCCTGTGTTTCCGGGCTTGCCATTTTTAGCAATGTAATGGTCTAGGTTAACCTTTGTCACCCATTTTAAAATAATAAGATTGTATTATTTGAGTATTATGTGTTTTGTGCTTAATTGCTTAATTATGTGGTTTGATTAATTAAGAATAAAAATAAGCGTCAAAATTTAAGTGTAAAATAAACTTGATATCTTTAGATAATTTTGTAGTAGTTGAAACAAGGTTTCCGAAGATATAAAGAATGCCGAAATCCGAGTTATAACAAGGAAGTTATGACCTGTCGAAGTTTCGCGACAGAACCGGCAACGCTGAATAACGTAAAAAGTGAAATTTACGTTAAAGAGATATTTAGCCTTAGTGATCTAAACGAGAATCGAAGATCTCGTTGTTAGTATCAAAGCGATAAAAAGTTAGGCGAGAACGGACGTCGGACGAAGAAGTTATGAATTTATAACGAAATTTTCTGTCCCGGCCTATTAAAAATAAATAATAAAAATAAATTCAAAATTAGCCGACGGAGTCTGAACGAAAGTTGTAGAGCGTAGTCTCACCTTTCCTTGGATATAAAGAACGTCGAAAACGGAGTTCGTATGAAGAAGATATGAATTTCCAAAGTTTATTAATTAATTTGTATTTATTTTTAATTGAAAATTCGGAGGCATTATCCGAAGACGAGTCACAACTCTGATCCGAGGTACGCGCCGCGTACTCGAGTACGCCCCGCGTACAGCTAAAGTGTCGACACTTCGGATGACGCACGCGATGACGCATTTCGGAGGCAGTACGCCCTGCGTAAATGAGGCTCCCAGCCTCCTATAAATAGGATGCGAGGGCAGCCGGCCAAATTGCTAATTTCCTCTCGTTTTTGTGCCGAAGCTCTGCGGTTTTACCCCCGAAGCCATCCCGAAGCCGCGGTAATATTCCCGAGTCCCGAAGCGAGTCCCGAGATCCCGAAGATCCCGAGAAGTGCGGTTTCCGAGCCGAAGCTCTGCCCGCAAGAAGTTCGATTTTCGTAGAGATCTTCCAGATCTGCTGTGGATTATTACTTCTGCAAGTCGTAGTGTTGTCCGATCATCTTCTGATCAAGTGAGTGTATACTACCTTTCATAAACGCAATAATAATACAAGTATGGTTCGAGGGTATTAAGTTTATTGTCGTTTATACGTGTGAGTGTGTAGTTAATTTCTTCTAGCGCATAATTATGAAGTATTTTATACGAAATACGTGTTATGTGTATAATTTTGATGTTATGTGCGTGAATGTATATTCACTCTTTTCAATCTCATAGATCTGAATTGTTTTCTATGAAATACGTGTTATGTGGGTATGCCTCATCTGTTATGTGAAATATGTATTGGATGAAAATGCTATATAGGTTTTAAACTATGTATAAAAATATATTTTTTTATCTACTAATATGTTGGGTAGAACATGGGTAGATAGTTGGTGCGTAATAAACAGATGAGAGGCCTCGATGTTGTTGTTGTTGACCTAGTTATTCAGCGGAGTATGGATAACGACCACAACTCCTTCTAGATAGTCTCGTGGAACGCTAGCAGGTTCATAACCTGTAGGTGTTGTGAACGATGTGTTCACCGGTGTACTCTATCCCCCTCATGGTTGCCTTAGGATATCTATTGTTGAGGAAACCCCTTGGCTGTAATGTCCGTCCCGATGAAAATCCTAGATTAGGTCCCTTGAGATAGATGTTGTTTTAGGGACGTAAAGTGAGGATAACGGAATGGGTAATCGGGATAGTGATTGGTTGGTGAAATTAAATATAATTTATTTATTGTGGGTTGAAAACCCTATATGCTCACCAGGCTCCCAAGCCTGACCCACTCAGTTTTATTTGTATTACAGGAAGTGGCGCAAGGGCGTAAGATGGACGAACCATCAAGTTGTTTTGTTTACAAGTCTGTATATGTATATATTTGTTGAATGACTTGTAATGTTATTGTTTATGCTTAATGGTCTGTATCGGAACATGACACCCCGAGTTTTAATTATATAATGAAAATGCATCTCTTGATGAAATGCTTGATAAATATTATCTTATCATGTTTTGTTTTGGGAACAAATTCCGCAACTCTTTCAAATCAAAAGGATTTACTCTGAATTTATTTTAAAAGCATAAATGAAATTCGGTCTTTTCTGGCCGTGATTTTGGGGATGTCACAGATATCATGCTGACAATCCTATGGAATGGTTAGTCTAGAATTTGATTTCTCGATCTCCGATTTATTCGACATAGAACTTAATCAAACACATCAATTCAATTCTGACCGGGCCCAGCACATAAGTCAAATCAAATCATCGAGTGGCCAAGATATCTCTTCTACCCTCTTAGGATAAAATTTACAGATAAACTTCGACTTATATGCATTTACTTATTCATTAACCAACTATACACAACAATGCGTTTTATAACACCAAGTTACTGATACGTTTTCGCATTATCAATGTACAATCAATTAACAAATAATAAACCATATATCTAGGTTTTAAGACTATATGATATTATCGTCTTGCGATCACCTTTTATATCATATTCCATAAAGTGATTCCAGCAAGCGCGGGTTTGTTCCAATGCTCAAAACCAGTTCATAAGCACTCATGAACATTGCAGCAACCCTTGCTATGTCTAACACCATTTAGACAATCTACACACCAATTCATGACAATCTTCATTCATATCTACTTCCAACATATGAACGATTGTGGACAATTTGAATAATTCGATTATTCCTAATAAACTCAATTATTCTGGAAGTCAAAACATGCAAAGTGAAACAATAGTTAAACAATTAACATATGACAGTAACTTTACTTATAAATAAAACTCCTTTATTTAATCATCAAATGTTAATTACATTTATCTATTATATGTTTCTAAATACTATCTAATCTATACTAATATCATCCTTCAGCCCAATACTCCTAGCATGCTGCAAGTGCTTAACCCTACTCAGTCCCTTCGTAAGCGGATCTGCTGGGTTATCTTCTGATGATATCCTCTTAACTATGAGTTGTCCTTCTTCTACACGATGTCTAATGAAGTGATATTTTCTGTCGATATGTCGAGATCTACCATGATCCCTCGGTTCCTTGGTCAAGGCAACCGCACCTTCGTTATCACAGAAAATCTCCATGGGCTCCTTTATGGCCGGCACAAATCCAAGATCACCAATGAAGCTCTTTAGCCATATTGCCTCCTTCGACGCTTCGCTCGCTGTGATGTACTCTGATTCGCACGTTGAATCAGCTACGGTTTCTTGCTTGGAACTCTTCCAAGTTACTGCTCCTCTGTTTAGGGTAAAGACCCAGCCCGACTGCGAATGGTAGTTGTCCCTATCGATCTGAAAACTGGCATCACTATACCCTTGCACCTTCAAGTCATCACTCCCTCCAAGGACTAAGAACCATTCTTTCGTCCTCCGAAGGTACTTAAGGATGTTCTTCACCGCAATCCAATGTGTTTTGCCAGGGTTCCCTTGATATCTGTTAACCATGCTCAAAGCGAAGGCTACATCAGGGCGAGTACAAGTCATAGCGTACATGATTGAGCCAACTGCGGAAGCATATGGTATTCGGCTCATTTCTGCTATTTCAGCTTTAGTACTCGGACTTTGAGTCTTACTCAACTTGGCATTTCCTTGTATCGGCAGTTCTCCCTTCTTTGAGTTTTCCATACTAAAACGTTTTAGTACCTTCTCTAAGTAAGTATTCTGACTAAGTCCAATTAGTCTCTTACTTCTTTCTCTTACTATCCTTATTCCCAAAATGTAAGAAGCCTCTCCGAGGTCCTTCATAGCGAAACACTTCCCGAGCCAGGACTTGGCTTCCTGCAGAGTCGGGACGTCGTTTCCTATGAGTAATATGTCATTGACATATAGAACGTGGAAGCTTACTATACTCCCACTGGCTTTGACATATACACAAGATTCGTCTTCGCTTCGTACAAATCCAAACTCTTTGACTTTCTCATCGAAGCAAAGATTCCATCTGCGAGACGCTTGCTTAAGTCCATAAATGGACTTCTCAAGCTTACACACTCTATTTGGATGCTCCGGATTCACAAACCCCTCTGGCTGAGCCATGTAAACATCCTCAGCCAACTTTCCGTTAAGGAAAGCGCTCTTGACATCCATTTGCCAAATCTCATAATCATGAAATGCGGCAATTGCTAGCATCACTCTAATAGATTAATCTTCGCAACTGGTGAGAAGGTCTCATCATAGTCAACTCCTGGAGTTTGAGTAAAGCCCTTCGCAACCAATCGTGCTTTATACGTGTGTACGTTCCCATCCACGTCGGTCTTCTTCTTGAAGATCCACTTGCACCCAACGGTCTTACGTCCGGGCACATAATCAACCAAATTCCAAACTTGGTTATCGTACATGGATTGGATCTCGCTATCCATTGCCTCTTTCCATTTCGCAGACTCCGGGCCTGCCATGGCTTCCTTATAGCTATTAGGTTCATCAAGATTTATTAGTGTACCATCACTAATATACGTGTCCCCTTCGGTAGTAATATGAAAACCATAAAACTGGGGATGAACTCTAACTCTATCGGAACGTCTAAGAGGTAAGGATTCATCAATCGGTTCAACCGGAGTTTCCTCCTCGGGTTGAATGTCAGTGGTAGAGGTTCCTTCATCTATCGACTCTTGAATCTCTTCAAGTTCGATTTGCCTCCCACTGTCTCCTTGGCTTATGAGTTCTCGCTCTCGGAAAACTCCTCTCCTCGCAATAAAAACAACATTGTATTTCGGTCTATAGAAGAGATATCCAAAGGATGTCTGCGGGTAGCCGATGAAAATACATCGCTCACTTCGAGGTTCAAGCTTGTCGTGAGTATCTCGTCTTACGAAAGCCTCGCAACCCCAAACCTTGATATGTGCCAACGAGGGAGCTTTCCCTATCCACATCTCGTGAGGTGTTTTGGCAACCTTCTTAGTAGGGACTCGGTTAAGGATATGGGCGGCACTCTCTAAGGCATACCCCCAAAAGAAGATAGGTAGTGAAGCACGACTCATCATAGAGAGAACCATATCCAATAAGGTTCGATTATGCCTTTCTGCCACACCATTCAACTGCGGTGTCCTAGGAGGCGTCAATTGCGAAACTATTCCACACTCCTTGAGATAATCGTGGAATTCAAGACTTAGGTACTCTCCTCCTCGATCGGATCGAAGCATCTTGATTTTCCTGCCCAATTGATTCTCCACTTCATTCTTGAACTTTTCAAAGGTTTCTGACTTTTTCTTGATTAAATAGATATACCCATATCTACTATAATCATCGGTAAAAGTCACATAGAAGCGGTTCCTATCCTTCGTGGTTGATCTAAAGGGTCCACATACATCGGTATGTATTAGGTCCAATAGCCCCTCACCCCTTTCACAAGTATTCGTGAAGGGTGACTTAGTCATCTTTCCAAGTAAACAAGACTCGCATGTGTCATCTTCCCTAAGGTCGAATGACTCCAACACTCCATCCTTTTGGAGTTGGGCTATGCGTTTCTTGTTGACATGTCCAAGACGGCAATGCCACAAGGATGCTTTATCCAAACTAGTGGAAGAATCAATATTCAAAAAATCATTTCCTAAGTTATCAACAATCATAACAGTTTCATATATTCCATTACATGGTATAGCTTCAAAGTAAAAGACACTATTTAGATAAGCCATAATAGAACCATTCTCATTATTAAAAGAAAATCTAAATCCTTGTCTATATAAACCATGAAATGAAATGATGTTTCTAGCCATTTCTGGCGAATAGCAACAATTGTTCAAATCTAAACATAAATTATTCCTAAGCACTAAATAATACACTCCAATATTGGTAACAGGCAACGATCTTCTGTTCCCCATGATTAGATTGATCCTTCCTTGCTCCACATCCCTACTTCTTCTTAGTCCCTGCACATTTGAACAAATGTGATAACCACAACCGGTGTCAAGAACCCAAGAAATAGCATGATTAGAATCGCTAGATTTAATTGTGTATATACCTGCGAAAGATGGCTTGATCTTTCCTTCTTTGATTGCTTGCAGGTATTCTGGGCAGCTTCTCTTCCAATGTCCTATCTTGTGGCAGTGGTGGCACTCTGCCTCCTTCGGGTTAGGATAGGGCTTAGAGGGATCAACTTTGGTCCCACTAGAAGAGGCACCATCTCGGGCTTTAACCTTGCGATAGTTCTTTGATGAAACCTTCCTCTTCTTTCCCTTTCCTTGACCAATTGCCAAGACAGGAGCAGCAGACGGATTGGGAGTAGGTGCAACAGACTTGTCTTTGAAGTTGCTCTCAGCGACTCTCAAAAGACCTTGGAGTTTGCTTAGGGTGACCTCCTCTTTGTTCATGTGATAGGTCATCCTAAATTGGTTGTACATTGGAGGCAAAGAGTGAAGCACCATGTCGATCGCCAAGTCTTCCCCAAAGTCAACATTTAACTTGCGAAGGCGATCGACATACCTTTGCATCTTTTGCAGGTGCACGGTAAGAGATTCTCCATGACCCATCTTAGCGGAGATCATGTTAGTGAAAATCTCATAACGCTCTTGTCTCGTGTTTTGGTGGTATCTCTCCAACAAGTCTTGATGCATCTCGTATGGATACATGTCCTCGTAGGACTTTTGGAATTCGGAGTTCATGGTGGCAATCATGATGCAATGTACCTTCGTTGCATCTCGCTCATGAGTCTCAAAAGCGGTGATTTCAGCCAGAGTAGCGATTTCGGGGTTGATTTTCTCAAGCTTTTCATCGAGGACATACTCCTTATCCTCATAGCGAGCAATGGTGCGAATGTATCTTATCCATTCGCTAAAGTTCGTTCCATCGAAGGTGACCTTTTGGCAAAGGATCATCAATGTGAAAGAACTCGCAGCAGCGTTGTTTGTGTTCGACATCTATAGAAAGGACAAAGATAGATTAGAATAAGAATCCCTAATTATCACCCAATAAGAAAAATTAGGGTTAGGATCCAACAATAACATTTACATATTAGAAAAGGGATGCCGTAATCTAACATGAAAATAAATTGAAGGTAAGTGAATGACGATTCACTAATTCTCCATTACAAAACCTAGACTATTAGTCCTAAGTGTATTGAGAATTCCTAGGTTCGGATGAGATTCATTGAACTATTCAATGGCATGTTTAAATCTCGATATGCCCCTCTTATTTGTGACTGGGATGCCGAGGATCACAAAGCGGGTGTGAATTACCATGCAAATTCACATGGTGCCTTCATTGTAACGATCACCTATTCGATGTGCCGGTAAACCACACACGCTCCATCGAACTATGATAAACAATGAATCACCCTTTGCCACCTTTGCTTAGAACCAATTAGTGTGCCGGTAAACCACACACGCTCCACTAACTTCTTAGCAAGGGTGCAAAGTGTAATTTCATGGGATTGCATCAATTCACTTTTCCTAAAGTAACTAAGATTGGGAAATTTTTAAAACGTGTAGTTACTTTGTATTTCTTATTATACTTTTAATGAGAGGATGAGGTTGCCCTATCCTACCCGTTCGGCTAACGACCCTCCACCAATCAAGCAAGCGGTGGGTGTG
Source organism: Lactuca saligna (assembly GCF_052625555.1). Classification (NCBI taxonomy): domain Eukaryota; kingdom Viridiplantae; phylum Streptophyta; class Magnoliopsida; order Asterales; family Asteraceae; genus Lactuca; species Lactuca saligna. Next base: position 155,656,126 of record NC_136423.1, on the reverse strand, counting down.
AGTGTACACCCATTAAGCGCCATTTTATAGGCCGCAACCTTATACCCACCTTATAGATTGGCTTCGTGAATGAGGCCTACTAACGGTAAGACTAGCATTTAGTTATACATATATATATTATTTTAGTAATATCATATTAGTATAAGGTTGTGTTTTAAACCTTTTAAAACGTAGGGTTTGAAATTTAAGTTGTCTAAATTAAAACCTTTTAATCACAAATATAAATTTCAAAACTTGAGGGCAAGTTTTAAACATTTTAAAACATGGAGGATCAAATAACAAATAATTCCAATTAACAATTATTATCCTAATTATCTTTATTTGATTTATCCAAGATTTCTTTTAAGATAATTATCAAATAATTAATCAATTATCATATAAGGAAATTAAATATTTTATTAGATGATAAATATCTTTAATTAGATCAAGATTATAGTCATATATATCAAAAAATCGGATTAGGGTTGATCTAGTATGATTAAGGTAAGTTTCCATAATCCTGACGCCCGGTTTTGCCTAATCCTGACGCCCGGACTCGCCGAGTACACAAAGGGACTCGCCGAGTCAGGCCTACTCGTCGAGTCCACTTTGGAACTCCCCGAGTCCATGACTCAAAAACCCAAAAATCGAATTTTGCAGGTTTGTTTCAGTTAATCAAGCAACAACTTAAAGAAAACCAAGCTAGGCTCTGATACCACTGATGGGTTTTAGCCATAAGAACTTTCCTATGTGCGCATGCAAAACCCTAATGCTCGGATCTAGGCTTTCTAATTAAACATGCTTTGAATCCAAGACTTCTAATGGCTAATTAGGTTAGATAACAATATTGAAATAGATCTAGAATTATACCTTTGGATTCCTTGTTGATCTTGTTGTCTTGGAGCTTCTAGAGTCACAAATGTCACTCCTCTAAAGGCTTACAAACACCAATAGCAAGTAAGATGATTTAGGAGAGAGGAGAGGGGAGGAATTCAGCCAGAGTATCTCTACTTTTGATGATCTGTCGAATTCCCTCACCCATAGGGTCTATTTATACTTGTAGACTCCTTAAGGATTACAGCTTTAACCCTAATTGGATAACTTAGACTTTAAGTTGATCTATATCCTTTCCTTGATAACCCTATGGACGATTTTGGCTTATCCAGGCCCTAGAAATCGGCCATCCTATCATGGATAAGGATTTATAGTCTAAAGTGTAACTATCAAACAATTGACAGTTTATACCCTCTTATTTAATTAATCTCTTTAAGTCACCAAATTAATTCCAATTAATCTATGACATATATTAATCAAATAACCATATATTATTCCTTATAATATTTACTCTCTCTTAACAAATCATCCATCAAGTTGCTATGGTGAAGGCAACCCAAAAGGACCATGCACAAGCGGATCAAATACTTGCCTAATATAGTTTCAGCCTTAGACACTATTCCAACAGATCTATCCTTCCAAGTGCCTTTTTAGCCTTTATATCCTTTTTCATGCATTTGTACACGTAAAGTTGGAAACTTTACGTGGTAAACCAACCTTAGGAACTCAGATCTATAAATTGTATGCAGTGGTTTTGAGCAGAATCGAGTTTTTAGTAACTGCATGCATGTAACTCGGTGAGTCGTTCTTCGGACTCGGCGAGTCGAGTCGCGAGTCCCCGATCCTTCCCCTTTGAGTGATTCCGAGTGGGGACCAGTGAGTAGTAGCATGGACTCAGTGAGTTGGAGGTTAGACTCAGTAATGGAGGGACTCGACGAGTTGTTCATACAACTTGGCGAGTCTAAGGCAATCTTCTAAGATTCAAGAACAACTCGTCGAGTTGTTCATACAACTCGGCGAGTCGGATACAGATAGCCTGAGTTTTAGAATCGAATGGGAACTCGTCGAGTTTATGCCATACTCAACGAGTAGCAGCGAGCAGGGTTGAGAAATGAGAGTAGGGAGTCGGCGAGTTGGCGGCCCAACTCGGCGAGTCAGGTCAACTGTAAGTTGACTTTGACCAGAAGAGTTGACTTTGACCAGGAGAGTTGACTGTAGCCAGGGGTAAAAGAGTCATTTTACCCCAATGCAGTTATTAGTATTTGATTAAGTGTATTTGTGGAATTGTAGCCAGGGAGATACCGGAGCAGCAGCAGATAGCTTCCAGAGCCATACACTCAGCAGCCAGATCACGAGGTGAGTTTCCTTTCAGTTGGAACGGGTCTAAGGCCACAATGCCGACCCGTATAGCTAGTAGTAGTTTCCAGACTTCGGTCCGATGCATATTTTAGTATGTTTGATGCCTTCGTGGCTCAGACAGGATTTATGTGTTATGTGTTCCGGGTTACAGCCCGATGCAGTATGCAGTTTATGTGTTCATGGTAGTTGATATCCTTATGCTATGCTATGTTCAGTAGTTCCGGACTTCTATCCGATGGAGTCAGTTCCGGACTTCGGTCCGATGCAGTTAGTTCCGGACTTCGGTCCGATGCAGAGGGCAAGGCCCTGGCTAGTTCCGGACTTCGGTCCGATGCAGTGGGCAAGGCCCAGTATGTGTTTATATGTATTGTATGGTATGTGGTAGTTTGGGGGAGCTCACTAAGCATAGTGCTTACAGTTTCAGTTTTGGTTTCAGGTACTTCCGCAAGCAAAGGGAAGAGCTCGGGTTGATGGCATCGCATACACCACAGTTTCAGTTGTCCTGGGATATGTTTTAGTTTTTCATAATGTGATTTGATACAGTTTTGACACAGTCTACATAACACTTTGCTATTGTTTTGTGATATTGACGTATGAGTTTTTTTTATGATATTATCTTAGTATTTTTAGTAATTGTTAAACAAAAATTTTTGGGTCTTATTTTGGGATGTTACAAACAAATAATTAATTAATCTTTTAAAACAGTTATGGATTTAATATTTACCTTTTAGTTAGACCATTAATTAAATATTATATTAAAATCCATTAAGAATAATTCCATTTAATTACCTTATAATTAAATATTTAGTTTCCTTATTTACTTCTCAAAATTCAAATTAGGGTTTTAAATGATTTAGCATTTATTGGTTTGGATTTTATCAGAAAAAATAGCCGATAATTCCTAATAATTAACCTACTAATTGAATTAGGCAAGTAAAATTCGGAAAATCAAAATTTTTTCAAAAGACGTTGCGCCCTACGATTTTTTTTTTCTTTCATAGGTTTCAACTTATATGCATTGGTAATAGAAAACCATGGATCTGATACCACTTATGGTACATGCAAATTAAATTGGATTTTTAGGTTATAATTTAATTGTACATGCAAAATTTCACTTAACTCTTAATGGTACATGCAAACTAAATTGGATATATTTCCTTTCTCAATTAATAGCAACATACTTATGAAACAAAATCTAGAAACCTATGATATCAAAATCATGAGTAAAACCACATACCTTTACTTGAATCAAATCAAGCTAATCAAAACTCTTGAAGCCTCATTGGAAAACTAGCTCCAAAAGTATGGTAGCCTCTAATGTGTCACATCTAAAACTCAAGAAACTCTATGATTGAAGGCGTGAGGGAAAAGGAAGGAGAAATTTCGAATTTCTCTTGTAGTTATGTTTAGCCTGAAAATACAAGGGGTATGCCCTTGTATATAGTCGCCTAATAATCCTAGAAACCCTATATTTGAACTTAAAATAATAATATTTTAAAAAAAATTATCTAGTTTCTTTTTATCATTTAGAGGCTTCTAGAAGCCCTATTCAGGAGCCTTAAAACTATCCACCATATAGGGAGGTTCTAGATCATCTCTTTTGTTCAACTATTAATCAATTGCAACTCAGCCCTTGCACCTTTAATTAATTCTAATTAACCCATAATTAATTCCAATTAATTTTGATTAGTTCTTAATTAATTATTACTATTTCTAATTAATATATTAATTATATAATATATTAACAAGCCATTTCTTAGTTATGAGGGCAACACAGAAGGGACTTTACTTTTATTCATCAACATTATACCTATTTAGTTAGGACCTTAGACACCTTAATCCAATAGATAGTTTGTGTGATATAGTGAAAACAATTAGTAGCTCAACTGGAGGTGCTAAGCTAAGATTCGAAAACATTCATGATTTAATCCTTGGTCAAGATGTGCGCATACGAAGTGTCAAAGAATCTTCTAGTAGTCTCCTAAGTACCGAAGATAGAGGAATGAATCCCAACATAAGAGGTAGGGATAGAGGATGATCAAAATATAGAAAGAGATGTGTACTAAAAAATAGGAAATGCATTGCATATGCAAAGGCAAGGGTCATATCAAGAACTAGTATATGAAGTCTCTTGTAGATAAAGGTAATAATGTGATGAATATTGTAGCAGATTCTGAAGGAGATGTACTCATTTGTGAGTTGGAAAGTCAATTGAATCTTGGGTCATGGAATCTAGTGCATCGTTTCACAATAGTCAATCCAAAGATGTAATGCAAAATTACACAAAATACAAAGGGAACGTCATATTAGTAGATAAAAAGAGCCTATATATTATGGGTGTTGGTGTGGTCCTTAACACTACTTTCGCTATGAAGTGGACTTTTAAGAATGTTAAGTTCCTTCCAGACTTGAAGATGATGTTAATTTCAGTATGGAATCTTAATGATGAAGTTCATCATGTTACATTTGGTGCTCATCAATGGAAGGTAACAAATGGAAACTTAAATGGTTGCTAAGGGTCAGAAGCGGGTTACACTTTATATAGTGGAAGTATCTGATGGTGAAGCACATGTTGTTGAATAAGTTGGGGCATTCACTTTATGGTACCAAAGACTTGAGCATATGAATGAGAATAGAATAAACACACTAGCCTTAAAAGGAAGAATTCAAGATAGGAGGACTATGCTAGTTGATTTTTTGTAAGCCGTGTATTCTTGGAAAAAAGAAGATGATTACTTTTCTAAAATAGGTCATCCTCCCAATACACGAAAGTTGGAGTTAGTTCATTCGGATGTTTAATTATGGTTTCACTTCAATTTCTTCATAGGGAGGATCTAAGTATTATGTTACCTTCACTTACAATTTCACAAGGAAAGTTTATGTCTATTTCTTAAAGTAAAAGCATGAAGTTTTCAATGCTTTTAAGAAATGGAAGACTATTATTGAAAATGAAACGAACTTGAAAATCATGTGTTTCATATCCGATAATGGGGGTGAATATAATAGTAAAAAATATGTTGATTAATGTGCAAGAAGACGGTTCGGGTGACGCCTCAGCATAATGGAGTTGCTGATATGATACATCGAACATTAAGCGAGAGTGCTAAAAGCAAGACACTGCATATGCATGTTTACCAAAACTATTCTACGCAAATTCGGTCAACATATATGCATATTGAATCAATAGGGGACCGTCAGTCCTTATACGGTTTTGGTATCTAAAAGAGGAAGGACAAAGTAGTGAGATTTCTCTCAGACACTTGAAGGTTTTCAGTTGTTTCTTGTATATCAAAGTGAAAGACTCGAACATAGACAAACTAGATACAAAACCAAAAAAATGCACATATATAGGCTACGTGTTCACTTTGTTTACCGACCACAAATTTTATCCTAATCAATTCTAATATTATAGGGTTAAGGAAAAAAGTTTATCTTCTCCTCCCAAAATAATTCATTATCACAATTTATCCACCAATTTCAATTATCATATTATCTTTTTTTATTTCTTATTTTTTTTTATAGTACTTGACATTCAATCAAATCATCTGGATATTAGTGTAATGAATTTCCTATATATATTTTTGTAATGAAATTAACCCCCAAAATTATTACCTTTTTTTCCTTGTCATATACAAGTGGCATTCCAACATGATGGTAGTTCTAAGGGGGCCAAAACTAAAAATACACAAACATCAAAAAGAAATTGTAGAATCGACATAACCCTAACAGCAAGAAAACTTTATGAAACCCAATCCGTTACCAACCATGTGCTCAAAGGCATCCGCTACCAAAACAAATGTAAAAAAGAAACGTACTTCATAATTTCTATCCACCCTTTACTCTACTTTACTTTACTTTACACTTCTCTCCATCACTTCCCTGATCTAAAGTTAATCATTTCCAGCTCTAAAGTTTCCTTAATCTTCACCTAATCCACCCAATTATCTTCTTTATCTAATTATAATCACAAAACGCCACTTTATACTTCTCAAATCCCAAATTTAAGATAGTTTTTTATTCTTGTAGCTCAAAATGGTCTTCAAGTTTAAGGCCTGTTTTTTTTACTGTTAATGGTAAAAAACTAATACATGTGGACCATTTATGATGTATTCTTTATACAAGAAGCATATGGGGCATCTTTTTCTTCTTTCTTTTCTAATATAACTAAAACAGAATGATTCAATTCTGTCAATTATAGACATGGGTATCACTGGAGAACTCGTGAGGAGCGTGTTCTCCAAAAATCGATCTTTTGGAACCACCCATGACACCAATGTGAGTTCTAATTCTTGATTTTTCATGTAATTTATCGTAATTTTCTTGAAGAACATCTTCATATAAACGTAAATTTATGTGATTTTCATTGAATGATCAGGTTATGAGAACGAATTCGGTTGAAAGAAAGAGATGGTCGTCTGTGAGATCGTATCTTTGTGGCGATGAATTCAATTCGGTTTTAGCAGAAGAAGATTCGGCTTCTAGAAGATTCTCGAGTTCAGTTTTTCTTGAAGATTACTCTGGTTCTGCAAGAACTTCAAAAGCTACTGTTTTTAGTTCTCGAATTGACGATGGGTCTGAAGCCACAGTCACACAACCCATTTCAGAAAACTCAAATGAAAGTTTACACGACTACGAAAAGACCAATTTGCCCTTGGAACATGATGCTGCTGTTGTCATTCAATCAGCTTTTAGAAGCTTTCTGGTAATTTCGCAAACCAGTGTTCATCTTTTTGTTGTTCTTCGTGTCGAAATGCTTATGAGTTTTGTGAATTTTCAGGCTAGGAATCGGAATGAAAAAGAAAGAGTTGAATCGGTGAATGTTTGTGATTTGGAGGTTGCGGTGGCCACCGGAAGTCCTGGGAGGGCGTCGATAGCGACGTCGGTGGAAGTTCAAACGGGAAACTCGGTGGTGGAAGTTAACGAAGGTTGCAACAGTTTTGCTCATCGTATGTCAAATCAGAAAGGGGCCAAAGTACAAGTGTCGAAGCTTAAGGTACATATAGAGAATCAAAGTTTACTAGACGTTAAAAATAGCATAATATTAATAATTAACCAAACCTATGAAATGGCTTATCATTTGTCAGTTTAGAAGGTTATAGATTTACCATATGAGTATATAAAAAGCTATTTTAGAAAATTTGATGCTATATTTGAATGTTATAATGTCTTGTAGAGTTGTAGAATGAAAAGTATGTTAGTTTTTAAATTCTGTTAAATTTCTTTTGGAAAATGAAGAATTTTATTGACTGAGATAAAAAAATACTGTTTAAACCGTAAAAGATACACAAAGCGTAGGTGATTTTTATGTATATTACTTAAAATAATTCCAAATGTTATTGTTTATTTCAATGTTTTAAAAACCGGTTTGAACCGGCCGGTTGGATCAATATCGGGAGAAGGAGCGGTTCAACTATCACCGGTTTTATATTGATTTCTGAATAAGATTGAACCGGTCGGTTTTAGAAAAACCCGGTTGAACCGGTTAAAATAAACCGGTTGAACCGTTTAAATCGAATAAAAACACATGAAAAAAATAATTTACATAATAAAATTTGATGATTGTTTTTTCAAATCTATTTAGTTTTCTCTAAATAAAAATATGTGGTAAATGTTATAAAGTTTTTTGATGTATTTGTATTCATCTAAAATTATATTTGGTTTCAGTATTATACTTTATATTCTTTTTTAACGTATATGAATTGATATAAAAACTAAAACTTATGGTTATATGTTATTTTAATGTATTTGAATTTCTCTACAACATATTTTTATATGTATTTTTAATGTTTGAACTTGTAAATATCAAATTCATAATTATATATGTATTTATGTGTAGGAATATAGAAAAAACACATGAAAACTATAGAAACCGATTCACCTGACGATCGAACCGGTTGAACCGTGAACCAATCACCATATAAAAAGCTATTTTAATGTATTTGAAGCACCAAAATGGTATATAAGTGAAACTGAGTTGCTAATAATTTTCACCATTGGTTTAAGTCACATTTACAATGGACCAATGGTGGATTCTTTATTTATTTATTTATTTATTTATTATTATTATTATTATTATTATTATTATATTTTTTTGGGTTTTTTTGCACCATATAGCTGCCAATTCAACAGTACGAGAACTGAATAGCAAAAAACCTGTCCCATCAAATTTTAATTTCTTTATATGAAACAATATATTAGAGATTAAATTAATATAAATACGTACTACATATTTAATATTATTTCATCTTTAAAAAAATATCAATATAAACGTTTCTAACATTTTCATATTTATATTTAAATATTAAAAATGTTTTATATTTAACTGTTACAAAATTTTTGACTTTCTATATTTTACATTTGTTTAACAAAAATAAAAACACATATAAAAGTACAAAGTTGTAAAAAAAATATTTAAAACAAAAAAGAACCATGAAAAAGCTACTTTGAATAAGGTTCAAGTGTTTGCAAATGCACAACCACTTTCTTTCCAAATAAGGAAAATGCTCACAATGATAATTAAGCTTTTTCCATATTTAGAGAAAAAAAATTAAAGAAACATCATTGTATTTGTGGATGTCTAAACTCTATCAAGATGCTATTGGGTTAATTTATAACTTTAGGGCTTTAAGTTTTACAAATTGGTATATCTAATTAGGGATGCCCAAAAAAACCGGTTCACAAACCGAACCGGTTAGTGAACCGGAAACCGGTTTTCCTCCGAACCGGTTCATGCATGAACCGAACCCCCGAAGAACCGAACCTACGGACCGAACCAATTCGCCCTTTTTAATGTGTGATCCGGTTTCGAACCGGTTTGTTAAGAACCGGTTTTTTGAACCTATTTGTAAACCGATTTTGAACCGGTTTGAACCGGTTTTTTACACTTACTAGCTCAAAAGAGCTTTATACTCTAAACAAATAAAAAACCCATTCCTATTTAACACTTACTAGCTCAAAAAAAAACCGGTTTTCGTTGAACCGGTTTTGAACAAACCGAACCGGTTTAAATATGTTCGAATAATTTTTGGGGTGAACCGGATTGGAACCGAACCGGTTTTGGTGTGAACCGGTTTTGACTTGTTGGACTGAACCGAACCGGTTTTCTGAACCAGTCCGGTTCATAAAAAAAACCGGTTTTTGCACACCTATATCTAATATCTTAGTAGTAGCCCATTAGGCCTTCTTTAAGTTGTGGGCTACAATAAACTTCAGCAAATGATTTGATCATTTATTTATTGGGCTAATATTTAACATTGGGCTTTGAGTGTTATAATAACTCTCATGAATTCAACTAATATCAAAATAATTATGTTTTTTAGCAGGAAGATTGGGACGATAGCACAGTGAGTAGCAACATATCAAAAATGAGGATTCAAAATAGACTCGAGGCATCTACAAGACGCGAAAGAGCACTCGCATATGCTTTCTCACAACAGGTCACATTCAACTACTAAAGTATCAAATAGCTCTTCTTTACATCAAAAACGAATAAAACAACTAAACACAAGAAATAGCAATCTACTCAACCAAATTATTATAACATCTTTTATTTATTTATTATAACATTTTACTTTTGTTTCTTATTGTTATTGTTATAACCACTGGCGAAATTAGTTGGTTGGCAGGGTTATCACATGCTACCCCTTATTTCATCCGTAGAAGTATTAAAAATATTAGAACTTTTTTATTAATGCAACTCCTAACAAAAAAAAAAATGAAGCATATAGCCCAATCAATTAGCCCATCTATTACTTGTATTTTTGGGTAATATTTTTCTTTATATATTGCATTTATTTAGTTTAAGTTAAAATAACTATAACAAATCATTAAAAACAATTGATTAATTATTAGTTTTGTCAAATTGTCATTATAATGATAAATTTGGTACATGTATATTGATTGGTTGATATTGCTTGAGTAGATATGATAGTCTTGATTTTTTTTTTTTATATATGAGAGTTTTTGCTTCTTTTAGCTCCTTTTAGCGTAGGTTAATGTCATTTTTTTAAAAATATATGCTTTTTATATAACGAGCCAAATATTGGTAACATTAAAGCAATAACAGAAATGGAAACAAAAGACGTGTTTTTAGTGTATGATACCTCTTCAATTGGTCAAGTAAAAATAAATAATCATTATATAAATTATTCATAAGTAAGTAAATCGCCGTAACAAAAAGTGTTTGAGATCAAAGAACATTACGTGACTCATGTTATGTTTGGCACGTCAAAGCTACCTGATAAACTAGTTTATTTTTTGAATTTTTTTATGTTGTCGTGTTTGGTAAGCCAAAAAGTAGCTTATAAGCTAGTTTTTTGAAAAACTACTTAGACTAGCATTTTAGGAGTTTTTTTAAAACTTTCCAAATACACCCTTTAGTTAATTATAGAAACACATATTCTTACATGTCCTTTTATGTAATTTTATATATTTCAGCTAGTTTTACCAAATGTTATTTTTTATCAGCTAGTTTTTCAGCTATCAGCTAGCTTTTTATTTAACAACTAGTTTTTTAGGTATCAATTACGATTTCAGCTAACCGTCAGCTTTTGAACTAATACGCCAAACATAGCCTCAATACATATGGATGTTAAGATTGAAAAAAATAATGTATCACTTTCATAAAATGAGTAAATGAATAGCTCAATTTTAAAATGTGATATATACACTAGTTTGTTACTATATTGGGAAAATGTTTTGGTGCTACCCCTAACAAAAAGTTATGTTACAACACTATACATTGTGAAACCTAACCGAATTATAGAAATGTCATCAAATTACAAAAACAATTTTCATTGTTATAATCATGTAGAATTTTGAAAATACAATGTCCTAATAAGAATAAAACTAAAAACTGCAATCCTATAATTTGGTAGGTTTCCTAAAGAAAGTATATTGTTGTAATAAAAAAAAATGAAAAGAGGATGCTATAATAAACAAATAAATAAAATTACATTGTTATTTCTTGAACTGATTTTAGTTATTGATATTGTTTATATAGTTAAGGATTTGCTCAAAAAAGAAGCAAAATGTGAGAAGTGGAAATGATTCAGAAACGAATATGAGTTGGAGTTGGCTTGAAAGATGGATGGCTACTCGACAACATGATACTTCTTTTGGGGACTTAAGCAAACAATTTGAGGAATTAAATGTGAATCAAAAATTAATGGTGAAAAAGAAAGTTATATCGGATTTAGCAGGGGAAGAGAAGGAAAGCTGTGGATCAAATGAAGTTTCTATCCATTTTGATAATGTTTCGTTGAGCTCAAAAACAGCTGAAAAATCTTACTATAAGCCCACTCGAAACAGGCTCAAGGCAACAAGGCAAAAATCCTCAACGGGTTATAAGGAGTATTCTAAGGTAAAAAGACCTTTGATTAATCAACATTTTGGTATGTGTATTAATGTATGTGATGATTGATGGTTATACTGGTTTATGAAACAGATGAATAGGCCAGGAGGAGTAAGAGAAATTAGATGTGAAGATCAACAATGACTCCAACGAGTTGTGACTTTTATATATTAATAATATTTACTACTTTGAAACCATTAATGTTGTGGTAAATTTGTATAAATATAAGGTTTTGATTAGGTTGTGGTTTTAAACTGTATTTGTATTTGGAATGATAATATTTTAATTCTTAAAATTAGGTGTTTCTTTTTCTACTTAACATAATAATATTGTGAAGTTTATTTGGTTTACATATTATCTTAAAAGTAGTATTTAACTTGAGTAGTAAGCCAATTTATTGTTGGAAAATTGGTTTTAACCAATTTAAAAAATGATATTTTTTCCACTTTTAATACGAATTTCAAACCCTAACTATAATTAAAATGAAAAAATGATTATATGTTCATGTTCCTCCATGATACATTCGTTTTGATATATCACATGTTCAAAACGGACAGAAGATAAATGAGAAAATGTATCTTAAATTGAGATGTTTGGAAGAAATTAACAAATGAGCTAAGTATAAAAAGTTTATGACTACAAATGTTTCTTTATCCTTGTAAGTTTTATGACATAAAGGTTACCTCTTGTGCGGAAGATTGCAAATTTGAACCATATTGGGGTCGAAGAGGGTTATAAATCTCATTCATCTTGAATCTGTCTTGCGTGCGCATGGGGCAAGTTTAGCTGTTCCCTATTTGGTTAAAATCGAATTGTCCAATCGGACAATTTGAATTGGACTATTTGGTTCGGATATTCATATTTTTAGATTGATTTTAAGCTAAACTGAATTATTATTTTTGGATTTCGGATTTGTTTTGGTTTATAAAATAAGAACCGAATAGTCCAAAAAAAACCGAATAAAAATTTATTTTATATATATATATATATATATATATATATATATATATATATATATATATATATATATATATATATATATATATAATGATTTATAAATTTACAAAATTATTTTTCTAATTATTAGAAACTTTTGACCAATATAGTCTTTTAATACGTACTTCTTATCAAAAGTTTTTTATCAATAAAATATTAAACTATAATTAATTTTTCTTAATTTATAAATTATAATTCATAACTAAAAAGTTTTATATAGTTACTTTTAAAGAGTTGGTTAATATTTAAGTTATACATTATTTAAAATGTCTTACCTCTTAAAAATCCGAATTGTAAAAACTGATCCAACCGAACTGTAATTTTGTTGGATCAGATCCGATTTGAATTTAGTTTGTATTATTTTGATCCGTGTTTTGAAAGCCGAAATCCATTTGGATTTATTGATCGGATTAGATCAAACAAATCAATTCAAACGAACACTCCTACGAGCGTGCGACTCACGCTTACGAATACACCACCAGTTTACCATAAAAGTTTAGCTCTCTTTTCCAAATATTTTTTCTTTTTGTAATTGAAAAAAAAAATTACTAAATTAATCACAAAATATTAGTTATAATCTTGTGATTAGTGTTTCGTCAGTTATATGTTTTAAGTCTCATTCATCTTTAATCTCTCTTGGGCGTGCAGTGGGTTCACTAAACTTGCTAGCGCACGACATGAGGTTACAAATGCACTATCAATCGATCTGAAAAGTTTACGTCATTTTTGCAAATATAAATTTTTTTTCTTTTTGTAACTGAAAAAGAACCATTAGTTATCACAGTAATCACAAAATATCAATTAAAATCTTGTGATTAAATTTTTGTAAGTTACATGTTTTGGGCCCTATAAATATAGCTCTTTGGTCATTGATTAGACACATTAGATACACCAATATTTCCTTATTATCTATTGATTCTACTTCTTCTTCCTATTGTTGCAGTCAAGGTACTTTTCTGGCCAAGCAAGGGTTCAAGTGATCTTGAAGAATCACTTACCGTTGTTGCATCTTGGGAAATAAACACTCATATTTACTTCGTGAAACTTCGATGAAGCATAACTTCTTCATATGAAGTCGGATTTAGGCGCTCCTTATATCCACGACATAATCATTACGACTACTGCATCTTTAGCTAAGATTATCTATTATATCTTAAGTGTTTATCCCAAATTTGTGACCATTACACTATACTAATGTGAAAAGCCAATGTTCAAGATATTTTCATTTATACAGGAGTTCTAATTTATGTTTTTCATTTTAAGTTAATCATGGATTAAACTAAAATGCAAAGTTTAATTATGAATAGGATATCATCTGATAATCCTGTTGATCCGTTCACAAAGCCATTATCTAGAGAAAAACATGATGGTCATGCAAGGGCCATTGGCGTGATATTAAATAGTGATATGATGTAATAGTTTAGTTGTTTAGTTTGAATTATTATGATACATTTTAATAGTATGAATTGTAACTGTTTTGATGTTTATTTCATAGTGACTAAATAAAGAGCTTATATTTGCTATCAAAGTTGTCTTAATTCAATACTATGTTTCACTTTTTCATGTTTTGAACCTACTTCCAGAATGTTTAATGTGACATCCCCAATTTCACGGTCAGAAAAGACCGATTTGTTTATGATTTATTTTAAAATCAGAGTAATGGTTTAAAGAAAACGGTTGCGGAATTTGTTCCCAAAACAAGATATGATAAAAACTTATCAAAACATTTCTCAAAAAGAATGTATTTTCATTTAATAATAAAACATCGGGATGTCATGTTCCGATACAGACATATAAGCATAAACAGAACTTACATATTATTTACACTAATGATTTATATCTCCTTTAAATCTCTTTGTGAAATATATCTTCGTATCGATAACTGTGATACAAAGAAAACTGAGTGGGTCAGACTTGGGAGCCTGGTGAGCATATAAGGTTTTCATCCCACAATGTTATATCATATAAATATATATAGAACATCCAAAATTATATAATTTCACCATATAAAAAGCAACTCTTATCCCACCCCCATCGATCCTCACAATGCCACGATCTAAACTCTCATATCTAAATTTTTCCTCTTTATCTGATCCCTACTCATGGATCTAAACTAATCTGTCCACCTGATCCATACTCTCGGACCTAATACTAACCTCTTGGTCTAATCCATACTCCCGGATCTAAACTAATCTCTTGGTTTGATCCATACTCCCGGATCTAAAACTGTGCCCAATCCATACTCCCGGACTAGGGACAATTTACTATCTCTTAATCCATACTCCCGGATTAATGACAAGTTTACCTATTGGTCTGATCCATACTCCCGGATCTAAAACTGTGCCCAATCCATACTCCCAGACTAGGGATAATTTACTATACCTAAATCCTGTTATGATCCATACTCCCGGATCTAAACTGTGCCCAATCCATACTCCCGGACTAGGGACAATTTACTATGTCTTAATCCATACTCCCGGATTAATAAAAAGTTTATCTCTTTTCCTATTCCATATTCTCGGATCTAAATCCAATCTCTTTGATCTAATCCATACTCACGGATCTAAAACTAACCTCTTGATGTGATCCATACTCACGGATCTCATCTACCCATGTCCTACCCAACATATTCGTAGATACAATATATATATATATATATATATATATATATATATATACTTTAACTCATTAAAACCTATATAGTTCATCCATTCCATACTCAATCTCAAATAAACAAACAATATATAAACACATAGCACGTATTTCATGACAAATACTTAATATTTATGTGTTAGAAGAAAGTGACCACACACTCACCCAAAACATATACTTAATACATTCAAAAAATACTTGTATTATAATCGTGTTTATGAAAGGGGGTCTCAAGGTTGATACCGGGGCTTCGGGGGGTTAAAATAGGGCTTAGAGGGTGTATCGGGAGTGGGAGAGAAGGGATGGAGCAACCATAGTCGGCTGGCCCTTCAAATCTGTTTATAGGGCAAATTTGGCCCTTGCCACGTCGTGGGCTTGATCGTCACTGCATGCGTCATCCCAAGTTGCATCTGGGGGACACCCGGAGCTGTCAGGAGATTTGCCACGTCGTGGCACTGCTTGCCACATCGTGGTCTCTGACAGTTTTGGGGTTTCGCGCCCCGAACTTCTGATATTCATAACTTTCACATACGAACTTCGTTTTCGACGTTCTTTATATCGACGCGAAGGTGAGATTATGCTCTACAACTCTTGTTTAGACTCCATTGGCTAATTTTTTACTTTATTTTTAATATATTATAATTATATTACTTATATATTATTTTTAGTAGGCCGAGATAGGAAAACTCCGTTATAAACTCATAACTCCTTCATCTGAACTCCGTTTTCGTCTGTCTTTTTTTCGTTGGACTACTATCGAAGACATCTTCGAATCTCGTTTAGATCACTAAGGATAGATATCTATCTACCTTAAATTCACTATTTACGTCGCGCTGGGTCGCGCTGGATCATGTCGGTTCTGTTGCGAAACTTCGACAGGTCATAACTTCTTCGTTATAACTCGGATTTTGGCGTTCTGTATATGCACGGAAACCTTGTGACATATACTAAAACTTGGTTAAGATTAATCCTTATAAATAATATTCCATCAAAAATTCATTTTTGATGCTTATCGTCTCTAATTTGACTAGCCCGGATCTACGGGCGTTACAATTATCTCCCCCTTAGGATGATTACGTACCGGAATCATCAACGAAATAGGGATTGCATAATGATTCCACACGTTATCTCTTCATCCTAGGTAATAACCGTAACTTCTATTTTTCCTCGATAGAGTATTTAACTCTATGGTTTTCTTGACAGCAGACTATGCCCAATCTTGCATCTGCTTATCGTACTATGTTGTACTTTCAATCATAACTTCCAAGTTACAAAATAAGTCCTTATTGTGGACTCCTTCTTCTTCTCAGGATAAATACTTTCATTTATCTATTGTAACAAACCGATGGGTCGTGTTCTAATGACCTTTCATCGTATGATGCAACGCTTAGACTCAAGTCTCTTAGAGTCAAATTCCAGAATGGAATATACCTTCTTTCATATTCTAACGTGATATAATCACATTTTTACATGTAGAATTTCTAGCTACAAGCTTCCTTAACAACAAGCACGATGCTATCGATCACATTGATTTCAATCTTTTGACTTAGGTCAGATGTTACATCGAACTTGGTTCCATGAACCACGTAACAAACTCCTCGTAGTCGGACTCAATTTGATATGACCACTAGGGTCGGAATAACAACCATCTTACTACTCACTACCGAAACAAGGGTAATGACACACTTGGACAAAACGGAATCAGTTACTAGCTTCTTGGTAACCTTGTGACTTTCCCTGATCCAAGTGCGAGTCTTGTGCTTCCGGTAGTATATGCATCTACTACCTTTCACACTTACTCATACTCGTCCCAAGTATTGTCCCGCAGTCGACCAATTCACCATACAAGAAAATCAGACAATCATTCAACACATGAGTTAGCAAAACTAGGGTTTACATTAATTCCTTGAAACGATTACACAAAAGTTCAAGTTCACCCTATACTATGCCCCTAATAGGCTACACCACATGTTACTTTTCATATCGCTACTTTATAACTTGATATTTGGATATAAAATCCTCATTCCTGATTCCTTGCATTGCCATCTGCTTGATCAAGGATCATTTAAAATGCTCTTGCCTTTGGCCTTGGCGACACATTTGGCTTTGTAATTTCTTCCCTTCCTGGGCAGTTTTGTTTGAAATGTCCTTCTTCACCACACTTAAAGCAGGCTTCTCTTTTGTTTAGGCATTTGCTGGCGTAATGATCCATCTTCCCGCATTTGAAATAGGTCATTTCTTTAGAGCATTCCCCAATGTGCTTCCTTTTGCACTTGTCACACCATTGTGCTCCTTCTTCGAGCTTCTTCGAATCAGACTTCGAAAATTTTCTCTTCTCATTGGACCTTGAAGATCCTTCAATCTTTCTTTTCTTGCCAACTTCAACCTTGCTGGCGGCTCTTCCCTTAATCATATCTTCAACAGACTTGGCAGCCCAGATAGCTGCCTCTAGAGTAGGCACCTGACGAACTGGCACTGCATACTCCCATGAGAGTCCCTTTGCATACCGGTCAACCTTTGTCAGCTCATCTGGAACGATGCACAAAGTAAACTCCATCTTGTCTGTAAAGTTATTAGAGTATTCATCAACTGACATGCTGCCTTTTGTCAATGTCAGAAACTTATTCTCCAATTCCAACAGATTTTGAGCCGAGCAGAACTTGCGCTTGAACTATGCCAAGAACTCTGCCCATGACAATTGCAGTAGCTCATTAGGGTTTAAAGTCTTCCCTAGAGTGTTCCACCAACGAACGGTTCCACCTCGGAACTGACACACTGCATAGGTAGTCTGCAAGTTGCCTCTGCAGCCACAAGTCATGAAGGCTAACTCCATTTCGGAGATCCAATCCATCACGCTGATCGGATCCTCCTTTCCAGTGAAGGTCGATGGTTTGCAACTTAGAAAGTCCTTGTACTTGCATCCCATTCCATCATTCCTTCCATCATGGTTGTTTTGCCTAACTATCGGTGGGTTGGCTTGACCAACCGATCCACTGAAGTTTCCACCTTCCGAGTGCCCTTCATTTAATTCGGGCTCTTCCAAGTGAATTGACAGTTCTTCACGATTCTGTTGAAGCAACCGTCTAGTCTCCTCCATTTGACGATCCAACATCGTTCGAATCATCAATTGTACACCAGCCATTGTTATCGGCTCAGGTGCTGCTGCTACGACAGGTATTTGCTCAATCACTGGTGGTTGATTCCTGTTTTCATCAGCATTTCAACCTCCACTTCTTGTTCTCACCATTTTTTGATCTACACACCCAATAAGGTGAAATTAGATCCTTATTCACGATAGATATTCAAATCATCCTTATCACTCTGAAACGTTTACATGCTAGTTCTAATACTGTAGTTGTACGCTTAGAATCCTACACACATAAGGTTTCCAGATCCGGTCGGCAACAGACAATAGATCCGAACAAATAATAGCATCAATTTAGCTATCACACAAAACAATTAGCACATAAAAGCATTTTAGGCATCATTCATACAATAAACTAGTGCTTATGTCAATTTAAGTGTACTACCTAACATATTTTAGACACACTCCTCACAATCATTACTTAGCATTCTAGGTTTAAGTCTAGAAATTTCCTACAAATTCCTAGTTCGCTTAAACTAATTCTCTGATACCAACTGTGACATCCCCAATTTCACAGCCACAAAAGACCGATTTGTTTATGCTTTATTTTAAAATAAGAGTAATGGTTTAAAGAAAACGGTTGCGGAATTTGTTCCCAAAACAAGATATGATAAAGACTTATCAAAACATTTCTCAAAAAGAATGTATTTTCATTTAATAATAAAACATCGAGATGTCATGTTCCGATACAGACATATAAGCATAAACAGAACTTACATATTATTTACACTAATGATTTATATCTCCTTTAAATCTCTCTGTGAAATATATATCTTCGTATCGATACCTGTGATACAAAGAAAACTGAGTGGGTCAGACTTGGGAGCCTGGTGAGCATATAGGGTTTTCATCCCACAATGTTATATCATATAAATATATATAGAACATCCAAAATTATATAATTTCACCATATAAAAAGCAACTCTTATCCCACCCCCATCGATCCTCACAATGCCACGATCTAAACTCTCGTATCTAAAATTTTCCTCTTTATCTGATCCCTACTCACGGATCTAAACTAATCTGTCCACCTGATCCATACTCTCGGACCTAATACTAACCTCTTGGTCTAATCCATACTCCCAGATCTAAACTAATCTCTTGGTTTGATCCATACTCCCGGATCTAAAACTGTGCCCAATCCATACTCCCGGACTAGGGACAATTTACTATCTCTTAATCCATACTCCCAGATTAATGACAAGTTTACCTATTGGTCTGATCCATACTCCCGGATCTAAAACTGTGCCCAATCCATACTCCCAGACTAGGGATAATTTGCTATACCTAAATCATGTTCTGATCCATACTCCCGGATCTAAACTGTGCCCAATCCATACTCCCGGACTAGGGACAATTTACTATGTCTTAATCCATACTCCCGGATTAATAACAAGTTTATCTCTTTTCCTATTCCATATTCTCGGATCTAAATCCAATCTCTTGATCTAATCCATACTCACGGATCTAAAACTAACCTCTTGATGTGATCCATACTCACGGATCTCATCTACCCATGTCCTACCCAACATATTCGTAGATATATATATATATATATATATATATATATATATATACACACACACACACACACACATATATATATATATATATATATATATATATAGTTTAACTCATTAAATCCTATATAGTTCATCCATTCCATACTCAATCTCAAATAAACAAACAATATATAAACACATTGCACGTATTTCATGACAAATACTTAATATTTATGTGTTAGAAGAAAGTGACCACACACTCACCCAAAACATATACTTAATACATTCAAAAAAATACTTGTATTATAATCGTGTTTATGAAAGGGACTATACACTCACTTGATCAGAAGATGATCGGACAGCACTACGGCTCTTCAAGTAGATATTCTTCGGTGAAACCGGGATTACTTCATACACCGGGTTTCTCGCGGGCAGAGCTTCGGTTCGGAAACTCTTTTGTTCTCGGGATCTTCGGGTTTCGGAACTTGCTTCGGGTCTCGGGGTTGATACCGGGTCTTCGGGGGGGTTAAAATAGGGCTTAAAGGGTGTATCAAGAGTGGGAGAGAAGGGTTGGAGCAACCATAGTCGGCTGGCCCTTCAAATCTATTTATAGGGTAAATTTGGCCCTTGCCACGTCGTGGGCTTGATCGTCACTGCATGCGTCATCCCAAGTTGCATCTGGGGGACACCCGGAGCTATCAGGAGATTTGCCACGTCGTGGCACTGCTTGCCACATCGTGGTCTCTGACAATTTTGGGGTTTCGCGCCCCGAACTTCTGATATTCATAACTTTCGCATACGAACTTCGTTTTCGACATTCTTTATATCGACGCGAAGGTGAGATTATGCTCTACAACTCTTGTTTAGACTCCATTGGCTAATTTTTTACTTTATTTTTAATATATTATAATTATATTACTTATATATTATTTTTAGTAGGCCGGGATAGGAAAACTCCGTTATAAACTCATAACTCCTTCATCTGAACTCCGTTTTCGTCTGTCTTTTTTTCGTTGGACTACTATCGAAGACATCTTCGAATCTCGTTTAGATCACTAAGGATAGATATCTATCTACCTTAAATTCACTATTTACGTCGCGCTGGGTCGCGCCGGTTCTGTTGCGAAACTTCGACAGGTCATAACTTCTTCGTTATAACTCGGATTTTGGCGTTCTGTATATGCACGGAAACCTTGTGACATATAGTAAAACTTGGTTAAGATTAATCCTTTTAAATAATCTTCCATAAAAAATTCATTTTTGATGCTTATCGTCTCTAATTTGACTAGCCCGGATCTACGGGCGTTACATTTAATTATGTTTGAACCTCCATAGTCGGTCACACTCTAGGAAATGAGTGATTTAAGCCTATTATGAGTATTGGTTAATTGGCCAATTTGATTTGGGTATTGCAATAGAGATTGCACTAACAGTTACGAGTCCTTAAAAATAGAGATTTTAAGTATCGGAACAACCTAAAATTAGAGATTACTTTATGGATTTAGTCATAGGTAGTTCTAAAATGTCAATATCTTTTATTCTTCAAACCGATATGCATATGGGGTTTTGTTTGCAAAATCTATTTTACATTGGTACGCTCCAACGCTATTCGTAATTGGTAGTAATTAGGGGTATGTCCATGTATGATTAGACGAGGAGGCATAACCTATGTAGCCAAAGTTTATTTGTTCCTTCTCGTAACTAGAAATCAATATCTATGGGCCCCTTGATGTATGATGACATCTGAAGTTCTTGGTCGGGCCCTAAGTAAATTATTTTTTCAATTTTGAAGTCAGATGTGATCGTCAGAAATATGTATCGGGAAACAGAATGGTGAATACCGAAATTGATTATTACCCTTGTATCATGTTCATAGAGATGTCTAGAACAAAGGAACAATTGGTGACTTGTCTAAGGACTGAATTTTGATTATGATCAGAGTTTGGCAATTAAGTTGGATGACTACTCTTTGTTGATTGTTAGTGAAATATTAAGAATGTGAAAAGTTAATGATTTGTCCAACTGAGAGACTATTGGAAATAGTGTCTGAGGTCATAAATTGTTTTGGTAATATTTCTAATAATAACATTGTCCTTTCGAGTTGGCCTCATAACCCAAATATCAATAAGGAATGGAGAAAATAAGTTATTAATTTATTAAGTAATTGATAAATTAATTAGAAATTATTTTAGAAATTAATTAAATAATTTTAATTAATTAATGAGCTTGAATATTAATTAATCCAAGAGATACAATGAAATCTTATTGAAGCTCCTAAAGCATTAGGTTTGGATAGTTTTGATGATGTCCCTAATAGGGATAACGTAGGTTTCTTATAAGCTAAGGATAAAGCCAAAAAGTTTGAATCCTTTAGGGTTTCATCAACTTCCTATAAATACATTTTTAGGGGTTAAACCCAAAGTTCTAATTCCTTTCATAAAATTCATCCAACCTCTGTCCCTCTCTCTTCATATAAAAAATTCTAATCCTCTCTTAGGTTTAGGAATATTGAATAAACCTTTGATTAAGGTTTTGCCTTCTTCTTATGGAGTTCGTGTGTCTTACTACATTAGAAGGATTCTACTTTGGCTTATTCATCCTTTGCAAGCACTAGCACATACGAGATCCCAATCAAGTAATCAAGAGGTTGTTATATTTATTTTATATTAAAGTTCATTATTATAACTAGTTAAACCTAGATCTAGGGAGCATGTACACTTAGGTAAATCTTTTGATTGTTTCCGCTAATTAGATAGTGTATTAATTCTATTAAAACCCAATAAGACCATTTGTGAAATTTTGTCAATTTTTGCCTATGGATCATATTTGAAGTTTAAAAGAAGTCACTTAAATTTTGTATTAATTATCATAAATAAAAAAAAAAGAAAAAAAAAACTAAACCATAGAAAATATAATATTTATATAAATGAAAAAATAAAATTTATTTTAATCATAAGAAGGTATATTTTTAATATATAAATAATTTTTGTTGGCTAAAACTTTATCTAAAATATTTAAACTACAATACATCATTAAATATTTGTACTTTTTATTTTTTATCTAAAAATATTTGAAGCATAGAAACATCATTTTATCTACTTTTATTTTTTGTGTGGTATAAACTTTGATATTTATCTTTATTTTTGTTAGACACATATATTTATTTTATAAGAAATTTGATATGTTATGATAAAAATAATAATATGTTGCTATTTTGTTTTAAAAATGTAGCAGATGTCTTCCAAATTGGATCAGTGTAGGGCATAAATGAGTCAAATACATTGTTTTTGGGAACCACCATGTGCCATGACGTGACCATAAGGAGGTAACGATGTGACCATAGGGAGGTCACGACATGACATGCTAAAAAAGAGAACACGTTCTGGATGGATGTCATGACGTGGCCTGAGTATGGTCATGATGTAACTGTAGCTGCAGCCCAAGCCTATTATCTTTTACGGTTTGCTTCGTATTTACACCTCTAATCTTAGATTTAGGGTTCTATTTCTATCATCCATCTCCCTCTAGAACCTTGAAGGAAACCCTAATAACCTTATCTTCATTTGTGAGCTTATTCTTAGTGTTTTTGGTTGATTTTTAAGGAAAAAAAAAAGAAGGCTTTGGTAGTGTTGTGTGCATGTTGGCAAGTTTAAGTTTTCTTTTAAGGCATCTTTGGACCTTTTCAAGTGGTCAAGATCCAAACTTTATTGTTCTAGGTTGCTAGATCTAAGTTATTGTCCCTTTATCTTTAAGTTTGAGCAAGTTGGAATTGTGGGATTCCATAAAGTTGGCAACTTTATGGGTCGTTAAGGTCGCTTGAGTGTCATGTATGTTGGATATGAAGTTTGGATAAGTTTTAAAGACATTTATGTGATTGTGGTTTCATTTTTCATCATTTTGACCTAATAACAAATCTAGACATGCATTGGACATACATGTCTATATAACATTAATTTTTAGAGTAATTTTGGAGTTAGAAGGTCCTCTAAATAGTGGATGGATAGCTTAAGTGATTAAGGGATAGATGCATTAAGTTGTCCGGCCCAATCTGTTGTAGTCACGACGTGAACATATGGTGGTCACGACTTGATGTATAACACCCGATTCTAGGTATTTTCATTTTTGACCTTTGGTATTTTAATACTTTGCATATTTTTCCTCTAGGGGGTAGTTTTGCCATTTTCAGAAACCTTGTAGTAAGCGGGGCGTACGCATGCAGGGGACAAACACTAAAATTTAGGGTTTAGACCCTATCTAAATAACATTTTGAACCTTGGATCTCACATTTCTTAGCCTCTAAAGCCCTTTGAGTCACATTTCGAAACCCTAGCCCCTTTTGAAGAGATTTGACCTTTCTTGTGTGTGTTTAAAATGTGTGTTGGTGAGACTTGAAGAAGAGCTTGAAAGAAAGAGCCTTGATCAAAGGAGAGCTTGTAGATCAAGATTTCTCAAATCATTTCTAGCTTCATTGACGTATAAAGCTTGGAAGTTTCTCCTTGTTTGCTTATATCTAGTCTTTATGAAGTTTTGGTCCCATTTAAGTCATATGATGAGATCTACTGGCTTCCTTTCACTCCAGAAGTTAGGAGTTGCTTCTCTTGATATTTCTGAGGTCCTAAGTCCATGAAGTTATCATCTTGATGGTTGTGGATCAACCATGCATGAGTTTAGGTCATTATGGTTAAAGTAGAATGCTAAAAGTGAGGTTTGTGTCCTTTTGAGCCATAAAAAGGCTCCAAGTTCATGAATTTATGGTTTAAGATGTTTGATAAGACTTGGATCTAGATTTTTGGCTTTTGGTTGCAAGTATTAACCACTTAGCGGAAACGTGCTTAATGGGCACATACATTGAGTGTACGTATTTGTACGTTGAACGTATGCTGCCCGGTTCCCGATCATGGCTCGCTTGGTAGTATGATGGGCGTACCTAGATCATACGCAACGCGTACTAGGAATCCTTGTAGAACGATGGGTGTATGCCTGAGTACATCGGGCGTACTCAACCATCGTTGACTTCGGTTGACTTTCTTGGGTTTAGGCCATATTTTGAATTTTTAGGGTTTTAGCCTTGATGGGGCCATTAGACTTCTGAATTTGGGTCATTTCTAAGCTATGAGATATCTTGAATTTAGGCCATGATGTGTTTTAGGCCCATTTAAGAGGTTGGGCCATATTAGGCTTTGGGATGCCATTTAGTAATTTCTACTTTTTGAGCAAATGGGTTGGGCCTTGGTTTTGGGACATGTAAGAAAAGGGTAAAATGGTCTTTTACCCTGAACCTTGGACAATTGGACTAGGATTTGATCTTTGGGTTGTAACCCAGTTATTGATTGGATATTATTTGATGGTGTTAGCATAGGGATTTTCTGGATCAGTACACCGAGATTTTATCGGAGAGATTCAACAATGTGAGGTAAGTTTCCTTATTGTTTTTGGCGAGTCAAAGACATGAATTTTGGCCCATGGTATATTATGTTTAGGATGCTAGTTGTGTGTGTGACTGTACATGTATGATATATGTTATGTATCGGGCGAGGCCCGAAGTCACACGGGGCCTGATGATTATCTTGTATGCTATTTATCTTTGTGATTCTTGCATGTGTTTATGTGTTTGTATGTATGCCAGGTAAGGCTCATTATTTAATGACATATCTATTCCGAGCGGGCCATGTGTCGAGCAGGTCCCGATGCTGGGCGCGACCTGATGACGGGCGGAGCCCATTATATGTTTACTATGTATGGTATGTGTTATTTTAGGGAACTCACTAAGATTCGTGCTTACAATTTTCGATTTATGTTTCAGGTACGTCTGGATCCAAGGGGAAGAGCTCGGGGTGATCGCATCGCACACACCACGTTGTTCCGCATTTTATTTGACTCTAATGTATTTGGATGTTTTGTTTACACTTTTATTCTATTATGGTTCATGGACATGTTTTGAAAAATGGTTTTATTAATTTAAAAATTAAAGATTTTTATCTTGATTTTTGGGTCGTTTCAAGTTGGTATCAAAATCTTGGTTTGAGGCATTCATACACACTTTCGGGTGTGTCTGAACTTAAATTGGGGATTTGGTTGGTTTTTATAAAAAGGAATGTTTTATAAAAAGATTTTTCTAACAAAATAAAAGGGTATGGTGCATGAAATCAACCCAGCTCAAGTAAGTTTTCCCAAAATACCCATACATGTTTTATGATATGCTTGATTTGTGAATTTGTGAATTGCATGCTAGGTTAGGGATAAGGATCTAACAGAAATGTCTTTATATGCCTGATTGTTTGAGATTTTAGAATTGCATGCTAGTATGACTTTTAGATGATTGGATGGATTGGCCTGATATGTGATGACTTGACAGTCTGCGATACTAACTTGATAGTCCGTATAACTGACTTGACAATCCGCATAACTGACTTATCACTACGCATAACTGACTTGTCACTATGCATAACTGACTTGACAGACCGCATAACTGACTTGTCACTACGCATAACTGACTTCACAGTCCGCATAACTGACTTGACGATCCGCGATGCTGACTTGTCAGTCCGCATAACTGACTTGACAGTCCGCGATACTGACTTGTCAGTCCGCATAACTAACTTGACAGTCCGCAAAACTGATTTGTCACTACGCATAACTGACTTGACAGTCCACATAACTGACTTGATAGTCCGCATAACTGACTTGTCAATCTGCATAACTGACTTGATTGTCCGCATAACCTATCTTTTTTTATATATTAAACCTTCTATTTATATGAAATTCACATCTTTAATTTACAATAGGGATCATTTCACAAAATGGCGTCCAATGTACCAACTTCTTCGAATGCAGCAAATCCATCCAATGGGTCAGCTCCAACAAATGGTTCATCTTCATGGAAGACATCAGAGGTGTTGGTCCTAACACAATGTTGGATTACTGTTTACAAGGGTCTACCAGTAATGGCTCCCCTTAATTTCCTTTTTGGTGAAGAATGGTCCTGCCTAATAACTTTGTTCAACTATCAGGTGGGACAAGGACAACAATGGCTAAAACCCGATATTGTTAGTAAATGGATGGATTTAAAGACTAAAGTAACATGGTTCTATCGATGCTACAATTATGAGAAAAAGCGAAGCTCTGATGCAGACGTTGAAGAACTTCTTGAACACGTGAACGAATATTACATATGCGAGTTTGATGGAACTGATTTCGAGTATACGGACGTTTGGAATCTGGTTAAAACTAAACATTTTTTCATGTAGACGACTGTTTCCATATTTATAATGTTTTATGAAATGTTTGTTAGTCGTAATGTTTATGATTATAATATTTGTAATGTTTTTATGTTTATGTTTATGATATTTGTAATGTTTGTTAGTCGTAATATTTATGTTTATGATATTTGTAATGTTTTTATGTTATTTGTAACGTTTATTTTGTTTGAATGTATAACATAAAAACACATATTTGTATTAAACGAAATTACTAAAAACAAGTATTTCATATATATATATATATATATATATATATATATATATATATATATATATATATATATATATATATTATATATATATATATATATATATATATATATATATATATATATATACAAATTTCTGAAAATCAAGTTATATATATATATATATATATATATATATATATATATATATATATACAAATTTCTGAAAATCAAGTTATATAGTATCTCAAATAATATTTGTCATCCTATTTCTATAGAGAAATCCCGCATCTCTACGTGGCTTATCAATCTTCACCGGTACCTCCGAAACAATCATTTCCATAAACATGCATACGAATATTCCATAATCCCTTCTGTCAAGAGTATATTCTCGTTGTGGCGTGTCTACAATATCAATAAACTCCATAGTTGCTTTGTCTTTGTGTCGAACAGGGAAATCGTTCCAGTACTCAATAGCATCTAACTCTGAGATAATACTATCTCCAAAACTTTTGAATTCTCCACCAGTAAGGTACTTTGAGAAGAAATTCATGGATCGTGCTGAATCATAAATATCTACTTTCCAGGTATCTAAATGTAGCACTACCATAAATCAATGGGTAGCAACAACATTTATGGGGAATAGAACCTGCAAACAATAATAAATTAAATAGGCGTAAATTAAGTAATATTTAATATATAAATAAATCATTATTGAACTTAACTAACCATATCCACATCCTTCCATTTAGGACGACCTGCAACACCACTTGCTACATGGCTAAAAAACATGATTTTCTTAGTTGCAAATTGATTTCTTGAGGATATATCGTCCATCTTGCGTTCGTTGGCCGTCTTTCCATGAGCAGGGCAATCCATATCGCAATATGTTGTACATTTTAAGATAAAACTGTTACAATCATTTATATAAATTATTGTCTAAAAAGGTATTTAAATTTTAAATTTAAGGAATGTTATCAAGGAAAGTAACCACCCAGAGTCAGTAACTGCAAGTAACCTCAACCAAAACTCCAAATCTAGTGGGAGTATATGCAGCCTATGTTTAGTGTTGAGGTTGGAAGAGATTATACTCCATTCTTTCTAAAAACTCAACACACTAGCAGCATAAACACTGTCTAACAAGAGCTGATTTGAAACATCGTTACTCTCTTCATTCACAGTCTCTTCATTTGCTTTTTCAGGACTCTCCACTTCTTTTTTTTCCTTGTTTTGGTGATTCTCTTCACTTTTGGTGTGGATTACATCTAAAAAAATTAACATGTTAAATAATTATCAATAATGTTATATTTTATAAATATACCAAATTTAAAATATGATCGAGTTTTGTACCAATGTGAACGGAGTCCGCTGATACCAAGGAGCACCCCTCTTTCGTTGTGGCCTACCAATAGGAGTCATTGTTACTGTGTGATGTTCAGCCACGTCCAGTGACGGATCAACATGCGTAGGTGTACGCCCAACTTCCCCCTCCAAACCATGACTACCTAAATCATCATAGTTCAACTGTGTACCATGGTAATATGTTTCTTCCTCCTCTTCATTTATCATCTCCTCCTCCTCCTAATCATCATCATCTCCAAACCCTGTGGCTGGCTCATCTTTTTTGTTTTATACACGATCTACTTTAGAAGATAAGTCAGCCACAACGCCTAGTAGATGCTTTACTAATGCCTTTGTTCTCGTCTTTTTCTTCTTCTTTACCAACCTTGTTGATGTGTTGGTTGGCATATAAGTTCTTTCTATATCAACATGTTGTGAGGAAGAAACATTTGTGCCAGATTTAGTCGAAGATGTTTCCGACTTGTACTTCTGTCTTCGAGGAGGCGAAGCAACAACAGGCGGACTATTTCGGATCGGACTATCTTGCCGGGGGGAGGGGGGGGGGGGGAGGACTCTGGACTATTTCAGACCAGAGTATGCTGTTGTGGGGGAGACTCTTCATGGTTAAGAGTCAAGTTCATGTAGCGAACATAAAATAGCAACATCAGCTCCGTCGGGTTTGCCACGATAGAAATAGGTTGGTTGTTAGGCTGCAAAAATCAGATTGTTACTTTAAAATGAAAAACATTGGAATTTGTAAATGTATATAATCCTTAATATTAAAAGCATACCAAAGACACGTTGATTATTCGACGACATTGAACCCAAGTTAACGGTGTTTTACTTCTCCACGACCTCATCCGTGGCAATTATGTAGGCGTATGTATATAAAACTAGGTTGCCTCGGGGAACGTCTCCAAAATCCATATCTATGTAAAAAAATGTAAGCATAAGCAGAACTATGATAACTATTTAAATGCATTAGAAGCTAACCTTAAACGGAAGCATAAAACCAGGAACAGTACACTTGTGTACTTTCTTGGATTCGGGATTGGCCTCCTTGAATAGTCTAAATTCCTCTATGTTCTTAAACATTCCACGCATCAACGGTGAAGTATAGGTCTAGAAATATGTACCTCATGCAAACCTGCAATTTTCAATTTATTTTTTATAATTACTATTATTGTATATAAACACAATCTTTAAATATAATACATGTTCCAATCATCTATATTATCAACAAGCTTGTATACTGCCGCGAGAATGTTCGTTTTAATGTCTCGTCCGTGGAGACCTTTCAACATAAAAACAAGTTGGATAAGCATTACAACATCTTCATCCTGAAGTGAAATAATTCAGAGACATAATGTACTCTTCTAAATCTTTCAGCTGCAAACGTGCATCAGAAATGTCTGGGAACAACCGAGCACGAAGATTTGAATTTGACCGGCCTTTTTCATCATAGAGTAAATCCACATAAGGACAAACTTTTAAACCACAAATGAGAATATATTCAGTTTCACCAAAATCCAACTGCATCTCCTGTATATAAAAAAGAAATCTCTCCATTTCAAATACTTGTTGAGACATTACTTCGTGCAACATCATAAAATGCACAAGTAAGAGACCACCACGCCTTTTAAAGTTAAATCCGTTTTTTGATTGAGATCATCGTGCTACAAAACATAACATTTAATTTTATATAAAACGTTAGTAATTGAAAATAAATAGCAACATACTTTTTAAATATAACTAAATACCTCATATATATATATATATATATATATATATATATATATATATATATATATATATATATATATATATATATATATATATATATATATATATATATATATATATAAAGGAATGTAAAAGGGCAGATTTTTTTTTTTTTTTGAAAAAGCATTTTCAAGTCATTTCGCGGAGTCTAAAGGTCATTCCGTGGAACACCCTCTACGGAGTGACCACTAGCCTCTGCGGAGACCCAATTTTGTTGATTTAGATCATTCCGCGGAGGGAATACATCACTCCGCGGAAACTCCTCTGTGAACTGACGTATATCTCCGCGGAATGAATCTTCCCCAAAATCGAACCTGTGAATCTTTACATCACAAATCTAAATTTGTATATATATTTCTATGTAATCAATTGGGGTTTCGTAACAATTGAATCACATACGACATTAATCAAAAGAGGGTAATGTGAGAAATACCCGGGAGCCAAATCCATCGCTAAAACATCGAGGAAATTGCCCTCCATCAGTGCCGGAATTTAACTTGAATCGCCGTCGTTTGATGTCGTTATCGCCGGATTTGAGTCGTCGTCGGAATCCTCGATAGCTCACAGTCGACGCGGAGGATCGTTTTTGTCAAAGCGAAATCGGGAACCTGTGGGGGACTAAAGAGGAGGATTGAATTTGTCAACAACATGAGGGTGAAATTACAAAACTACCCCTCTCCGCAGAGGATTCATGGGTCCGCGGTCGGTCATCCGTGGAACGCATGTCTATATCCGGAATTTATATTTTTCATGTCTATATTTTTGAATTTACCCCCATTTTATGCTTATTGGCGGTATTTTCCCCTTCTAGAAACACAATAATGGAAACCGTTGTTTCACGAAAGAAAGCGAAAACTAGTGTTTCCAATGAATTAGCGGTATATTTAAAGAAGGTTGATATGGGATCTGATGAATTTAAGAACTATCATAATTTTGAGTGGTGGAAAGAGAAAGGTTGGCATCAATATCCTATTTTGGCAGAAATGATCCGTGATATACTAACTGTCCACGATGGTTGCAAATGCGAAGTTTCTTAAAGAATCATTTTGAACAAGAGGGACAAGGAGCGAATTTAGTTGAACATGATGTACATAATAGAAGTGAAGATTGTATTTCGTTTTCTGATAGCTCATATGAATATGGCTCATATTGAAGTGATTGATAGCTCCGATGAAGTTGGCTCATATAGAAGTGTTGTTCTTGTTTGGTTTTGTGATAACTCAGACAATAATAATAATAATGGAATCGGTTTCACGAAAGAGTGCGAAAACTAACATTTCTAATGAACTAGATTTATATACAAAGACGGATTTCCAAAGTGTTATGATTTCTGACGAATTTGTGAACTTTAATATGTTGGAATGGTGGAAAAATAAAGGTCGACATCAATATCCTATTCAAGGAAGTAGTATGGCTTTGGAATTTGCTTTTTGTTTGAATGGCATGGTTTTGGAGGAGATGGATGAGTACGTATAAGCTAACTCCGAGATGGTTGCAAATGCGCAGTTTCTTGAAGGAGCATTTTGATGATGGGGGACCAAATGTGAGTTTTACTTAAAGGTGGTGGGTTAGATGAAAGTGAAGATCATGTCGTTTTGTTTTATGATAGCTCGGATGAAGAAGGATTCTTCTGATAGGGAAGATGAAGACTGGAAAATGGTTAAATACAGTGTGATAAAAGTTAAAAAGTAATTAATAGGAATACCAACAGTATCCATTTTTTGTATTAGGTTAAACCATAACCAAATTACAAAATATTATAATAATTTTTTTGTTTTTACAAACGTTGACCCAGCGGTGGGGTGGGAATTGTTAATTGTATGAATCCATGTGTTAGGTTCGTTTGTATATAGTTTATAAATCACATAATCATATTTTTTTTCGAACAGCAAAAATTTGAAAACGTCGACAGCAGGGTTCGAACCTGCGCGGGCGAAGCCCAATAGATTTCAAGTCTATCTCCTTAACCACTCGGACATATCGACTGCTACGTTATTGGTTTATTTTATATATCATAAAAAAGTTATTATTATTATCATTATTATTATTATTATTACTTTAAACTGATTTGTTGTTGGTTTAGAATGTTTTTTTTTTCCAAAACTCAGTTGATTTTGAATTCAACCTTATCTTCGATTGTTAATCTATATCATAAAATTGTGTATATTATTATTATCATTAGTTTATTTTGTTTATTTATTTAAATTTAAAAAATAAAAAAAATCAATTTTAATAATTAATTATTTTTTCTTATTTTCTTATAAATCTAAAGTTTTTAAATATTTATACATTTATATTAAATTTTTTTCATTAATTCATGTAATATATAGATGTTAAACCTAGTTTAAAAATAAACAAGATACGTACGTTAGGACAACAATACAACAAAAGATATAAATGATTAAATTCTTTTTGACATAATGTGAATTTGTAATATTTACATACAGCACAACCTAATAATAACATTGGTTAAACTTAAGGGGCGATTTAATACATAGACTATGATATTAGTACATAATCTATGTAGCGATTTAAGAGACAAGGGTTTTTATATATATATTTTTTTCTATGTTTAGAAAAGTTGGATTAGAAAAATAGTAAATTTATACAACATACAAGTAGGGTATAGATTATTTGTTCTGGAACCGAAAAATCCGAAAACAAAATCGAATCGAAATCGACTCCAGACCAAACCATATTTAAATTTGGTTTTAGGTGTGGACCGAGACCAAACCGGATTTTGATTTTGTTTTGGTTTTGCGTTTTGGTCTCATAAACTTTAGATTAAATCGGAGCTAAATTCGAATTGTATTAATTAATTGATTAAAAAATTTATTTTATATTTTGTATATTAAATACTCAATATAAAGTAAAAAAAAAAAAAAAAAAAAAAAAAAAAAAAAAAAAAAACATTTTAATCCTTTTACCAATTTAGAGTTTTCAGTATTTAGTAATCACGACTCATAACCCTCACGAATTATATGAACACTTTACTTTTCATTTTTAATTTAACCTCCCAACCATATAAAGTTTATATGTTTATGGTTGAAACTTTAATTTTTTATTCTCAACCTTTGTAACTTAGGTTTGAAAAATGGCAACACCGAATTTTTAAAATAAAATATTTGGTTTTGTTGGCTTTTAAACTGAAATGAACTGAATTAGAATTCGGTTTCTGGTTTGTTCTAGAGGGATTTGAATGCAATTTGATTTGGTTTTTGACTTTGACCAAAAAATTTAAAACCAACTAACCGAAGCACCTATAAATCTAACCAATTCCTAACCCTACATAAAAGTTTAACGATTTAAACATGTTTTGTTTATTGGTTGCTTATAAGCAAAATGTTTGCACACACACTATTCAAACAATTTTTATTTTTATTTTTCACTAGGTAATTTTTTTAATGTATAGCAATTTGTAAAGCAAGTTTTGTCTTTCGTTAGATATGGGCAAAGTAATTTGAATTCTTTTAGAAATTTAAATATAAATTACTACGAACAAATATTTTGATAACATATATTGAGAAGCCTTCATTACTCTTAGATGAACAAAAACATGTTATAGGTTCAACTGCAAACACAACTATTTTGTGATCGGTTAATTTTGTCTTGTTCATATATACTAATATGAAAAATGATAAGGTAAATGTCACCATAGCTTTATAATGGTCGATTCAGTTCCTTAACTTAATTTCTTGTTTTTTAAGAGATTAAAGTCCATAGCAACCTGTCTATTAAGCCATCCGAACGGATTGTAGCCGGTTCATGTGTCATGTCAACTAAAATTGCCAAAATGCTGAAAGTTTAGGACCAAATATATAACATGTTGCAACACCTGTTCCAGGTATTATTTAATTTTCTAAGTTTAGGGTTTTGATGTTGGGACTTGACGAGTTAGGAGCCCCGACTCGTCGAGTAGAGAACATTTCGAGGACGTGGGATCTAGGCCCTACTCGACGAGTTGGAAGGCCAACTCGATGTGTAGGTGCTTTAAAGGAAAAAACCCTAATTTTAGGGTTTGCATCCTATATAATCTCCTTAAAAACCTTATGGCTGACCTTCCATCAGCCTCCAAACCCTAAGAACGTTTGTGCTAAACCCAAATCCCCATTATCTTTCATTTTGTGAGTTAGAGTGACTTGTAGAGCTTGAAAAGAAGGAGATAGTGAGAAGAAGAAGAAGAAGAAGAAGAAGAAGAAGAAGAAGAAGATCCAGCAAACCAAGCCCTCGCTTTTGAGCTTGACCATCTTGTGGACTATGGTAAGCCTTTAAGATTCGATTTTTACCTTAGAATATGGCTAGATCTTAAGTTTACTCTTCATTTCCTATCATTCTTAGTGATTGCATGCATGGGGTTCATAAAGTTTGCAGCTTTATGGATCTCCAGGGAAAAATAGTCCCAAGGTGGGCTAGATCTAACTTTTGATCAAGCAAGGGTTTTTAGAGCATATTTCCCCTTTTTGGCCATTTTGACTTAAGGACATGCATTGGACATGCATGTCCATAAAGCCTTCGTATTTGGAACGCTTTGAGGACTAGAAACTCCTCTAGAAAGGAGGGATTCCATATTACTTTTGGGAATGCATGGAAAGACTTTTGAGCTTTCCAACCATGGATAAGAACCTTAGAGCATTCGGAGTGGTTATAGAGGTTAAAGTTGGAGACTTTATCCCTCTGGAGGCCTTAGGGTTTCAAATATAATCCCTAGAGTCCCTGCATTCGACAAATCATCATAATAAGCAAACAGGGAGGGGGACTCGACGAGTTGCGCTAGCGACTCGATGAGTCGGATTGGGATTCCCCGTCTACTAGATAGTAAGTGAACTCGTCGAGTTGATGAAACAACTCGGCGAGTTAGCTAGGGTTTGTTCAGGTTTTCTGAACTTCGGAGGAACTCGACAAGTCGCTAGATGCACTCGACAAGTTGGGGTCAGCATGGACTGTTGACCTTGACTTTGACCAGAGTTGACTTTGAGGGTAATTATGGGATTATGTCAACTTAACCTTATGATGCTTATAGGAAGTTGAGTTGGAGTTGTGTGTTGGGACTTATTGCATCTTATCTTATCAACACAACATTCGTGAGAGGTAAGTCTTCTCACCATACCAATGGGTCTAAGGCACCAAGGCCGACCCATTTTATGATATGTGGTACACTAGCTGAAGTTATGTTTGAGGCATGATAGTTGATTATGTGCTAGGAAGTATGCTAGTTGTATATGTGTTATGTTTGTATGGAAGACCATGGGAGAGCCTATGACACATGGATGTAAGACCATGTGGAAAGCCCATGGATTTTCTACTAAAGACCATAAGAGAGCCGATGGCAACCGGATGTAAGACCATGTGGAGAGCTTATGGCTTTCCTGTTAAAGACCATGGGAGAGCCCATGGAATTTAGGTATAAGACCAAGTGGGGAACCCATGGCATCCTGGATTAAGACCCTGGGGACGAGCCCACGATGTCCCTATACGTTGTATGCATGGCTTATGTGATATGTGTAGCTTTTATGGCTATTATGATATGTTTTATGTGGATTATATGTATGGTATGTTCTGGGAACTCACTAACAATTAGCTTATAGTTTGTGGATTTAGTTTAGGTACATCTGAGCCCAAGGGCAAGGGCAAGGCTCGATGGGGCGACATACACTCTCTCAAGCGTTTTCTTATAGGACACTCTGATGATTTGAAATAAATTGTACTTAATATGAATTTTGAAAATATTTGTATTTAGGAGTTCATGTTTTGTGGACAGTATCTTGGTTAATCAAAAATGAAAAATTTTCCTTTGAAAATTTGGGTCGTTACACATGTGTTATTATCTTCTCCAAATTTTTGTGTGAATAGAACACAAGCAGCAAGATTGAATCAACTGATCACAAAAAATGAATTTTTTGATCTTCAACTCATTTCGATAATCAACTCCATAAACAAAACCAGAATCATCACCTAGCTCCACCTTGATGTCTTCGTTCCTCTGTTTATTGACTAGGTTTTGGTGTATTCCAGTATTTTGAATCCCCTTTTCGAAATCCAATCCCTAAAATTCCTCAATATCTCTATGAATTTGTTGGTAGGTGAGATCCTAGGAGATGATTTTGGTAGCCTCACTGTACTTGTTCATCTTGACATGATGCAGAACAGCTTTAATGACTCCATTTCCGACCAACTTTCTGATTACTTGGATATGAGCACGCATTCGCTTGAAGGTGGACTAGGACTCAAACTGGTTTCTCTTTGGAACTTGACAACATTAATGTTGAGTGTGAATCGTTTCCAGGGTATGATTACTCAATCTCTTTTAAAACTTGAATGTATTCGTATTCTTGATCTAAGCAATAACAGTCTCACTGGTGGTTTAAGTTTTGAAGTTTGAAACCTTTGAAATCGTAAATCCTTAATGTTGATTGAAACTTTTCTTATTAGAAGTATCTCTGATGAAATTGAAAATCAGACGAAGATAAGGGAATTTTGGGTAGGACAGAATTAGTTTTCTAGTGGATATCTAATGAAGTTAAGGAAATTGGAAATCTTGAATCCTTGAACCATTTCAAATCAATATTACCACTTCGAATAACATTTGTTTGCTTTTGCTTCGGATTCACACTTCAATCTGCAATTGATTTCACGGACTTCACTTAGATTCTATTTAACCAAAAGAACTCATATTTGACTTTTCAATTCTATGCTTTGACTATTCTCTGGTAATTAACTAACCATTCATCTAAACTTTGATATCACTTCACATAAAACGTAGATCTTGAACTAGTGACTATCGAAACTATTTCAATCCATAATACTATTGAAACATCAGTAAACACCAACTTTGACTATTACATTGATTGTTCTTCAGTTATTTGATAACCAAATTAATGACACATTAGAATCAATTTGACTACTTCGATAATCAACATGCCAGGTGCTTTCGATGATTTTGATTTTCAAAGTAAGTTCCACAAACACCAAATTCATCTCCATCTTCAACTGTCTAACTGACGTCGATTTTTCTAAGTGAGTCCATGTTGGTGATGATTTGGTAATTTCAGTTGATGTGGCATGTGAAACTGGCTACAATCGGTTAGAATGGCAAAATAGACGGGTTGCTATGGACTTTAATCCCTTAAAAAGCAAGAAATTAAATTAAGGGACCGAATCGACCAAAACCCAAAACAT
The DNA here is from genome assembly GCF_052625555.1 of Lactuca saligna. Lineage (NCBI taxonomy): Eukaryota > Viridiplantae > Streptophyta > Magnoliopsida > Asterales > Asteraceae > Lactuca > Lactuca saligna. Next base: position 155,618,561 of record NC_136423.1, on the reverse strand, counting down.
TATGGGGCTACATTGACATTTACCCATAAATATGCAAGAAGTAACAACATACTTTGGATAGAAAACATTTTGACTGCATCATAATATATTCATTACTTTGAAAAACAAACACCCAAGTATTACATGAAAATGAACATTGAAAACAATAAATTATATATTTTTTTAATTAACCTCAAGGCCCAACAAAAAAACATCTAAATTAACACCAAAAACTATCTTAATTAACCTCATAACAACCACCAATAATGACATGTACTCAGCCTTCTTCTTGCATGTGCCAACCTGAAACCCAAGTTTAAAAAAAATAAGTGGCTAGCGAGGGTTATACTAAAGAGTGAATTTGATGTTGAAATTAATAGATACACGGGTCTTTCATTAAAATATTAACACATGTTAGCTAGTGTACTTTACTTTGCCACCATATAGTTAATTTAGCAGAAGTACCACAAATTATCTGAACAACAATGGGATAATAAGATCCCAGAAAGAAGCACTAAATCATATGAACATTAAGAACAATACAATAAAATTAATGAAAATCATTATAAAAGCATGGAAGTTGCTAATTCATAATTCAACAGAAGAAACTTGAAAGCAACATACATGTATCAAATATAAAATTCCATCACGGGCGCATGGAAACTTTACTACTCTATAAGAAGGAAAAGTATGATAAATGAGGGAGGTAAATATGGAAGATGATACTTTTTTCCAACAATTGAAACTAAATATTACTACCATAACATAATGTTCAAGATATCGTTTTCACAATTGCAAAGATTAAAAGGTAAGCAATAGCTAAAATGTTAAAAAAACGATAATTATATATTTAATTTTTTTCTATAATCTAGTTAATTATATAATTTTTCTCATTATAGTTAGTAATTTATCATTCATTTCAATCCAAATTATTCTTTGTATCAATCAATATCATATGGAAAAAAAGTAAATGGCATGATCATAAGATTTACCTCATCAATTTTTTGAAGTTCTGATGCAAATAAGGACAAACATAAGCTTAAACAACAGTTGATGTGATTAGTGTGAAAGATTTCAGGGATGAAACTATATGCTTACTGAAAACTTCAATACAATAGTTCCATAAGATTAAACAACACTTGATGTGATTAGTATGAGTGAGGAATTGTGTCGAATATGTTGAGTTTAACCTCGAGAATACTAAATTTCATGTAATCCGAAAGAAATCATATCCACATTTGTAAAAGGTCATCATAAAACACTAAAGGTAAACCATATCAAAGAGCATTATATATCTCTGTGGTGTAAAAGTATAAAAGTATCAGAAGATATACTAAGATGATGTAAGGCTTGTACTCGAAATATATCAACAAACCATCATTTTTATTGGAAGTAATATTTGAATCATGTAGGCCTAAACTTATACTCCAAATAGATCAATAAACCAAGATGAATTTTCCATTTGAAGATCCATGCCAAATGTAACCTTCAAATAAGTAGGATTGTGTAATAACCAGTCAATAATTTGAAATTTACACAAATTCACTATTAGAAAACAGGCCTTTAATGACACGAAATTTATGACACGCACAGATTTACGATACGCAAAAGTGTGTGACGTAAAAATAATGTCATCTCTCCTAAAATTTAAAGGATTTAGAACACGCATTTGTGCATGCCCTAAAATTAGTGTCAAAAAAATAAAACATAGAGGGCACCTAACCTAAAATGTGTATCATGTGAGTGTGTCGCTTTATAATTTTTTAACGAAACACGCATTTTAAGGGGGAAAATGAAATCACCAAAAATTAACCCCCGCCTATTCGATCCCAAAAATTAACACCCCCCCCCCCCCCCCGCCTCTTCTAGTTAGCAAGAAAAATCCCTAGGGACTTCGTCCTCATCCGCATCTTCCTTAATTCCCTGATCCATCACCTCCACCAAAAAGCTAATCCTCAGTTCCAAAAAGTTCTTAGACTCTTAATCGAAATCAGTATAGATCGCCCCACTTCACCTCCCATCTACCCTAACTCATTTTAAGCCATCAACTCCTCATTTTCTCTCAGATTTGAGACTCCTCTTTCATCAGAAATAGGAGGTGGCACGGTAAATTTTCTGAGATTCGAAACTATATGACTTGAATTAGAGGTTGAAGATCAGAAATCGAAGGTTGCAAGTTAGATTTGGGATCGAAAGTCAGAGGTTCAAGGTACGATCAGAAGAATCAGAATGTGGAAAAGAAAAACGGAGGAGGCATCAGGTTTGAACGTTGTTATCTTCTTCTTCATGTATGTTCCCTAGATTTCTTTCTCTTACATTTAATTTTTAAAGATTCTTTTATTCCCTAAATCAGGTACGAAGATTGTTCTCTTCTTCTCCATCTGTTTTTGGAATGATGACTTCTCTTGTTAACCTAAAGGGTATTTTCGAAATTTTGGGCCCTAGCCGAGTCACAGAAAAAAGGCAGAAAGCACGGCACATTTCATTCCATTTGTTCCACGGAGATCTAGACATCTATGAGTCAAATGATCGATTGAACTATTCTACATGAACAGATTTCACCAATTTTTCATCTTAGCTCTCATATCTGCATGATCCTGCTTATAAATGTAAGTATTTCTAGTCTTTCTACTTCACTTACAATGTATTACATTCTCGTTTTAAGTTTCTTCCCTCAACTGTTCATCCTTTTCTGTGATCGTGGACATCTTATGTAAATGAAATATTATATGTTCACATATTCAACGCTACATAATATGCATAAATATTGATCAAACAATGAAAGTTGGATATTGATCGATGTCTGCAATTTACATATCAAGTTAAAATTGCTGTTGAAATCAAAATTATTACGACTTTGATAACTAAAATCATTACCCTACCACTGTTAACACATTTCTAAGGATAGAAATTCATTTTGGCATCAAATAGAGTAAGATTGTCCATCGATGAACTTATAGAACAAAATTGAGCAATTATGTATATAATTTGGGTGCAAGCCAAAAGTTCGTGATTAAGAGAAGTAAAATCATCAACAAAAAGTGTAACCAGTTCAGATTTTTATTCCGTTTGATACTTGAAAATCTACTTGTATGTCACTTCTAAATAGTGTAATACTGTAATTTCAACTCTTTTACTGTGGCAAATTATGAACTCCATTATGTTTGACATATGATTACAATGGCTATGTGGGCGAGCTGGATGCCAAGTAAAATTGGTGATTTGGGTTCCAATACAACATTAAAGGAACATCATTTTTCATTACTATTTAAGTGTGATGGATTTGATTAAGCATCATCAAGAAGAATCAACTGGCCATTGCAAATAAGTATGAACAAAATGTCTAAATTTTGTTCTTCACTTTGTGATCCAATCACATCAACCTTGTAAATGAAGAACAATGAACCATTGAGTATGCAAGTGAGTGACGAATTATTTGATAAATATTGGATGACATGGATTCTACCATATATATTCATTGGCATCTCAATGATTATATTTCATTGAATTATTTTCTTGGCTTAAAAAAAGATTATTCTTAAAACTGCTATGTGTATTATTCTACAAGATATATGAATCAACTCTGATCATAATTCGACATGGTGAATCAATGTGGAATGAAAAGAATCTGTTTACTGGATGTGTTGATGTGCCCTTAACAAGAAAAGGAGTAGAATAAGAAATTAAAGCTAGAAAGAGAATCAGTACAATGCCATTTAACATTGTGTACACGTCAGCATTGGTTTGTTCTCAAATGACAGCAATGCTTGTCCTAACCCAACACTGCTGCCAGAAAGTATTTAACATTTTGTTTTATAAATTATCATCATCACTCAATCATGATGGCGAAGCATGAGCTTGTATAACATCATACCTTATTCGGTCATGGATTGCATCCAGACATTGCAAGAGCAAGAACTAGGTCTAGGTCATGCATATACAATATATTCTTAAAACATCTAAGTAGTGATGTGCATCCTATTTTTAGGTCTGTAATGCAGGCAGAGGAAGGAACATCAAACTTTTAGGTACAATAGTTTGCCTACTCTGTTCCTTTTATAAAAAAATTGTTACGGGCACCAAAAGAGTTGGGTTTGGGATAAGAGAGATCAGTTAAAGCTATTGAAAGGATTCATCTTGCATTTTCTGCAGTAATTTTTTGAAATATGAAAAAGATTTCGATTGTTTTTTAAGTTTAATACGTAAAGTAGTTAATATCTAATAAAAAAATTAAACATAAAAGGAATTAATTTTATGCTCTTTAACATAAAAGGTATTAATTTTACACTGAACAAGCTTTCTAGGGTAATTTTTAATGGTGAGGGCATTCAAGTCTTTTGCACATATGAACTAAATATTGTACCTTGCTTGCAGGATCGAATCTTTATTTTTGGATTGCTATCATTCCTATTACTGTAACAAGTTACTTTTATCGTTGTTAGCTATTTCCTTTTTTCATATTCTAACTGTGTGTTTGTGTGTTTATGTTCAGCTTGTTTTGCTTGTGGGGACAAAACTGCAACATGTTATTTCTACTTTGGCACTTGAAAGTGCTGCAAAAACAGGAAGCTTCTTTGCTGAAAGAAGGTTAAAGCCTCGAGATGAACTCTTTTGTTTTAAAAAGCCATAACTTTTGCTCAACTTAATCCATTTTATTCTTTTTCTAGGTTTGTGTATTTTCCTTCCATCTGATTCTTCATTTCCATCAAGTGTTTGTTTTTAAGGCTAATAACACAACTTCATAACTCATGATCAATTCGTATGCAGAACACGTTTTAGCTAGCTTCTTTCTTTTGGTTTTGGGTAATTTCTTCTACTTAATCCCCTAACATATTTTCATCTCAAAAGTTGGCATTATATATTTATACATCAACTATGCACTTTTTTTTTTATTCCAGTGCCAATTCGGTTATAATTCTTATTTCATCAAGAACCACATGCTCATGTACATACGCCTTGTTTTAGGGTTTGAATAAAGTTCCTTTCAATTTTGACACGGATTTTATACAATATTAAACATCTCAATATTCTTATCACTTGTTTCCATTATCTAGGTTTGTGGGCCAATTCTTATGCAACTATATCACCCCACCACTCTATGCCCTAGTTACCCAAGTACTATTTTTTCATGAAAATATCCAAAAAGATGTGGGAGACTCCAACATTCTGACATATACAAACACTTATATGACAGTGTCACACTGATGTGGGATACATTCACATGAACAGTGTATTCTTGTACACAAATGGGTATGAATTACATGGCAACATTAATTCCACAAAGATTAAGAGATACAATCCATGGATGGGGAAAGGATGCAAGGAGATGGATAAGGCGGTTAGGCATATATGGAGATGATTCAACGGTTCACACGAAGACAAGCACGATCATATCTGTTGAGGAGTTAAAGCACCATGAGTTGGTACCAACATGTGTGTATATGTACCCTTTTCATACCATGAAGCCTTTAATCATCCTGTTACATGTAAGTTTTTAAAGTCCATTGTTTCTCATTCGTCCATTTAAATTGGATTTGTCACTGATTGGTTTCTTGTTATATATGCTTAAATTTTAATAGCTATCATGACAACCATCAACAATAGTTTTGGATCGACACCTTCTAGCAGAAGATATCCTGTATGTGTTCTTGTGATGCTATTATGGATTCAGGAACATCCTTGCTTACTGGTCCAACTGTATGTATATCACGTGAAGCTTCTCTTAGAACTATTAATCTTAGGGATTTCAAGTTTTTCATATTTCTTGTATCTAATTAGTTTGTAAATTATTGTTACAACTGCTATTGATTTGTTTTATCTTTCCATGGGATGATTATTTGTATGACATTAAATTTTTTGCAATGGATTGTATTTTTTGTATATGATGTTTAATTTTCTATAATGAGACATTAATTGCAAATTTAATTTGAATATTATTAAATCTATAAATAATATATTTTTTAAACATTTAAAATTATGATACGCAAAAATGTGTGTCATCTTCATTTATGATATGACCTTTCTTGACAGGGGCTTCCTTGATACGCATTGCGTGTCATAAACATGCGTGTCGTAAGGTTACGATACGCAAATGTGTGTCGTCTTCCTTTATAACAAGGCCTTCCTTGATATGCATTGCGTGTCATAACCGTGTGCCGTAAATCTGTATCATAAATGCGCGTCGTAAATAGACGACGCGCAAAAGTGTGTCGTCTCTCTTTATGACAGCGCCTTCCTTGACACGCATTTGCACGTCGTCTGAGCGTTTTACGACACGCATTGCGTGTCGTAAAAGGCTGTTTTTCTAGTAGTGATTAAGTGAAAAAAAAAACCCTCTACTAAGATATAAAAAGACCAAAAACAATAAATTTTTGTGATCCTCTGATGTCTTTTCCAGAGAGATCGAAAGCAAAACATGTCTGTGTTTTTGTTCATCCAAATTTGGTAGGATAAATCTCGTTCAGGCACGTAACTACAAACATCAAAGCACCAAAATGCTTATATAGACCGAATGTTTGAAAAAAGGAAAGAAGAGAGGGTGAGTGGTGTGTTTTTTGTGTATAGATTTGGAACAAAACCGACACATCAAAGTATCAAACCAAACAGTATCAAATGTCATCTTGCATAAAAACTACATTTAGATTTTCAAAGAATCCTATTTCCCTCAAAAATCATAGAAAAATGAATTTGTATCCTCATACATAGATATCATATAAGGTCAAGATTCATACCTTAGATGGTCTTTAATTTAGCTTTAAAAACATAAACAAATCTTATAAATTATCAAAATATGATCTAAAAAGGAAAAAATGTGATGCAAAAATACTTGTGGTAGGGGAAGCTTATAGCAAAGGGGGAAATAGGAAATGTAACTCCAATACTCCATATAAAAAACGAAATGTGATTGTAATTCCAGTACTCTATATGAAAAGTAGAATGTGTGGTGTTGTTCTTAGTGAAACCTATTTCCTGATCCAATTAATGGTTGAGAGTGCACAAAGATATAGAACACAGATATCCAATTAGGGATCTTGAAGCTACACAAATGAACGAACACAAAGATGTCAGAATAAGAGAGAGAAAGAGAGAGAGAGAGAGAGAGAGAGAGAGAAAGAGAGAGAGAGAATGGTTGATGGATAGATGATTGTGAGGTAATGATATATAGTTGAATCCAAAACATAGTAACATACCATACTCAAAACCATACAAATTTATGTCAACTCGACAGGGGTTTCTCCATCATGACAACCACGGCTGCAAATGACAACCATCAAGAACAATCACTTACTTAGGGGGAGAATTTTTGATTGATTAGGGTTAGAACCATCATAAAAAACTTAAAATTACAACACCAAGGTAAACACATCTACTTCCATTGTCGCCTGCATATCAGTGGTCTCTCTATTAATATGAAAAGTGATAGTGGAGAAAGAGATAGAGAAGGAGGGATTGGTGCATTGTCGTGCGTAGAGGTGGCAAAAACTAACACAACATGAAATCAATATGAAATAAATGGGTTTGTGTAAGATATTTCAACCTGTTTAATTAAACGGGTTGACATGACACCATACAAAAATTAAATGGATAAAGTTAGGGTTGAAAGTTTCAACCCGAATATGAATCGACAATGACTCGTTTATATTAAAGTTTTCAGAATCTTTTAGATAAACTAGAAAGACCAAAAACCAAAACAATACATAAAAGAAAACTTTTGGGTTGACTTATTTTGTAACGTGGAATACACTTAGCCGTCTTTTCAAGACTTTCATTTTCAGTTTTTATTGTTATCGCTCAAATTACAAAGTCCTCTCAGCCATACCCTCCTCTTCATGATCCCTCATTCTCCTTTCAACTAATATTCATTCCATTTTACTCTCTAAACCTACTATTACATTTCCTTTCCGCCTCCCAACTATTACATTTCCTTTCCACCTACCCAAATCATATTGTTACAACATGTTTAATGTTTAACTTTAGATGTCATGACACAGTTTAAGGTACACTCCTAACTTGAAACCCGACACGAAAATAAATGATTTCACACGATACGACATGTTAATTAAACGTGTCGAGTTAGGGTCAAGCTCTCTCAACCCGTCATGATATATATATATATATATATATATATATATATATATATATATATATATATATATATATATCTTATTTTAAAAGTATATTTGGACCACCATAATGATCATCGGACTGTTGCCGAAACCATCATATCATCGCCAGAACCACTGTAACGTTGTCGGAACCATTGGGCCACCGTTTCTCTACTCTATCTGGATCTGATTGTTAGTCGCCTCCCTTCGCCAAAACCACCTCCTTCGCATCTCATCTTCCAAGACCATCAACAGATCTTTGTTTCACTGTCGATAAGATTTCGTCTCCTGATCTTGTTTCACCGATACAAGTTCTGGTTTCTCGATCTTGATTCTAAGTCCTCCGACCTCCGGCAACAGCTCACCAAGAGAGATGCGTTCATTTCTGACCTTCACTCATCTCGGTTTTCGATCTCTTTTCATCGACGATCATCATTGCTACTTTATAGGTATTATGATCTGCATTTTCCGGCCATTACGAGTGCCAACATACACTTTAAAGGTTTTTTGAACAATATTTTAGTAGATAAATCCCTTCATTTCATTATGATTTAATTCATAATGTTGAATCGATATTATTGTCTTTAATTGAAGGTGGAATTTATAGCTTTTTTAATCAATTAAATTGGCAAAGAAGAACCGAAGTTGGTTTTTGATAGAAGGTATAAATCAAACAATTGCCTCTCTTATTAAAGGAAATAATGCCAAATAATTGTTTGGTTGTGACGAATGATGATAAAAATGGAGGAGGAGGAGATTTTCATGGAAGGATATGTTGGTGACAGTAAAAAAAAAACTTCAGTGGTATATATGAAATGGAGTGGATTTAGAAAGAAAGATAAGGAGGATAATACTCTTGGAGTGGAGAGGAGTACTTTTTGGGAGTGGATTTATTAACTGTTACTTGAAGTAGTTTTTAAAGTAGTTTGTGAATTTGAAGTTTTTTTGTTTTAGAAGTTTATATTCCGAATGAACGTTTTACCTTCTTAGGGAAGAAAAATAATAAAGAGTATGAGAGATGCACAGTATTAGTTGTTGAAGCTAATTAGATAAGAGAATGAAAAGTTTGAAAAAGAAAAGAAATCAATTTTTTTGAAGTAAAAGGATGGGGTGCTGGATTGATGGCATCTCTTGGGACTTTGACTCTAATATGGTAGATGGTATAAATCAAACCCTTGTCTTTCTCATTAATTTATCATCTATTTCCTAGAACTTTTAAAAGGAAACAATACCAGATAATAACAATAACGTTATATGAATTCTAATTTAACAATCATAATAGCAATCAAATACTATGTCTAATAGTTTTAAATTAAAGCAAAAAAAGTTCGATGGGATTGGATTAATTTTTAAGTGTGAGTTGAGCATTTAATGTGTTAAGGAATTTTGTTGGATTATTTTTTATTTGGTTGATAACTCACTTGGTTAATTTTGGGTGATTTTAAACATATAAGTCAAATGAAATTTATTGTCAATAGTATTCTAAATAGTAAAAAAAAAATTATTCAACTATTCAATGTATACTGGTATCATATTTTTATAATCATATAAATCACATGTGATTCAATAGATATAATTACATGTGATTAAATATACGAGAATAATTAGTGAACTGAAACATGAAATCGGATCTTTTACATGTTAATCATATGCGATTAAATACATATAATCACATGTGTTTATATATGTCTAATCATATATTACTTATATGGAAAAAATTTATGTTCGCGTTTGCAATTCGATAATTGGTCCTATGTATTTTATCATATGTGATTATATGTATCTAATCACATATGATTTATATGGACATGATTCGATTTCGATTCAATAGTTGTTCTCATTTATTTTGTTACTTGTGATTATATGTATTTAATCACATGTGATTACACATATTTAATCACATGTGATTATATGCATTTTAATCACATATGATTTATATGAACCATATTCGTTTTCACATTCTAAATTTAATAGTTGTTCTTTGTCCACATTAATTATATGTGATTAAATACTTATAATCACATATGGTTAAATCCATGAAACAAGATATTGAATAGAAAACACAAAAATGAATATGTCGATATGAATCATATGTGATTAGATACATCATACATATAACCACATGTGATTATATATACGAGAAAAAATTTCGATTCAAATTTGGTGGTGGTAGTTGTAGGTATTGGGTGGTCATATGTGATTAAATACACATAATCATATGTGATTAAATACATATAAACATATTGATTAAATATACTGGAACACCACCACCCAATACTCACCAACACGACCTACCACCACCAACCATCCACCCATAACCACCATCACTTATTCTAGTGTTTATAATCATATTTGATTATATGTATCTAATCACATATGATTTATATAGAAAAAGTTGAATCTTGTACTATATATCATATGTGATTAGATGCATATAATCGCATGTGATTATAATAATTGCATGTGATTATATACACGATAACAAGTATTGAATTAAGAACACGAAAAGAAATCTTTATCCACATTAATCATATGTGATTAAATACATATAATCACATGTGATTAAATACATGATAAAATTTATAGAACCGAAAACCAGAAAACAAATATTGTCCATATAAATCTTATGTGATTGGATGCATATAATCACATGTGATTATATACACGAGAACATATACTAAATCAATATTGTGAAAACATATAATTTCCACATAAATCATATGTGATTATCATCACCTGTGATTAAATAAAAGAAACTAAATATTGAAACTAAAATGTGAAAATGAATATTATCCACATATGATTATATGTATTTAATCACAAATGATTTATGTGGACGATAATCATATACAAATTTTTTGATTCAATAATTGTTCTAATGTAATTAGATTCATATAACCACATGTGATTATATGTGATTACATGTATCTAGTCACATATAAATTATGTGGACAATAATCATATATGATTAGATTAATATATAATCTCATGTGATTATATGTATCTAATCACATATGATTTATATGGACAAGATATATTTTTTCTTTCTCGATTCAATGTTTGTTTTCGTGTATATAATAATATATGATTTACATACATAAGATTTGTTTTTGCATTCTAGATTCAAAATTAGCTTTATGTCCATATTAATCATATGTGATTAAATACATGAGAAAAATTATTGAACCGAAAACATGAAAACGAATCTTGTCTATATAAATCATATATTACTAGTTACATATAATCACATTTGATTATATGTATCCAATCTCATAAGATTTTTATGTGGACAATATTCATTTTTGCATTCTCGATTCAATAATTGTTCTTTGACTATTTTAATCATATGTGATTAAATACATTTAATCACATAAATCACATGTGATTAAATACATATAATCACATGTGATTATATACATGAGAACAACCTTTAAATCAAGGGCGTAAAAACAAATCTTGTCAACATAAATCATATGTGATTAAGAACATATAATCACATATGATTATATGTATCTATTAACATGTGATTTATATGCTACTACTGGTCAAACCAATGTAGTTATGATCTACCTCAACATGATTAATGGTGGGACAACAACCAAGTTTGAGGAAATAACCAATACCAACCAACTTTAGGGTTCCAACAACCCTACCCTTACCTTCCTCAACAAACTGAAACACCACGCATGTCCTTAGAGGACATTATGAAAAGCATTGTCACTTCTACCCAAATTTTACAAGAAACAACCCAAGCTAGCCTCAAAATTTTATAGCAACAAATAACACAACTTGCTCAATCAATAAGTATAATGGAAGCTCAAGACAAACTACCATCTGAAGAGAGCCCATCGCATAGTGCATGTTCCAATCCTTTGAAAGATAAGAAAAGTTCCATATTTATTTCTTAATATATATATATATATATATATATATATATATATATATATATGAAATTCCATATTTTTTCATATAACAAAATGATGTATAAAAAATATAATAATGTTATGAATTATTATTTAGTGAATGACTATTGTATTCTCCATATTCCCCTATTCCTCTCCATAATTGGTGAACATCATAGCAAACATTATTATGAGTTTTATGAGTGTAGTTATGCATTACTATAATGAGCATTCATATCATACACCACCTTTCATCTTATTTGTCTAGTATAAATAGTGAATATTATGTATTGTAAAGTTTGATGATTTCATCACAAATTTTGGAATAAAAGTTCTCTCTACTCTCATGTCTTTCTTTACTCTATATTTTATCTTGCTATTTGATCATATTTTATAACATGTTATCAACTCTACCATAGCTCTAACTCCTTATTGTTCTAGTCATTTTCAGTTATGTATTTTTTACATGTACAATGCTTATAACTTATTTTATGGAATTTCTTAACTAACAATTCCTTAACATACAAGTCTTTATTTTGATTTCTATTTTCATCATGGAAAACAATACTAGAGAAAAATTTCTCTACTTTTCATACTAATAACATGCTCCTACAATAGCAATATCATGAGATAGATTTAAAATAAATATGAATTAATCTCATGTCTTCTTGTGGCTAAACAAAACAATGAGTTATTGATGAAAAATCACCAATCAATCCCGACCGGCCCTAGTGCATTCCCTGAAGTGAATACAACATCATATAATCATAGTAGTCATAGGTCTAACCGAGGTCGTGGAGGTTATCATAATTATCATAAAAATAACAAGATTACAAGTAACCACCAGAAGTTGGAAAATAGAAAAAATCCACATCCTAATGATAAAGGTGGTCAAGGCAAAAAAAAAGTGAAAATATTTGTCACTAATGTGGAATGACCGATCATTGGTCTTGTACATGTCGCTTTATCAAGATTCTATATAATATAAAGAAAAATATCGAAACAAATTTTATTCAAAGTGATAATCATGAAGATCAACCAGAAATGACACATTTGGATGTAGTCAATTTTTCTTCTCTACCCGGAAGGGATAAGTGGTGATATGGATGGTGATTGATCAGAATAAATGTGTAGTTTTATTTCATGACATTTATTATGTTTTTATATCATATTCGTTTCATGAGAAATGATGTCGTCAAAATCTTCCCAAATTAATAAAATATGACTTTATTTCTCTAAATCGAATGTTCCTTATATTTTATTTATTTATTGAAAAGAAACATGGATATTCGCAAAAGAAATAAGGAAGATATATTTCTTACAAACAATACAATAACACATAACATTTTTTAATAATGAACAGTATTTTGCTTACTTATTAATTAGAGAAGCAAATGTTAATATAATAACATGTAATGCAAAAATGATTGAAGACTCTAGAAGAGCGAATATAATATTACAACAATGGACAATAATTACAATTGGTGATACATTATTTTCATTAAAATCACCAAGACATTTATTAAGTTTTAAGGATATTCAGTCTAACGGATATCATATTGAAACAACTAATGATGGTAATAAAAATGATCTTAACATTACAAAAATGATATCGGGTAAGAAAAGTTTTTTGAAAAAAATTATTTGTATTGTCCTCCGGATTGTACTATACAAATATTACAATGATTCATGCTATCATAAATAAAAAAAGGTATGATAATACCTTCAAATTTTGACATGACTGGTTGGGCCATCCCGGATAAATTATGATGCGTAATATAATTGAAACTTCAAGTGATTATTCCTTGAAAAACCAGAAGATTTTTCAAGCTAATGAATTCTCTTGTGTTGCATGCTCTTAAGAAAAATTAATTTCCCATCCATCATTGAAAAAAGTTGGGTATGAAAGTCATAGTTTTAAGAAAGATTTCAAAGGGATATATGTGGACCAATTCAACCATCATATGGACCATTTAGATATTTTATGGTTTTACTTTTTCCCATCCATCTAAGGACATTTAGATGTGCAATTTATGTATCCATTTCTCTACCTAAAAAAAGAATGACAATTTATGTTGGATATGAATCTTAATCTATAGTAAAATATTTAAAATCATTAACTGGAGATTTATTTATAGCTATATTTTATGATTATTATTTTGATGAATCATACTTTCCAACATTAGGGGAAGAAATAAAGAAGCTTGAAAATAAAATCTCTTGAAATGAATTATCATTTTTAGTTGTAGATCCTCATTCAATTCAATGTGAACTTGAAATAAAAAAAAAAAAGATAATTCATTTACAAAATGTAGCAAATCAATTGCCAAAAGCATTTACTGGCCCTAAGAGAGTAACAAAGTCTTAAGTACCAGCTATAAATACTCCAATTAGAATTGATATCTCAGAAGGAAAAAATACAACTACAAATGAATCTAAGACACGCCTGAAGCGTGAAAGACCAACCGGTTCCAAAGATAAAAACTCTCGAAAAGGAAAGGGAGCAAATATAATTGATGGTCCAAATGAGAAAACAAAATTTCTTGAAAAGATTAATGAAGCTCTAGAAGAGCCCACTGACATAACAAAAGAATATAAGGTACCTAAAAAAATGAAAATGATAAGATCTCAATAAATTATGTCATGACAGGAATAAGATGAAACCGAAATAAGATAGACGTCGATGATAAATTTTTTTATATCATGTTGCGCGCGAGATTATGAAGAAAATGAGGATCTTGAACCTAAATCCATTGAGGAATGTAGGAATAAAAAATATTGCCCAAAATGGAAAGATGAAATAAATAAAGAGCTTAATTCTCTTACTCAACGAAAAGTTATTTGACCTGTAGTCAGTACACCAAATAGAGTAAGAACAGTGGAACACGAATGGGTATTTGTGTGCAAAAGAAACGAGAAAAAATGAAGTTGTGATATATAAAGCAATAACTGTTGTACAAGGTTTTACCCAAAGGCCCGAAATTGATTATGAAGAAACGTATTCTCCAGTAGTTGATGCAATTACATTTAGTTATTTTATAATTTTAACAACATATGCAAAACTGGAGATGTGTCTAATGGATGTATTTACCGCCTATTTATATGGTTCATTTGAAAATGATATTTATATGAAAATCCGAGAAGGGTTTAAGGTGCCAAAAGTACAAACTTCTAATTCTTGTGAAGTATATTTGGTAAAATTAAATAAATCTTTGTATAGATTGAAACAATCTGGCCGTATGTGCTTCAACTGTTTTATTACATTTATGTTGAAAGAGTGCTATAAAAATGATTCATTAAGCCCATGTGTATTCATAAAAAGATCCATATAAGAATTTATCATAATTGATGTTATTGTAGATGATTTGAACATAATTGGAACTCCTAGAGAACTGGAAAAGGTCACTTCTTGTTTGAAAGAAACTTTTAAAATGAATGATCTTGGTAAGATGGAATTCTATTTGGGTCTTCAAATTAAGCACACAAAATGGAGATTTTATACATTAATATTTAGAAAAGGTGCTAAAAAGGTTTTATATGAATAACTCACATCCATGAGTAACCCGAAGGTGGTAAGGCACTTAGATGGCAAAAAGGACTAATTTCAGCATCATAACAAACATGAAAATCTTCTTGTTCCCGAAGAATTATATCTTAGTGCTATTGGTGCACTAATATATCTTACTATCAATACAATACCTGATAAATCTTTTGTCGTAAACTTATTAGCAAGATATAGTTCTTGTCCAACAAGAAGATACTGGAATAGAGTCAAACACATTGTTTGATATCTTCGAGGTACAATGGATATAAATTTATACTAATCAAATTCATAAAATGTGAAGTTAATTAGTTATGTAGATGCTGGATATTTATCTGATCTACACAAAGATCGATCCCAACCAGGTTATTTATTCACTTGTGGAGGTAACGTAATTTATTGTCATTTTGTTAAAAAAACTTTAGTTGCTACTTATTCTAACCATGCAAAGATTATAACAATTTATAAGACAAGTGATGAATGTATCTGGTTAGGAAATTTAACTCAATACATTTGCAAGAATTATGGTATAACTTCTAACGGGGATGTTCCAACCATATTATATGAAGATAATACAACTTGTATAGCTCCATTCAAGGAAGGATTTATCAAAGGAGACAAAACCAAGAATATATCACCAAAGTTTTTTTCACTCATGATCTTCAAAAAGAGTGGGGCATCAACATCTAGAAAATTCAATCCAGTAACAACTTTCCTGATTGGTTTACTAAAGCACTTCCTACATCAAAATTTGAAAAGATGGTATGAAACATTGTTATGCGGAGCTTCAAGAAAATCAAGTGATATGCTAATCAGGGAGAGTTGGAAACATATTGTATTCTTTTCCTTAGCTATGTTTTTCCCACTGGGTTTTCTTATCAAGGTTTTTAACGAGGCAATTGTTTCCAATATCTATTATTAATCATGTACTCTTTTGCCTTAATAAAGGGTTTTTCCGATGAGGTTTTACCGATTAAGGTTTTAACGAGGCATGATACAATTGTCATTCAAGGGGGAGTGTTATGAATTATTATTTAGTGAATGATTATTGGATTCTCCATATTCCCCCATTAGTCTCCATAATTAGTGAACATTATAGCAAACATTATTATGAGTTTTATGAGTGTAGTTATGCACCACTATAATGAGCATTCATATCATACATCACCTTTCATCTTCTTTGTCTAGTATAAATAGTGAATATTATGTATTGTAAAGTTTGATGATTTCATCACAAGTATTAGAATAAAAGGTCTCTCTACTCTCATGTCTTTCTTTACTCTATAATTTATATTGTTATTTGATTATATTTTATAACACGTTATCAATACGACTCTACCATAACTCTAACTCCTTATTGTTCTTGTCATTTTCAGGTATGTATTTTTTATAATTTTATATGTACAATGCTTACAATTTATTTTATGGAATTTCTTAACTAACAATTCCTTAACATACAAGTCTTTATTTTGATTTTTATTTTCATTATGGAAAACAATACTAGAGAAAACTTTCTCTAGTTTTCATACTACTAACATGCTCCTGCAATAGCAATATCATAAGATATGTTTAAAATAAATATGAATTGATCTCATGTCTTATTGTGGCTAAACAAAACAATGAGTTATTAATGAAAAATCATCAATCAATCCCGACCGGTTCTAGTGCATTTCCTGAAGTGAATGCAACATCATATAATCATAATAGTCATGGATCTAACCGAGATCGTGGAGATTATCATAATTATCATAAAAATAACAAGATTACAAGTAACCACCAGAAGTTGAAAAATAGCAAAAATCCACATCCTAATGATACAAAGTCCACATACTTGTGAAATTATGTACTCGATCCAAACTTCATCGATAAGTGATAATTTCACAAGTATCGTGTACATAATTGTCATTTTTTTTTAGAAATATCACCATTGTTAGAATATCTCAGTTTGAAAATTAAAATTTGCCACGTTATGAAATGGTTACTAAAATAATGTAAAAATTATCAAAAGCATATGAAAGTGGAATCAATATCTTTATAATTCGAAGTTTGGATCGAAATATATGTATGTGATAAAGCTTAAGAGATCGGTGTTGTGATTAAGATTTAGCATTGTAAAAATTGTTAGACGGTAGTTAGTTGGTAGGTTGAGATTAAGAAACTATTTAGTTTAAGAAGTTATTAACCGAGGACCCTAAACTATATATGAATTTATTTATAAATAAATTAAATAATAGCAAGTAGAAATGTATTATTCGTTTTATCATCAGATATTATATAAATAAGTTATAACTTGTAAAGTTTGATTTATTTCATATCTAAATACATAGAAAACTGCATCGACATAACCAGAGAAAATTAAATTTAGGTATTTGTGTGATGAGAGACAAAGATGTGAGAAAATAAAATTAGGGCATTTAGTACCATTCATGTACATTCATTCTTTAAACTTGATTTTTTTTTTTTTTTTTTTTTTTTTTTTTAAGTTTTGTTGATTTATTTGGACTTTTTGATAAATGTAACCATTTAAGTTTTCATCTATATGACCGCCTAACTTGATTAATAATCAAATCCGCTTAATATAGTCTCCAATAAATTAACATCCTAAATCATAGGGATGAGCAAAAACAGAACCGAAAATAAAAAAATCGAAAAAAACTGATATAATCGAAACCGAAAAACCGAAACCAAAACAATAATCGACGGTTTATGTTTGAATTTTATAAAAACCGAAAAATAACGGTTTGGTTCCGTTTTGACGTATAAAACCGGCCATAAAAATTGAACCGACCCACATATATTGATATATATTATTTATTACTATCTCCGTCCGAAATTGATAGTCTACTTTTGATTTTTGAAGTTTTTTTTCTTCAACTTTGACCCTAAATATTTTCGTTTTTTATAGATAATACTTAATATGCAAAATATATAAATGTATTGTATTTTAAATGTTTTTTCATTGTTATAAGTTTTATCAAGTAATATATAACACAAATAAAAATATTTAAGGTCAAAGTTAAAGAAAAAAAACTTCAAAAGTCAAAAGTGGACTATCAATTTGGGACGGATGGAGTATGTTTTAAACTTTTAGTTTTAAACTTTCAACTTTATCCCTTGAATATTTTATGTTTATTTTCAATAAACTGGTAATGATGTTAAACATTGATCTTTTGAACAATTTTATGTTTTTAGAATACTAGAATCTGTATTTTTTATTTAATATATTTAAAATAGATACAATATTATTTATCGCAAAGTAACTGTGTTTGAACTCAAAAACTAGAAAAAAAAATAGGAGCTCATAAACTCATAGTTTAAAACCGAAAACCCATAAACCCAACCCGGAAAACCGAAAAACCGAACCATGCAAAAACCGAACCTAGTTTAAAACCAAAAAACCGACTTTCTACTGTTTTGTTTGGTTTTAGCCAAAAACCGATCCAACCCTACCCATGTTCGTTCATACTAAATCGTTTCTTACAACACTGGGTTTGAGAAAATTTTCGAGATCCACTTTTCTATAAAATAAAATAAAAATATGAAATTTTTTGTTCATATACAATTCATTTAGTGTGGGTTCCACCAATTTCGCAGACCATGTGTGCGGCCTCTGAAATTGGCTAAAGCGACATCGTTTTCGCTATTTTTGCAGTCTATTTTCAGAGAAAAAAAAAAACATATTTTTACTTAACTAATAGAAAAAACTTTAATTTTTTGCTGAATTTGTCTTTTTTCTCTATTAATTATCATCTTTCATTTTATATCGATAATAAATAAGGTTAGTATTTAAATAATATAAATTTTCTAAAATTAAAAACACGTATATGAAAACTTTTATTCAAAATTGTAACTAAAAGTTTAAATTTTTTAACACTCGTATTTTCTTGGGAACGAAAAGTTTTTACAACGGTCATATTTTGAGGGGCATTTTGGTCCAGATATTCCAACAGCTATCTTTTTTAACCCGTATAAATAAACATTCAGAAACATTACACATTTTACATCCCTCCACTTCCTCACTTTGAAATTTACCATTCTCCCTCCCAATTCTTTCAGCAACATTGTTATGGAAGAACCATCACCATTACCTTTAGCAGCAGCAACACCATTAGCATTAGCATCACCAGAATCATCATGCGAAAGTTCAACTCCTGAAATTTTTATCTACGATCATGATCTTGTAACCGATTTGCAACTAAAGTGGATAATCGAAGCTAATCTCCCCTGCCATATCGTCGACAGCGATCACTTCACAGAATTAATGGAATGCCTGCAACCACAATACGAAAAGGTGAGTAGCACTACTATTCTAAAACGTGCATTTAAACTTTACATACAATCGAAAAAAGATTTGATTAAATATTTTGAAAATTTTCAAAGCAAAGTTTGTTTAACCATCCATGCATGGAAGCCTACCGGGCAAGATATTCCATATACTTGCATTACATGTCATTGGATCGATCCTGAAACATGGAAAATGTCTAAAAGAATCATTTCTCTCGAACAATATACAGACATTTATGAAGTCATTGTCTCGAGCATTTGTGAATTTAAGTTGAAAGAAAAGGTAATGAACGTCAGTATTGATGATTCAGATGGGTTTTATACAGCCGATATGAAAAGGTTCAAAAGAGAAGTAAAGCCTATGTTTAATGGTGTCTTTTTTCATACAAAATGTGCATGTCATATGTTGAACTCAATGGTGAAATCGATTCTTGATTATGTTGCTCCTGTCGTAACAAAATTTGAAAAGTTGTGCGCTTATGCATTCTATTATCATGCAAAAGAATTCAGAAAATTTCTACGTGGAAAAGGTGCGAAGTTTTCTTCTCACATAGGACTACATATAGAGCAAGATTGGAACACAACCTACGACATGTTAGGTCGTATGGTGAAACAAAAACCGCTACTTGTCGAGTTTTATGCTACTTGTGGTGATAATGAGAGTGATAGCGATAATGATAGTGGTATTGATATTGATGATAACGATTGGGAAAACATCGAATCACTTTTGGGTATTTTAAAAGTGTTTCGTAGTTCTACAATACGTTTATCAAACGCTTATTATCCCACTACACCTCTAGTTTTGGAAGAGATTCTGCTACTCACTCATATGTTTAAAGAGTATAAACAGAAACCCTTTTGGGAACCGGGTATTCTTGGAATGCAGTCGAAGTTATTACAATACTATGAAACAATGCCTGAGGTTTTCACATGTGCAGCTGCTTTGAATCCTAAGATTGGACTTAATGGTGTTGAGAATATTCTAGAGGATATTGAGGGATACTTGGGATTGGATACAAGTAATGATTATGCAAAGGCAAGTATGAGAAAATGTTACGATGCTTTGCATGAGATGTTTGATTACTATGAAAAGATGTGTAGAGGAAGAGGTGGTGAAAGAGACATGATAATGGAATCGGGTTCAAGAAATATCATAATGGAATCGGTTTCGAGAAAGGATTCAAGAAGTGTGGTGATTTCGAATGAGCTTGAGTTATATAAAAAGACGGATTTTTTGAATGTTATGAGGTGTGATGAATATGAGGATTTTGATATCTTGGAATGGTGGAGAAGTAAAGGGCGTTATCAGTATCCTATTTTGGCTGAAATGGCACGAGATTTATTATCTGTTCAAGCGAGTACATTAGCTTTGGAGTTTGCTTTTGGTTTGAATGGCAGGGTTTTGGATGAGCCGACAACGTATAAGATGAGTCTCCTATCAAGCCCAAAATGGTACGAAGTGCGCGTTTTCTTGAAGGAACATTTTGATGCAAGTGATCAAGGGAAAGAAAAGGTGAAATTGGTTGAAGATGGTGAGGAAAGTGAAGATTTGGATTGGTTTTCTGATAGCTCCGATGAAGAAATGAGTTGAACAAACAAGAGAATGATTCGGAGATGATGATGAAAGTGAAGATGTGGTTTTGTTTTGTGATAGTTCTGATGGAGAAGTGAAATGATCAATGCGAAGATATTTGATCCAGATTTGTTGAAGATGATGATGGACGTGAAGATAATTTGCTAGATTACTGATAGGTCAGATGAAGAAATGAAGTGAATTAATGCAACAACATTTGTAACGAATGCTTTTTGTCTTCAGATTTGTAACGAATGCTTTTTGTCTTTCTTAATATGAATATTAGTACTTCGGTTGTTTGACAAAGGATAACTTCTTTTAAGTCGGTAAAAATCCCAAAAGGCCAAAATGAATAAAAGGGCAATTGGAAGAGCTCTGAATATGAAAAACTTAGAAAAGTGTTAAAAATAAATAAAACTCCCAAAATTACCAAAATTAATTTAATAATAAATACATCCTTTGAGAAAAAGTGAAAAACATATATTGCAAACTTCGCTAACAAGATAATCTTGTTTTCGCAACCAATTGGGTCTTTTTTCAAGTTTTCGCAACTTTTTAGTTTTTAGTTAAAAGTAACCGACGTTTAAATATTTCATTTATCTAGTTGAAATCTAAACAAATTTGACCTAAACGAAAGGGTGGATCTATGACCATTTAAACCCATTTTACTTATTAAACAGAAAAATATAGTTTACTAATAAAAAAATTAAATATATATATATATATATATATATATATATATATATATATATATATATATATATATATATATAGATCTATTACCATTTTTATTTTAATGTCCAATGAGAATTAGCCCTTCAAGCTTTTTCTTAAGTTTTCAACCCATGTTAAAAATTAGGCTTTTATTTGTGCCTATCTTACGTTTCATTTGCACCCAAAGAACTCGACTTCTTCTTCTTCTTCTATTCTGTCACATAGATGATCAAAAGCAAACGTTCTTCACCGTTTGGGAGAGGGAAAGAAAGCTATTGGTCATGATAACCCATGACCAACTCCAATCCGCATCACCCCTACGCACCTTGGGGAGTTGTTCACGCACGGACATCGCCTCCACAGCAGCCTCTTACGCGTAGAAACACACTCATACCCTTAAGTGGAAGGTATTAAACATAAGTTATATATAAGGTAAAATCCTTTGTATTTTAACCCTAAAGAGCACATCACTTTTTTATTTCGGTAAAACCAATTTTTTGAAGCCTTTTAACTACTAGCAGGTAAAAATTATTCATCTAGTCGTTATTTTAAAACAAAATACAATGATATTTTAAAGGCATATATTAAAAATTACAGGGTTTATCTAAAAATGATAACTTTTGTCATTTTATTATAACTTTTTGAAAATGTTCCTATTCTTAGTATTTTGTTTAGTTAGGATAAGTTACTCTTTTAATACTTCTATAGTTTTATTATCATTTCCTTTATAGTTTTGTTATCTTTTCATACTTTTATTGCTTCCTAGGTATTTTCCTCTAGGTAGTTTGGTTTATTAGGGTTGGTGGATAACGTCACAATGAGTCCCTATAACCGAGCTATATGACTTGAAATTTCTCCGTCATGCTGACGCTTTATCAGACATCTTGAAATATACTATAAAGATATACATATCTTTAACGCTCACTTAAAATTAACCCATTATAAATCCGGGGTAGGCGGATATTAATCAACTATGGATGAATAATATGCCTCATTTAAAAGGTTAATCTGTTAACCCTTAATAAGTATACCCGCGCCAAGCGACGGGTAGAGATAGTTTTTTTTACAAATTAGTTTCTATGATTCTTTTGCCCAAATAGTGTACTATGTCATAGTCACATAAAGAGTGTGTGTTAAAAAATTGATTCAAAACAATCTTAGAACTTTCATACTCAAGCCACTTGGATATATGTTCAATGTTCACTAACAATTATTAAATATACGTCTCAGTCCATTCAATTCAAACCCATCTACAACAATACAACGTTATAATTGTTTACTTTAAATTGCAACCAAATTATAGTAAACGGAAAATATAGTTTTTATATGATACTTGGACATGATACATAGACACCAAATTATAGAACTCTAGCAAAACTTGTCAAAGTTGTCGATCACTCGATTTGTTATGTCTTGCTGTAAAAAATGGAGTTAAGATTAATACATTTAGATATCAGAACCAGAAGAAATATATTATAAAAGTAATGAACATTATTTGAACATTTTCACCAAGTAAATTGACATTTTTGTCATTTACACCAAAGTACATTGTTATAACTGAACATTATTCACCAAGTAAATCCACCTCCACGTCCTTGTTTGTGCATATAGTTTACTAACCATTTGTTGTATTAGTAGGGCGTTTCACTCTGACGAAAATGAGTGTAATTTAACATTTTAGTATTATAGAGAATGAGGGTAATTTTGGTCTTTTAATAGAGAAATAGAGGGTGAATTTGAATTCCTTCTATCATCCGTTAGCAATGGAAGATTATGACAGAATCGAAATCCATCTATTTGGCAATCAAAGAAACAGTGGAGTGGAATCTCGAATTCCAATTCTATAAAATAAAAAAAAGAGAAATAGGTAATTTAAAATGAAAAGTTATCAACAAACATACCCGATTGTGGTAGCTGATAGGGCTGTAATTGACATGTTCTTTCTCGAATAAGTTAATTCTTTTATTTATTGAAAATCATTGTTAACTCTTAAAACACAAAATAGCATTGTAATTTCATTTCTTCTGTATTTTAGCATTCTACTTTTGCTTCATATTTAACAAAATACAAAACCATGTAAATTGTTTTTTTTAATATGTTATTTCTTATTTATGATAAATTTTTTTTTTATTTAAAATTATATAACATGGAAAAGATGAATTTATATACAATAATTATTTTTTACATTTTACAGTTTATATTATAATAATATTATAAAAGTATTATATAAGACTTGTTATAATAGGGTTACACTTTTATAATAAGCTATAAATAATAATAAAGCTATATGTAATCCTCACCTTAACATAAAATATTATAAGTAAATGAAAAATATTTATTCCTAATCTTTATGAGATAGTTATATCAATGGCTATTGTCAAATAAGAAATTACCAACATAGTTTTGAATTGATAGGTCAATATTTGAAGTTCAATTAGAAACTCAATAAAAAAAAGTAAAAACTTCAACTTCAACTTAATGTTATATGATAATATCACATATTGTGTATTCATTTACCAAGTACTTATTAAATGAAATAACTAAATTAAAGCAAACTGACATTCGCATCAAGTTATATAAGCAACTAAAGAGAAAAAACAAAAGTATGTTCCATCGTCTAAATAATAGGAGTAATCCAATTAGTCTTCCTTGCTTGACAGTTGCTTGATAAAAAAAATCTTATTTGCATATCACTGTTAGTTTTTGGTACACACGTTACTTTGTAGATCTTGAAATGAGCTTCCATCCATAACAAATCATGATAACTTCCTGTTTCCAACAAATTAAAACGAATGTTAAAATACCAAAATAACTTCATCATATATAGTAGTAACATTGGTTTCCGGTTACATGTTTATCATTGATATAACAAAATTTAATTATATATAAAATTTTTATAAAATGAATTTATTTTTATTATTGAATTTCATTCCATTTCCTTCCCCAATCAAACACCTGACCAATTACATTTCATGTGATTCCAATTCCATTGACGGATTCCACTCCTCCCATTAACATTCTGCAAAAGTAAACGCCCCGTTAGGGTGTCTTTAATTTGAGGGTTCTAACAGAATATAAAGTAATTAGCTAGAATCTCAAATTCCATTTAATATTGCTAGATGAATGGTATTGGCTTCTTTTATGGGAGATTCCTTCAAATCGATGTTGGGAGAATTTCACCACTCCAAGGGTTGGGTAGAAAAAAATACAATTTCATTTTTTTCATTTTTATTAAAAAGACCAAAATAACCATACGAATTGAGATTTGAAAAACAATTGTCATAGTAAATGAAAGTTTTAAAAATGATTCAACTTTCATTATTGAATTCCACTCCATTTTCTTATAGCCATTCCCTCACATAATACAATTCTACAATAAAGTTTTTTGGTTCACATAATGTCTTATAACGAATGGAATCTGTCAAATGAATCATTAGATAGGAAGGACTTTGACTTTGTCACACGTTTGGTTGAAATGGAAGGAATTCAATGATAAAAAACTGAACAAATAATGGGGGTCTTTTCGTCTTTTATAAAAAGTTGAAGAATGGATTTCAATTCGTTCCACCCACCCTAGGAATGGAAATCCATAAAACATTATGGAAATTAAGGGAATATGACAGAATTGGATTCCCTACATTTGGCAACCAAACACGCCACATAACAAAATCTATATATCTGAGGAATCCATAAGCCATACCATCTAACAAATTCCAGTTCTTTCCAATAACATTTTGCAAACAAAACAACCCCTAAGTTTTCATCTTTTTAATTCAATGAAATTAATGTATATGAATTGCTTTCATATCAATGAAATTAAAAGTCAAAAAGTATAAAATAAAGTAAACTAAACTCACCAAAATTAGAAAAGAATGACTTATGCCGACACATGTACAAGGAGTTCAATATTTCCAATAAAAATAGAATCTTCCCAAACACTACCAGAATCTCTGGTGCATCTAGAAACTGTATAGATAGAAATAAATATTGATTTTAATGAAAATGTATGTAAGGGGTTAACTTTTGCTTTAAGGAAACTCGATCCAATGAATAATGTTGACTAAAACAACATAATATGAAGTAGTTGGAGCTAGATTAAAGTAACCGCCCATAGTTAACCACCATTTCCTTGAACACGAACTACAGTCAGTAGAATTTGAGCCCTGCATGAGAGTTCAGTTCCAACATCTGTCAATTCTAGGGATATTTTTAAAAAAAGTTTAAACCAAAGACTATAAGAAATCATGCATATAAACTATATTGTTTGCTACCTGAGGTTAGAACTTCAAAGTCTCACCATATTCTAAATGAAATCAAAGTAAAACGTTGAGGTTTTTTACCTTGTTAATGTGAGACCATATAAGTCGAGGTCAAAATATATATGAGGTTACATCTTAGTGAGCAAAATCAAGGTATGACAAGAGAACAACAAACATGTAGAAATGATTTAAGTACATATACATACATATGAAGAAGGAGAAGACGGGTCTTCAACATAAAAGTATGATTTTATTATAAACTCAAGAACAACATTTTCATATTACATTCACATATATACATATCAGGGAAATGGGGCTTTTCCTCACTGTAAATGCACAAATAAACTTAGATTTACCAATTAACAAAATCAACTTGAAAGACACAAACCAAAACATCCATATTTAAATACTAAGGTTACCTTTATTGATGGTTATTGATCAATAAACACTCTCAATGATCGTGAACTCAATAGCGAATCTGCCAAGTTGGTTAAATTTTCTGCAAATCAAGAAATACAACAATTGCTAACTCATGAAATAGCCCTTCCAGAGACACCTTGGTATGGAGGTTTATTTTTTGGGCCATTACTGCCAATTATGACAAACACCAAATTACAAGAAAGCCAAAATTACAGCATATATTTCAGAAGTATACAAACAACACATATCTGATATCAAAGGAAAAAGAGAAATCAAATTGATTGAACCTACAGGGATTTAACAAATCCAATGTTTTAGTCCATTGATGCCTCTTCAATTGCCATTGTCTAATATGATTGTTCCACTTCCATCAACATTCAAATTAATTAAAAAAAAACAGAATGCCCATTTCAAATCTGATGTTAAAATAGGAAAAAAACGGAAAATTGAACCTTTAATCACAACATACATGATTAGAATAGACGACGGTGGGAGCTGTTAGAGGAGACGATGGTAAATGTCATGTCTAGGGTTTTCAGAAAGGGTTGAGTTGTGTTAGAGACGGTGATCTCTAGGGTTTTCACTGGGGCGAGGTGCAATAGTGGTGTGGTAGGAAGGAGAAGAGAACACCAGTTAGAGGTAAGGATTACAAGGTAACGTAACAACTAGGTACAATGCCTATCCTAAAATTTGGCCAGCATAACGACCAGAAACTAGGTTATTCTAGGGAATAGGACAACATAACAACGAGGTATAATCCTCGAGTATAATCTTAGGCATTATAACGACTAGGCATAATATCATATTTAAAGTTTAGGTAGGGTAACTACAGGGTATAATCTTATCCTAACGTTTGCATCAAGCAACCTCTATCAACATGTTACCCAAACCGCATAATTTAACCTAACATATCTGATTAATAGTTAGTCGATATTAATGGAAGTCTAATAGCACAAAGCAAGCAACATTCGGGCATCAAGCAACCTCTACCAGCATGCAACCCAAACGGCTATCCAAACCAACACATGAAACCAACTACCATACCACCCAAATTGCTCTAACCACAAAACTCACAACTCTTGGAGATCACTAGTCATAAGCATGCACACTACCAACTCGTATAATAAACACAAAGGTATCTCTCCTAAGCAGGCACACTAGCATGCAATACTTAGCAGATCCCTAGCCTTAAACTAGCATGCAATTCGACCAGTTTAAAAAAAAATCATCACGACACAATATCAAGTAAGGTTATTTTGGAAAATCACCACTCGGGCTCTGGCTGATTGTATACACCACTTCGGACCTGATTTCAAAACCCTTTAATTTCCTTGGAAAATCGTGTGATGAAAAATCATTTCTTTTGAAAAGTTGTCAACTCCTCAGTTTGAGTCCAGACATACCCGAGGGTGTACCCAAATCTCTCAAACCAAGGCTCGGATACCAAATTGTAACACCTTAGATTTCAAAACAAATTTTTCATTTTTAATTCGTCAACATTATTCATAAATCCAAGTCATCACAAGACTTTAAATCATTATTAAAACAATATTAGAGTATCCCAAATCGACAAGACATCATAAGCCGACGAATGTGTACAATCATGCATCCGCCTTCCTGGAATCTACCAAAGTACCTGAAACACATTTAAATCAAGACTATAAGCACAAAACTTACTGAGTTCTCCAAAATATCACATACACAAATAATTAGCCGCTCATGGATAAATCTCGATAAGGACCCTCTGGTCACGTGTCTTAGTGAGGACCCTTCGGTCTCATGTCTCGGTATGGACCCTCCGGTCATAACTCAATATATACACAGAATAATATAACAACATAATTCACAAAGATAGGATTCATAATAACACATATCTCATTATAAGCAAATAAGACCCTCCATTCATTAATACGAATAACACCCTCTGGTTAATAATACGAATAAGACCCTCCGGCCAATAATAAAAATAATACCCTTCGGTCAATAAAAACAAATAAGACCCT
The DNA here is from genome assembly GCF_052625555.1 of Lactuca saligna. Lineage (NCBI taxonomy): Eukaryota > Viridiplantae > Streptophyta > Magnoliopsida > Asterales > Asteraceae > Lactuca > Lactuca saligna. The sequence continues at coordinate 155,589,781 of NC_136423.1, read as the reverse complement.
CCGGTCGCACATAAGTTACCACATATGTAAGTATAGTGAGAAGACCCACCTCGAAAGATAAACATATCCTACAACCACTGTTGTTGCACACCGTCCCCAAACACTGAGCCAAACCCACATTTAAACTTGATTAGGATCTAAGACTAAGTCCAAACATTAAGTCTAAAGATGGCCCACTGATCCGGCCTACAAATGGCCCAAGCCCATTAGGGTCACTAAGGCCCAATACTAAATGGGCCGACTAAGGCCCAACCCTAAACTTAGGTCCCAAAATGGAAATCCCAACAAGAGTTCAAGACTCTAAGATTCCTTTAACTAAAAGTGTCACAACTAGTATTTTACCTAGGGAATTCTGTCCTCATGTAAACATCAACTATTGTAATACTTGTAATCTAAGTGGATATTATACTCTATGCTCAATGAAAATCATCAATTTGAATCAAAACTCCTGAGTTAAGTTTAAAGCCTAATACAATGCATCTTATATACTTAACTATGGGTATGATGTGCAGCTACCGCTCCAGCTCCTTCCCCTTCGCTGAAGAGGTACCTAAAACAAAACTAAAAACTGTAAGCACGAAGCTTAGTGAATTCCCCCATCAAACCGCATACCATACAATCACATAACATACATATACTGTCAGGCGTATCTGGGTGCCCGACCTACCCCTTCGGTCCTCTCAACCGGATACTGCCTAGCATACCTGGGTGTTGGCCTCCCCTTCGATCCTCTCGACCGGATACTGGGGACTATTTCACCCCTCTACTACTACCACATAACATGTAACACATAATCATATTCTATCTAGCATGACAGGGTATGACTACCCCCTTCAGTATTATTGACCGAAAATCTTGGGAACTGTCTTCCATACTGCTACTAGCATATAACATCATATCATACTAGCACATAACATATTAGGTAGTAGAAAAACTAGATGAGTATCACAAATACAATCATCTAACATATAACTCTTACTGGTGGGTCGACATTGGTGCCTTAAACCCACTTTTACTGGAAGGTAACTCACCTCGTAAGGTTGACTGCTGAAAAGTTGATCGACAGATGTCTGATTGTTGCTCCGGTGATCCTCCAGCTATAAATCCATAAAACACTTAATAAGACACTAATAACTACTCTTAAGGGACACTGATAACTACTCTTAAGGGAAAATGACTATTTTACCCCTGACCAAGTCAAAGTCAAAGTCAACTTCCAGTTGACCTGACTCGCCGAGTTGGGCCACTAACTCGATGAGTCCCTATCTTTTCATCTGCCCTTCTTCATGTCCCTACCCATCAAGTTTATCCATGACTCGACGAGTTCTCCTTCTAAAACATCCATGAATGAACCTTCATCCAACTCGCCGAGTCGTATGAACAACTCGTTGAGTTCATCCCCATCCTATGAACAAGTCTTCCCTTGACTCGCCGAGTTATATGAACATCTTGTCAAGTTCTATGATTTCCAGGTCTATGGAAAAGTCTAATGCGTTGAGTCACTCCCCCGAACCCCTCTAAGACCACTCTAACACTCACTGGGTTCCTTCAAACCACAATAGAAAAGGGAAGTCAAGCTATGGACTCGTCGAGTCTAAGAACGACTCGTTGAGTTGAGAATAACTAAGTCTCATTTCTCGATTTTTGCTGTACAACACTTGACCAAAAGAAAGATTTAGGCTTCTAAGATCGATCTAGCACGTAAAGTTACAAACTTTACGTGCATGCATGGGACTATGAGCTCAAATGGCCCTAAATGAGACTCTTAAGATGCATGGGGCTCTCTAAGGCTCCAAAATCAATCCCTTTCTGCCTTGTAACCCCTCAAAGACCTTGGATCTGAAGTCTTAGCCCCCAACCATACGTGCACTCATGATTGGTCACCAAGAATGGCTCCTAAAAACCATAAATCACCCCAAAAAGGGATCTAAAACATGAAAGAGCAAGGTATCAGCTTTATACCTCTAAAGAACTGCAGAGGGTGCATAAACTCGAACTCCTCTGGCCTCCTTTTGATTCCTCAAGCCTTTCTCTTCCTTCTTATGTTCCAAGATCACCAAAAACCACCACAAAGGCCTTAGATGTAACGACCATAAATTTCAACAAATTTTAAACTTTTCAAAACATCCCAATTTCTTTAAGTTTTTATAAAAAGGTTTTCAATACATTTATTACTAGAGATTCCCAGAACCATAACATAAAACATAAACACGAGAAACGGTACGATCACGCCTTTGCCTTGCCACGGTCTTCTGAAGAACCTGAAAAACATTAAACCACAACTGTAAGCCCGAAAGCTTAGTGAGATACCCCCAAAATACCAACCGCATATACCATACACACATAACATGTTATATCATAACAAATCAAAGAACAACCATGCATATCAGGTCTACTGTGTGACTGGTCCGCCGTATCGGGCCTTCAGTCCACCTAGTCCACCCTCCGTGTCTAGTCATGTCCCTTGAGTCTGCAGATTGGTTGGTCCGCCCGCACTAGGCTTTCAACCCACCTGGTCCACTCTCTGAGTCTACAGTATGAATGGTCCGCCCGTATCGGGCCTTCAGTCGGCCTGGTCCATTCACCGAGCCTCGGCACGTCTGGTCCGCCCTCTAGGGGCTTACAGTCTATCCGGACCGCTCGCTGGACCTTCAGAACAACCGGTCCGCCCTGGGTGTGTTGTCCTACAGCACAAAGCAGGTCCCGCCTCAACCCAACCCCAGTCAACAACCATGTGCACATAAACATACAATCATATAATAATTCACATTCAATCAAACCGATCTAGCAGATCACGTATCATAACATACTCTAAATAGGATACCGACCTAACTAGTAACTAGCATATACCATCCTAATACCCGGATGCAAACATAACAAGGAAACAACATAACAACGATACCCGGATTACAATCCGATAAAGGGCCCGCCTTGGTGCTTTAGACCCTGTTGATATAGTGAGGATAACTCACCTCGCGATTGCCGAAACTCTGAACTAAAGAAGCAGATTCCCGAATCACCGACTCACTGAAAAATCCCGAACTAGCCATCATAACAAATAATCGTTAGGCCAAACATACATCCACTTATTGGGCCAAGGCCAAAGTCCAAATCTCTTACAAAGCCCAATATTGGCCCAATTTACCAAATTGGGCCCTCCTCACCAAATGGGCCCAGATCCAAGGTCCATAATAATAATTGGGCCCAATTACTCTATCCATAATTTCCAGTTATGGTCCATAAATCCAACAGCCCAATAACAACCCAAACTATAATGCCCAAATTGAAAATGCCACAGATGGGGTACGCTGGGCGTACTCTTCTTGGTACGCTAGGCGTACAAGAATGTTCGCAACATGGGATTGGGACACTGGCCCGTTACGCTGGGCGTACTCATAGTCTCATAGGTTACGCGGGGCGTAACCTCACTGCTCAACAACATCACATAATGTCTTAATGGTTTAAGCTCTTACACCCAAACTTCAGATCCTTAGGCCAAATATGATTAGAATTCATAAAGTCTCAAACTTTATCACTTGGGACGTCCATAAAGCTCTTAATCCAAAGTCTTAATCCATTAAGACCTACTAATCTCACACATGGAACAACCACAGCCCTTAGGACCTCATTTTTCTCACTCAAGACCTCTCCTAAGGTCTGAAAGGACGGATAATCTTGACCAACTCGAAACATGCAACAAGATGAGGACTTTTGGGACAAGAATGGTGCCAAAGCTTCACAACACATAGATCTACACAATATGAATGTCAAGCAAGAAACTTTATACCTCAACTAGGCTCCAAAGGATGATGTCTTTCCAGATCTATAAGCTCCAATCGTTCCTCTCCTTCTTTGACAACTTCTCCCTTCTTCTTCTAGCTTCTCTTTTGCCAAAATAAGTTTTCCAAGACCAAAAACACCCAACAATGGAGGAAATACAGATGTCTAGGGTTTCTGGAGGTAAGAGAGTGTCTATGGAGGCTAAGGAGGAAGCCCTTATGTTCCTTATATAGTGGTTGCCCTTAAAATTAGGGTTTGGGGATTCTGAGAGTACGCTGGGCGTACTCAACCTTGCCCCCCGCGTTTCTTTCCCTCACTACGTTGGGCGTACATCCAGCTTAAGTTGGGCGTACCCAGCCGAACTCAAGCACGCATGAATGACATGCATGGAACCTTTTTCCACTTTTTCCATTAAGAGCTACAATAAATATCATCTTCAAAACCCCATAAATCCTCTACTCTAAACCCGCTCCCGATAAACTTTACATTCACACGAGGGTGGCGAGAAGCCCTATGCTTCAATACACACACACACACACACCAGTCTAAATCTTCTTGGATAAAACTCATTTCCCGTAAAAGGACCAAAATTACCCTTCTTCTTAAATCTCAGGGACTCATAATTAAATACTTTAAGAACGGGGCTTTACAAATCTCCCCCACTTAAATTTGGCTTCGTCCTCGAAGCCTGCGGAAACTCTGCTCTAGAACTAGCCCCGCAATGCACTACCTGGCATTCACCGGACCAGGTTCCTCAAGACAGAACCATTGAAACCCGAAACCCAACTTTCCCTTTCTTGCTGACAGGATGACACATGCTTCAGCCTCAGAGAAACTCCCACGAGTTCTCCACCGTAATATCATACCCACACTGAACAGGCCCTAGCATCCTCGGGTTGGGAAAACTCGATGCACTGATGACACCTCCAAATACCCTCCAGGATGAATTTCCACCACATAAATCACAATCAAACAGAAAATCCGAGATTCCATCCCTGTATTCCTTCCGAAGCTCAGCAACCATCCAACTCGGGTGCGATTTTAATCATAACTTTGCACTACTGCTTTCACTTTCGTGAACTTACACTCCCTCTCGAAGCTACATTCCCCCTCCTTTCCCTTACCAAGGAAACCCACTTAGCTGCCTTGACACTTCCACAAGTGCCACGGTGCTCACTCAAAACTACACCGTTCTATATAGTATAACCGTCATCATGTGCACCACACATACTCTGGATCCGCTCGCGAAGACTCTCATGTCCATGCTCGACCTCCCACCATGATCAATACCCGGGGCCAGACCTTCCAACGCTAACATATTGCAACATACTCAATCCATTTCTTCGCACCGAACTAACGACACATGCAGAGTCTTCAGCATGACTGGACCGCCTTACCAGGCCTTCAGCCAAACTGGACCACTCTCAGAACCTTCAGTAGACCTGGACCGCCCTCCAGGGCCTTCAGTCTGGCTGGACCGTTCTCCGAGCCTTTGGCCTGACTGGTACGCCTACCGGCCTTCAATCTATCCGGACCGCACGATTAGCAATCAACGTTCCGAGTTACTCCTTCAGGAAGCTCCTCCCATGCATACTGTTCTAGCCCTCTAGGGGTTCCGAACTCTACCTCCATCCTACATACACAGTCCCGACCCGATCCCAGGCCTTCCACAATCAATCACTCTCGGTCTGTATCCCGTCGTGCACGCCTGCCACTTACTCATACCCGCCTACGCTTTTAGCTGACCGAAACACTACTCAGTCCCAAGCAGCTAAACATCCTATCATACTTATCGATCATCCGGAGAATTCTCCAATTCTCCCCCACTTAGAGCACTAACTATCAACCACTGGTCGCCATTACCGACCTCCCTCAACAACCCTTCATGACACAAACAATTACACGCGAACTGATTTCCATTAACACGAGCAACCTTCACAAATCTCATATCAACACTGATCATCCCGGGCTCGAAAGAAACTCGATCTTTAGCTAACCACTCCTCAGACTGCAGATGCTACCCGATATTCAAACCAAACACCCGATTCCCACTATTAACCCTCATGAATGATAACCAACGAAATTCCCAACACTAACCAATAACCATGCCATAAACCTCAAAAATCAATGAATACAATACCGAAAACCACACAACGAGACTAGCTGATAAACAATAATCCACAATAATCATAAAATAATAAGACATCAAGAAGAAACATACCCGCGGCTGAACCCGGCACTGCCCTGACCTCCTCCGCTGTAAGCTGGAAAGCACGACCCTGAGCCCTTGGGGGCTCCGCTCCACCCTGACCTCCACCCGTGATCCTCAATGTGGCCAGTGCTGGAGCCTGCACCAGTCCCGCAGCAAGCTGTGGACAGTTGACCCTCAAGTGCCCAACCTGATGACAATGATAACATATCCTCAAATCCCGACCCGGGGCTGCCTGCCGACAATCCCTTGCATAGTGCCCCTCCTTCCCGTACTTGCGGCATGCACCACCGGACCTACAAACTCCGGTGTGACAAATCCCACACTTTCCACAAGTGTGGCTGTTCTGATCTCCCAATCTAGAATCGACGGTCTTACGCTGTTTCGGCGCCGGCTGCGACTGCACCAGAGCCTGCCTCTGCTCTCACAACTGCAACTCAATCTCCAACTCACGCCGCCCGGCGGCCTCCTGCAACTCTAACAAGGTCTCGCGCCTCTATGTAGACACGAACTGCCTGATATCCCTCTTGAGCATACTCAGATATCGGGACATCTGAGCCTGCTCCGAAGCAAACTCGGGGCAAAACATCGCCCTCTCAGTGAACATCCTGGTGATCTCCGTTACCGACTCCGAATCTTGCTTCAGCTCAAGGAACTCCTGAGCCAATCTCTCCCTCTCAAGTCGCGGAATATAACGAGTGCTAAACATCTCTCGAAACTGATCCCATGAAACCGAAGCCTCTGTGCATCTGAATATGACCCCGTGGTCAATCTCCACCAATCCTTCGCCCCAAGCCTCAACAGGTTCAGAGCACACCTCACCCTCTGATCAGCAGGGCATGAGCACGTGAAGAAAAATCCTTCCACGTCTGACAACCATCTCATAGCAATAATTGGGTCCTAAACTCCATTAAAAGTAGGGGGCTTCGTATTATCGAAGTCCCGATACTGGAAACCTCTACGAGCTCCTCCCCCTGCCGCTGCTACAACAGATGTACCTGCTGCGGTAGCCGTCTCTGTGAGAGCCGCATATCGCTCATCAAAATACTCAACCATAGCGGTCTTGATCGACCCAAACAGTTCCGGCAGCTCGGCCCGGAATAACGCATCAACCTTATCATGCAGGATCTCACGAATCCTAGCATCCAACTCGGCTATGCTCATCTGACCAACAACCTCGGGAGGTACTGACCCGCCCTGACCTCCCTCTCCTACTCCTGATCCTGACCCGGATCCGCTCCCAGCATTCCTCGTGACCACCATACTGAAAAACACCACAAAATCTCAGATACTTCCCACTAACTCGGGAACTAACTCCTAACTCAAACCTAGAGGTCATGGTTTCCCTGGTACGTGTATGGGTCCTGTGCTTTCAGTAGTACGGGCCCATACTACCTTCCACACCTATCCATATTTGTATGAAGTACTACCACAACACCCTAGTGACAAATATACATAACAAGCGCTCAATCCTCACTCCTAGAGGAGCACTGGGAATCTCATACAGAAGGAAACCCTAGGCTAGCAGGCATCATAAAACCGGCAACATTATCATGAAATCCTGAAGATCCCTAGCCTAGTACGAGCATGTTGTTCTATCAAAGCTCGAAAACAAATATCATGTATGGTATTTTGGGGTTACTTACTGACTCCGGCTGATCGTACCTCCGCGTCCTCCTTTTACTTAATTTGAAAACCATTTTAAATTCTATTTTAAAAACTCTCCCTGATTTGAGACTAGATTCACACGAATGTTCCTCCAATTCACCCAAACCAAGGCTCTGATACCAACTTGTAACGACAATAAATTTCAACAAATTTTAAACTTTTCAAAACATCCCAATTTCTTTAAGTTTTTACAAAAAGGTATTCAATACATTTATTACCAGAGATTCCCAGAACCATGACATAAAACATAAACACGAGGAGCGGTACGATCACACCTTTGCCTTGCCACGGTCTCCTGAAGAACCTGAAAAACATTAAACCACAACTGCAAGCCCGAAAGCTTAGTGAGATACCCCCAAAATACCAATCGCATATACCATACACACATAACATGTTATATCATAACAAATCAAAGAACAACCATGCATATCGGGTCTACTGTGTGACTGGTCTGCCATATCGGGCCTTCAGTCCACCTAGTCCACCCTCTGTGTCTAGTCATGTCCCTTGAGTCTGCAGATTGGTTGGTACGCCCGCACTAGGCTTTCAACCCACCTGGTCCACTCTCTGAGTCTACAGTATACTGGTCCGCCCGTATCGGGCCTTCAGTCGGCCTGGTCCACTCACCGAGCCTCGGCACGTCTGGTCCACCCTCGAGGGGCTTACAGCCTATCCAGACCGCTCGCTGGACCTTCAGAACAACCGGTCCGCCCTGGGTGTGTTGTCCTACAGCACAAAGCAGGTCCCACCTCAACCCAACCCCAGTCAACAACCATGTGCACATAAACATACAATCATATAATAATTCACATTCAATCAAACCGATCTAGCAGATCACGTATCATAACATACTCTAAACAGGATACCGACCTAACTAGTCACTAGCATATACCATCCTAATACCCGGATGCAAACATAACAAGGCAACAACATAACAACGATACCCGGATTACAGTCCGATAAAGGGCCCGCCTTGGTGCCTTAGACCCTGTTGATATAGTGAGGATAACTCACCTCACGATTGCCGAAACTATGAACTAAAGAAGCAGATTCCCGAATCACCGACTCACCGAAAAATCCCGAACTAGCCATCATAACAAATAATCATTAGGCCAAACATACATCCACTTATTGGGCCAAGGCCAAAGTCCAAATCTCTTACAAAGCCCAATAGTACCCCAATTTACCAAATTGGGCCCTCCTCACCAATTGGGCCTGGATCCAAGGTCCATAATAATAATTGGGCCCAATTACTCTGTCACACCCCCAAACAAGAACGACGGAAACGTTCGGGGGCGGAGGACGTCATATTCAGTATCATAACAGTTCATAGAAAGGAAAGTACACACCACCATATATATATTAAAGTTTCCAAGATGTTTACATAATTGTATTCATTACATGTTCAAAAGATAAATACATAAACATCATCCAAAAGAAGTAATTAACGCCAGCGCGTTAATCCAAAAAGTTGATTTCCAAACCTGCTTAGCGGTTCCCTGAGAATACAAGTTATTCAAAGAAAAAGTGTCAACAATTAAGTTGGTGAGTTCATAAGTAGTTTAGAAAAATTGGATGCCATTCCAAAATGGGTGTATATTTTCCAGAAAACGCAGCATTTCAAATGTAAAGAGTTGTGATTTGTTGTGTTGAAAGTGAATGTATTAGATCCAGAAAATCCCATATTTTCCCTAATGGTTGAGATACGAGTTGTTATGTTTTCCAAGAAAACCCTTATTTTCTTATAAAAGTATGAAATGCATGTAAATGTTCGTGTTATAAGTTGTAAATAATTGCACCAGGAAAATCCCTTATTTTCCTATTAGTTGTTTGGTTTGTATGCAGGAGAAACCCTTATTTTCCTAATATAATTGGCAGTCTCTAAGACCGAAAAATCGCAAGAAACCGACGTTCTCAAAAGTTGTGTCATAGTTTTATATACTAAAACTATACGAAGATCGCATTTATTAGATGAAGAATAGTTTTAATAGCTACTCGTTCATAAAAGCATAATACCATAATAATTGTATATCCTATGAGTTTTATAACCATACTAAACATAATATGCCTGTGACGACGTTCTTCAGGCGTCGCAGCGTTATGACAACTGTCACCCCAAAAGACGGACTGTAGCTAACAGTCAGGGCGCGGGATCATGACTTCCCGTATAGATCTATACACATTTGACACGTTCTCCAAACGAGAGACTCTGGTTATAGACAGGACTTGCAACATTACTTTCTAATAAAGAAAAGTAACGTTTGAAGATATACACGTCTCATGGATTCTCAACTAAGCCCGTATTAAAGTGAGAGTTTTCTATGCAAAGTTTATCCTTTTTCACAATGTTTGACAAAGCAAAATCATAAGTTTTTAGAATGTATAAAACGACTTAACAATGAAAGTTACTTTGAATTCATTATATACTTTGTATAATGTTTGATGCACGTAAAGTATGACAAGAGTTTTCCATAATAGTAATGAGTTCCAAGTGATTTATTCGATAAAACAAGTGAAGTGAAACTTTATAAAATACACGATAATAACCGTATGTTTACTTGTATTCCCCCCATTAAAGAGTATAAAAGCATTTAAAATGTATTTAAAGTGTGTTTGAAAGGGGTATGAACTCACTTGAAAGTTTGAAGATAGCAAGATGGAAAACCGGGCAGAGTTTCGTCTCGGGAAATGGATTTTTCTCGGAAATCTCGGGATTCCTCGGGAGAAAAATCGACCTTCGGGACTTACACAAAATGACCAGGGCTTCGGGGTAGTGCGAGCACGGAAAACGAGGTAAAACGCAAGAAAAAGGAGAGAGAATGAGCCCTTTTCCCGGGAGCCCTCGCATCCCTTTTATAGGGGGCTGAGCAGCATGCGTACGCGGCGCGTACGGGACGTCATCGCTGACCGCATCCTCGGCTGCAGCGTTTCGGACGGGACGGGGGAGGGGGTAGCTCGCATAGGGGCGACGTGGACGTTCCGAGGCCGTTGCCTCGAGTACGCGGGGCGTACGAGGGTACGTGGCGCGTACTACGGCCCTAGGCTGACTCCCCTTCGGATAATACCGAATTTTTAATAAAAATTATATATAAATTATTTATCAAACTTCAAAAATTCATATCTCCTTCATACGAACTCCGTTTTTGACGTTCTTTATATCCCCGCGAAGGTGAGACTACAATCTACAACTTTCATTTAGATTCCGTTGGCAAATTCCGAAATTATTTTTATTATTTATTTATTAAAATGACGTGATTAAGGAATTTCTTTAAAAATTCATAACTTATTCATACGATGTCCGATTTGAGCGTTATTTTTATGCATGTTTGTAGTTTAACGATATCTATGACTTTCATTTAGACACCTAAGGTCAGAAAGTGTTTTATTGAAACTTTGCGTTTTTACGCAACTTCGTATTGCCGGTTTTTGTCGGATAACTTAGAATGGTTATAATTTCTTCGTTATAACTCGGATTTTTGTGTTATTTATATGTTTGGAAACCTTAAGACGATACCTACCACATAGTTTACTCCAAATAGAGTTTTTTAATACTTCATTTTTCGATGATATTCTAATTCCTTTCTCAAAGAGGTTACAAGACTCGATTTTTACTGACTTGAAATAATGGGTTGTTACATACTCTATCCATAATTTCCAGTTATGGTCCATAAATCCAACAACCCAATAACAGCCCAAACTATAAGGCCCAAATTGAAAATGCCACAAATGGGGTACGCTGGGTGTACAACACTGTTCACAACATGGGATCGGGACACTAGCCCGTTACGTTGGGCGTACTCATAGGTTACGCGGGGCGTAACCCCACTGCTCAACAACATCACATAACTGTTGGAATAATGTCTAAGACTGCAACTATATTAGGCAAGTATTTTATCCGGTTGTGCATGGTCTTTTTGGGTTGCCTTCACCATAGCAACTTGATGGATGATTTCTTAAGAGAGAGTAAATATTATAAGGAATAATATATGGTTATTTGATTAATATAAGTCATAGATTAATTGGAATTAATTTGGTGACTTAAAGAGATTAATTAAATAAGAGGGTATAAACTGTCAATTGTTTGATAGTTACACTTTAGACTATAAATCCTTATCCATGATAGGATGGACGATTTCTAGGGCTTGGATAAGCCAAAATCGTCCATAGGGTTATCAAGGAAAGGATATGGATCAACTTAAAGTCTAAGTTATCCAATTAGGGTTAAAGCTGTAATCCTTAAGGAGTCTACAAGTATAAATAGACCCTAGGGGTGAGGGAATTCGAGACAACATCTAAAGTAGAGATACTCTGGCCGAATTCCTCCCCTCTCCTCTCTCCTAAATCATCTTGCTTGCTATTGGTGTTTGTAAGCCATTAGAGGAGTGACATTTGTGACTCTAGAAGCTCCAAGACAACAAGATCAACAAGGAATCCAAAGGTATGATTCTAGATCTATCTCAATGTTGTTATTTAACCTAATTAGCCATTAGAAGTCTTGGATTCAAAGCATGTTTAATTAGAAAGCCTAGATCCGAGCAATAGGGTTTTGCATGCGCACATAGGAAAGTTCTTATGGCTAAAACCCATCAGTGGTATCAGAGCCTAGCTTGGTTTTCTTTAAATTGTTGCTTGATTAACTGAAACAAACCTGCAAAATTCGATTTTTGGGTTTCTGAGTCATGGACTCGGCGAGTTCCAAAGTGGACTCGGCGAGTAGGCCTGACTCGGCGAGTCCCTTTGTGTACTCGGCGAGTCCGGGCGTCAGGATTAGGCAAAACCGGGATTTTTTCATGTTTATCTTATGGAAACTTACCTTAATCATATTAGATCAACCCTAATCCGATTTTTTGATATATATGACTATAATCTTGATCTAATTAAAGATATTTATCATCTAATAAAATATTTAATTTACTTATATGATAATTGATTAATTATTTTGATAATTATCTTAAAAGAAATCTTGGATAAATCAAATAAAGATAATTAGGATATTAATTGTTAATTGGAATTATTTGTTATTTGATCCTCCATGTTTTAAATGTTTAAAACTTGCCCTCAAGTTTTGAAATTTATATTTGTGATTAAAAGGTTTTAATTTAGACAACTTAAATTTCAAAACCCTACGTTTTAAAAGGTTTAAAACACAACCTTATACTAATATGATATTAGTAGAATAATATATATATGTATAACTAAATGCTAGTCTTACCGTTAGTAGGCCTCATTCACGAAGCCGATCTATAAGGTGGGTATAAGGTTGTGGCCTATAAAATGGCGCTTAATGGGTGTACACTCCCACCCACCGCTTGCTTGATTGGTGGAGGGTCGTTAGCCGAACGGGTAGGATAGGGCAACCTCATCCTCTCATTAAAAGTATAATAAGAAATACAAAGTAACTACACGTTTTAAAAATTTCCCAATCTTAGTTACTTTAGGAAAAGTGAATTGATGCAATCCCATGAAATTACACTTTGCGCCCTTGCTAAGAAGTTAGTGGAGCGTGTGTGGTTCACCGGCACACTAATTGGTTCTAAGCAAAGGTGGCAAAGGGTGATTCATTATTTATCATAGTTCGATGGAGCGTGTGTGGTTTACCGGCACATCGAATAGGTGATCGTTACAATGAAGGCACCATGTGAATTTGCATGGTAATTCACACCCGCTTTGTGATCCTCGGCATCCCAGTCACAAACAAGAGGGGCATATTGAGATTTAAACATGTCATTGAATAGTTTCAATGAATCTCATCCGAACCTAGGAATTCTCAATACACTTAGGACTAATAGTCTAGGTTTTGTAATGGAGAATTAGTGAATCGTCATTCACTTACCTTCAATTTATTTTCATATTAGATTACGGCATCCCTTTTCTAATATGTAAATGTTATTGTTGGATCCTAACCCTAATTTTTTCTTATTGGGTAATAATTAAGGATTCTTATTCTAATCTATCTTTGTCCTTTCAATAGATGTCGAACGCAAACAACGCTGCTGCTGGTTCTTTCACGTTGATGAGCCTTTGCTAAAAGGTCACCTTCGATGGAACGAACTTTAGTGAATGGATAAGATACATTCGCACCATTGCTCGCTATGAGGATAAGGAGTATGTCCTCGATGAAAAGCTTGAGAAGATCAACCCCGAAATCACTACTCCGGCCGAAATCACCGCTTTTGAGACTCATGAGCGAGATGCAACGAAGGTACATTGCATCATGATTTCCACCATGAACTCTGAATTCCAAAAGTCCTACGAGGACATGTATCCATACGAGATGCATCAAGACTTATTGGAGAGATACCACCAAAACGCGAGACAAGAGCGTTATGAGATTTTCACTAACATGATCTCCGCTAAGATGGGTCATGGAGAATCTCTTACCGTGCACCTGCAAAAGATGCAAAGGTATGTCGATCGCCTTTTCAAGTTAAATGTTGACTTTGGGGAAGACTTGGCGATCGACATGGTGCTTCACTCTTTGCCTCCGATGTACAACCAATTTAGGATGACCTACCACATGAACAAAGAGGAGGTCACCCTAAGCAAACTCCAAGGTCTTTTGAGGGTCGCTGAGAGCAACTTCAAAGACAAGTCTGTTGCACCTACTCCCAATCCGTCTGCTGCTCCTGTCTTGGCAATTGGTCAAGGAAAGGGAAAGAAGAGGAAGGCTTCATCAAAGAACTATCGCAAGGTTAAAGCCCGAGATGGTGCCTCTTCTAGTGGGACCAAAGTTGATCCCTCTAAGCCCTATCCTAACCCGAAGGAGGTAGAGTGCCACCACTGCCACAAGATAGGACATTGGAAGAGAAGCTGCCCAGAATACCTGCAAGCAATCAAAGAAGGAAAGATCAAGCCATCTTTTGCAGGTATATACACAATTAAATCTAATGATTCTAATCATGCTATTTCTTGGGTTCTTGACACCGGTTGTGGTTATCACATTTGTTCAAATGTGCAGGGACTAAGAAGAAGTAGGGATGTGGAGCAAGGAAGGATCAATCTAATCATGGGGAATAGAAGATCGGCGCCTGTTACCAAGATTGGAGTGTATTATTTAGTGCTTAGGAATAATTTATGTTTAGATTTGAACAATTGTTGATATTCGCTAGAAATGGCTAGAAACATCATTTCATTTCATGGTTTATATAGACAAGGATTTAGATTTTCTTTTAATAATGAGAATGGTTCTATTTTGGCTTATCTAAATAGTGTCTTTTACTTTGCAGCTATACCATGTAATGGAATATATGAAACTGTTATGATTGTTGATAACTTAGGAAATGATGTTTTGAATATTGATTCTTCCACTAGTTTGGAGAAAGCATCCTTGTGGCATTGCCGTCTTGGACATGTTAACAAGAAACGCATAGCCCAACTCCAAAAGGATGGAGTGTTGGAGTCATTCGACCTTAGGGAAGTTGACACATGCGAGTCTTGTTTACTTGGAAAGATGACTAAGTCACCCTTCACAAATACTTGTGAAAGGGGTGAGGGGCAATTGGACCTAATACATACCGATGTATGTGGACCCTTTAGATCAACCACGAAGGATGGGAACCGCGTCTCTGTGACTTTTACCGATGATTATAGTAGATATGGGTACATCTATTTAATCAAGCAAAAGTCAGAAACCTTTGAAAAGTTCAAAGAGTTCAAGAATGAAGTGGAGAATCAATTGGGCAAGAAAATCAAGATGCTTCGATCTGAGCGAGGAGGAGAGTACCTAAGTCTTGAATTCCACGATTATCTCAAGGAGTGTGGAATAGTTTCGCAATTGACGCCTCCTAGGACACCGCAGTGGAATGGTGTGGCAGAAAGGCGTAATCGAACCTTATTAGATATGGTTCACTCTATGATGAGTCGTGCTTCACTACCTATCTTCTTTTGGGGGTATGCCTTAGAGACTGCCGCCCATATCCTTAACCGAGTCCCTACTAAGAAGGTTGCCAAAACACCTCACGAGATGTGGACGGGGAAAGCTCCCTCGCTGGCACATATCAAGGTTTGGGGTTGCGAGGCTTTCGTAAGACGAGATACTCACGACAAGATTGAACCTCGAAGTGAGCGATGTATTTTCATCGGCTACCCGCAGACATCCTTTGGATATCTCTTCTGTAGACCGAAAGACAATATTGTCTTTGTTGCGAGGAGAGGAGTTTTCCGAGAGAGAGAGAACTCATAAGCCAAGGAGACAATGGGAGGCAAATCGAACTTGAAGAGATTCAAGAGTCGATAGATGAAGGAACCTCTACCGCTGGCATTCAACCCGAGGAGGAAACTCCGGTTGAACCGATTGACGAATCCTTACCTCTTAGAAGTTCCGATAGAGTTAGAGTTCATCCCTAGTTCTATGGTTTTCATATTACTACCGAAGGGGACACGTATATTAGTGATGGTACACTAATAAATCTTGATGGACCCAATAGCTATAAGCAAGCCATGGCAGGCCCGGAGTCTGCAAAATGGAAAGAGGCAATGGATAGCGAGATCCAATCCATGTACGATAACCAAGTTAGGAATTTGGTTGGTTATGTGCCCGGACGTAAGACCGTTGGGTGCAAGTGGATCTTCAAGAAGAAGACCGACGTGGATGGGAACGTACATACGTATAAAGCGCGATTGGTTGCGAAGGGCTTTACTCAAACTCCGGGAGTTGACTATGATGAGACCTTCTCACCAGTTGCGACGATTAAATCTATTAGAGTGATGCTAGCAATTGCCGCATTTCATGATTATGAGACTTGGCAAATGGATGTCAAGACCGCCTTCCTTAACGGAAAGTTGGCTGAGGATGTTTACATGGCTCAGCCAGAGGGATTTGTGAATCCGAAGCATCCAAATAGAGTATGTAAGCTTAAGAAGTCCATTTATGGACTTAATCAAGCGTCTCGCAGATGGAATCTTTGCTTCGATGAGAAAGTCAAAGAGTTTGGATTTGTACAAAGCGAAGACGAATCTTGTGTATATGTCAAAGCCAGTGGGAGTATAGTAAGCTTCCTCGTTCTATATGTCGATGACATATTACTCATAGGAAACAACATCCCGACTCTGCAGGAAGTCAAGTCCTAGCTCGGAAGGACCTCAGAGAGGCTTCTTACATTTTGGGAATAAGGATAGTAAGAGAACGAAGTAAGAGACTAATTGGACTTAGTCAGAATACTTACTTAGAGAAGGTACTAAAACGTTTTAGTATGGAAAACTCAAAGAAGGGAGAACTACCGATACAAGGAAATGCCAAGTTGAGTAAGACTCAAAGTCCGAGTACCGAAGCTGAAATAGCAGAAATGAGCCGAATACCATATGCTTCCGCAGTTGGCTCAATCATGTATGCTATGACTTGTACTCGCCCTGATGTAGCCTTCGCTTTGAGCATGGTTAGCAGATATCAAGGGAACCCTGGCAAAGCTCATTGGATTTCGGTGAAGAACATCCTTAAGTACCTTCGGAGGACGAAAGAATGGTTCTTAGTCCTTGGAGGGAGTGATGACTTGACGGTGCGAGGGTATAGTGATGCCAGTTTTCAGACCGATAGGGACAACTACCGTTCGCAGTCGGGCTGGGTCTTTACCCTAAATAGAGGAGCAGTAACTTGGAAGAGTTCCAAGCAAGAAACCGTAGCTGATTCAATGTGCGAATCAGAGTACATCGCAGCGAGCGAAGCGTCGAAGGAGGCGATATGGCTAAAGAACTTCATTGGTGATCTTGGATTTGTGCCTGCCATAAAGGAGCCCATGGAGATTTTCTGTGATAACGAAGGTGCGGTTGCCTTGACCAAGGAACCAAGGGATCATGGTAGATCTCGATATATGGATAGAAAATATCACTTCATTAGACATTGTGTAGAAGAAGGACAACTCATAGTTAAGAGGATATCATCAGAAGATAACCCAGTAGATCCGCTTACGAAGGGACTGAGTAGGGTTAAGCACTTGCAGCATGCTAGGAGTATTGGGCTGAAGGATGATATTTGTATAGATTAGATAGTATTTAGAAACGTATAATAGATAAATGTAATTAACATTTGATGATTAAATAAAGGAGTTTTATTTATAAGTAAAGTTACTGTCATATGTTGATTTGTTTAACTATTGTTTCACTTTGCATGTTTTGACTTCCAGAATAATTGAGTTTATTAGGAATAATCAAATTATTCAAATTGTCTACAATCGTTCATATTTTGGAAGTAGATATTAATGAAGATTGTCATGAATTGGTTTGTAGATTGTCTAAATGGTGTTAGACATAGCAAAGGGTTGCTGCAACGTTCATGAGTGCTTATGAATTGGTTTTGAGCATTGGAACAAACCCGCGCTTGCTGGAATCACTTTATGGAATACGATATAAAAGGTGATCGCAAGATGATAATATCATATAGTCTTAAAACCTAGATATATGGTTTATTATTTGTTAATTGATTGTACATTGATAATGCGAAAACGCATCAGTAACTTGGTGTTATAAAACGCATTGTTGTGTATAGTTGGTTAATGAATAAGTAAATGCATATAAGTCGAAGTTTATCTGTAAATTTTATCCTAAGAGGGTAGAAGAGATATCTTGGCCACTCGATGATTTGATTTGACTTATGTGCCAGGCCCGATTAGAACTGAATTGATGTGTTTGATTAAGTTCTATGTCGAATAAATCGGAGATCGAGAAATCAAATGCTAGACTAACCATTCCATAGGATTGTCAGCATGATATCTAACAGAGGACTGTACGATCCCTTATCTAAAGGACAAGATTGATTAGATCAGAGTTTGATAGCGTCTTTGAGAGCTACAATTGCAAACCGAATTGTACTTGTATAGTTACTAGACTTATCCAAGTGGGAGACTGTTGGAATAGTGTCTAAGGCTGCAACTATATTAGGCAAGTATTTGATCCGGTTGTGCATGGTCCTTTTGGGTTGCCTTCACCATAGCAACTTGATGGATGATTTGTTAAGAGAGAGTAAATATTATAAGGAATAATATATGGTTATTTGATTAATATAAGTCATAGATTAATTGGAATTAATTTGGTGACTTAAAGAGATTAATTAAATAAGAGGGTATAAACTGTCAATTGTTTGATAGTTACACTTTAGACTATAAAGGATGATGTCTTTCCAGATCTATAAGCTCCAATCGTTCCTCTCCTTCTTTGAAAACTTCTCCCTTATTCTTCTAGCTTCTCTTTTGCCAAAATAAGCTTTCCAAGACCAAACACACCCAAAAATGGAGGAAATACGGATGTCTAGGGTTTCTGGAGGTAATAGAGTGTCTATGGAGGCTAAGGAGGAAGCCCTTATGTTCCTTATATAATGGTTGCCCTTAAAATTAGGGTTTGAGGATTCTGAGAATACGCTGGGCGTACTCAACCTTGCCCCCCGCATTTCTTTCCCTCACTACGTTGGGTGTACCCAACCAAACTCGAGCACACATGCATGGCATGCATGGAACCTTTTTTTGCTTTTTCCATTAAGAGCTATAATCAATATCATCTTCAAAACACCGTAACTCCTCTACTCTAAACCCACTCCCGATAAACTTTACATTCACACGAGGGTGGCGAGAAGCCCTATGCTTGAATACACACACACACACACACACCAGTCCAAACCTTCTTGGATAAAACTCATTTCCCGTAAAAGGACCAAAATTACCCTTCTTCTTAAATCTCAGGGACTCATAATTAAATACTTTATGAACGGGGCATTACATTAGATCTTTACACAAACGATTAGTGTTTGATGTGGAGAGTTCTGAGAGAAATAAGGATGAAGGGAAGCTGAATGAGATGCTTAAATAGGGTGCAATCCCTTAGATTAGGGTTTTGTCCAGTCAAGGCCTACTCGTCGAGTCTACTTGCTGACTCGTCGAGTAGGTCATTAAACTCCCGGGTCCAAGTCGCTCCTACTCGTCGAGTTGGCCAACAACTCGCCGAGTTTGAGGCCAAAAATGAATAATACATGAATGAAATTCATACCAGAAATTGGTTGCTACATTTATATTCAATAATCTAGCTACAAGCAGATAGTTGTGTCGCTTTTTTACATCCAGGCCACAATTCTTTATCGGTTGCATCTAGCATATCAAAAAAAAAATTATCTAGTGCATTTGGCTCCTCTTCAGGATTACTATTATTTAAATCAGGAGCCATTGCATCTATTTCCATTTTTCTATAAGAACATGCACCTTCATTAAAATTGGTGTTTGAATCATCCACCCCAAAAAAAGTATCGTCATCATCGATTAATGTTTCACCATGTTTATCCCAAAACCAATATTCCTCAACAAAACCAAACTTATATAAATGATGCTTAACAGTATCAACTTCTGTATATGGTACGTTACGATATTTGATGCATGGCCATTTGATTTTATCTTTCTCCATGAACCTAGGTTGACTGGTAGCAAAATCTACAAAAATTTTCACTCCTTGTACGAAAACACGGGATACACAACTACGATTATCTTTTCTTTCATACATCCACTTTATACTTTGATTGTTCATTGTATTTAATATTTAAAGTAATGTAGAATTTTAAATAACACAATATTTTACCTTAGTAGAATGGTTTAATTGAGATCGACACTTGTAGAATACACATGCAAACAAAGTGTGTATCGATTAGTGAACCTTCGACAACCCTTGATTTCAATGTGTTGGATGGATACTAGGTCAAACTATTGGGTAGACATTATTCAATATCAGGTTAAAACCCATGTAGTATACGAATAATTATAATTTTAAATAACATTCGTAATAAATATAGATATAGAGCTACTTAAAATATAAATTCTATATACGGTATTTTCCTTAATAACGACTTGATTAAACACTTATTTTTATTTCCTTAGAAAAAATGGCGCCTTCACTATAGAGATTGCAAATAGACCAAAGTGCCCTTGAAATCAATCCACATTTGTGATTAGTAAGTCTATTTTAGTCAAAAAACATAATTCAAACAATATAACCTATTATAGGTCACAGTGGACTTTTGGTTAGTAAAATGACAAAGACAAAAATAACGTACATATAAAACATATATATATATATATATATATATATATATATATATATATATATTAGCATTTAATAAATTTAAAAGTATGTATTCCCATTACATCAAAATACATATACTATATGCATCACTAATTGTGTGAATCAAACAACTATTTTATATATATATATATATATATATATATATATATATATATATATATACACACTCGAAACTAATGTCAAACATCAAAGCAAACTTAACGAAACACACATCCCAAAAACAAATATCACAATTTAACAACCAACTGTATTGATTCATAAAAGTTGTTCTATAACTGCTCACAGAAGGATGCTTTGCATAACTTCTATATAAGCAATGGAACTTTATCTCCTTTGTTCTCCTTACCAAGTAGTTTTGAACGTTGTTACAGGTGTGTCTTAGATTCCAACTTCTTCTAGTATTAACGTAGGCATTATTTAACATGATCAAATCTTCTTGCTTTCTTTCAATGCCTTCGACCATCAAAATCATTCCTAGAACGAAGATCATATCCAACTGCCCCTGATCGGCTGCATCTTGAAGCAATTGTTTCCCTACTATTTCTTCCCCTATCGTAAAATACTTCGCCTGACATACAATAAGTAATCCTACAATTTTAAAAACACATAAAAAACTAATTGAATTCGCAATTATCCAATTGCTTAAAAAAAGAGTATCATTCCATCATTTAAGAGTACGTGTGGGTTGTTCAACTTTTTGCATTTGCTTGTGACTTGATACTGGTGAACACTTAATGGACGAAACCTTATTCAATTTGTGTCAATGATTTTATATAATGCGTCTGATGTTATAGAATCCCTAAAGAGTTTGCAACTATATATATATATATATATATATATATATATATATATACACACACATACACACACTTCATAAATGGTGTGAAGCTCAGTTGCTCCAAACAAACCAAGAAAAGCCTCAAAGGAAGCAAAGTGTGTAGTAGTCTCTAAAATTGTAAGTTCTTAAGTGTCTTAATAAAAGTCTTATTGTTTCCCATATATAGAGTCGTGTTCAACAAGGAAAGGGGATATGAATCGAAGGGATACAAATCAACTGCCATAGTAGTGAATGAAAATTAGAGATGGAGGCTCACAAGCTGCTTAATCTGGGTTTGTTTGATTTGATCGATAAATCACGAACGAGCTGTCGTCTCCGGTGTTTGACGGTGTCGCAAGGGAAATAGGGGGAGACGAAAGCAGCCATACCCTTTTTCTTTCTCATCCAGCTTCCAGGTGCGAGGAAGGATGAGGTCTGATGGTGAACAACAAAATTGATGGCGAGGCAGGAGGTGGTGGAAGAGGCGGCAAAAGGGGGTGTGAAGGGTCACATTTGGTCAATTGATTCGCGAGAAGGCCATCTCCATAATCGACGAAGAAGAAGTAGTGAAGATGGGAAGAAGCCGTAAATCCCTTTTCCAGCTCCGTTGGTGATATATGAAGGAGGAAAGGACCTCCTGGGATTGGCAGGCTGAATGAAGAAGAAAGAAAACGAGGGTTGGTCCATCGATTTGCTGGGATGAGATGCGAGGCTCATTGCTCCATTTTATAATAGGATTTTCTTCTTCTTCTTTTTGTAATTTTGACTGTGAAGTTGAATCAACAAGTATATATGGGTTTTTGGGTTTAATTATTTGACAGATATTCGATGGGTGTTTATAGAATTAACTGGGTTTGTTGTTTTCATAGGAATGTGAGAAGAACACCAATGTGAAACTGCCATGGTCTTGCTAGAAACGAAGAAAAAGAAGAACCACAGAAGTGCACTTATTCCTTTTTTTGTGTGTCGTTTAAATATTACTTTTGTGTGTAATTGGGTATAAGTTCTTATGTATAATTTTTGTTTTGGTTTGATTGTTCATTTTTGATTGAGTGTTCTAATGGTTGAATAAGAATGCAGGTAACCTAACCTGTTCCTGATCAATTCGATTTGCAGGAAACAAGGAAGAAGTAGAATGAAGGCGTGATCTGGTGTTCATATGGCAGCTCATGTTTTGTTTGTATGGATTTAAAATAAATTTTACTTCTTTTGTGTATAAACTTCTTTGCGTATAAAAATATGTTTAACTGTTGTGTGTAAAATGGTATAACGTGGTTATTGTTTTTTAACATGTAAAATGTCAGCAGGCGGACCACCTCTGCAAACATGTGCAAAAGAAGAGGTGGACCGAACATCTGGTGTCTGTAATAAGAAGACCGTTTGTTTTCTAAGATATGCGGACTGAACTGAAAATTAAATAAATTAATTTTTTAAATTTAAAAGAGTTATTCAACAATAAATTAAATAATTTTTATTTTAGTTTATTTAATCTATAATCATATAATCAAATTTCAATATTAAAAAATCACTTTCAAAATTATCTGATATATATGCAAGATAAATAAAAATAACATCCGTTAAGATCATAGTGTTTATAATCATCCAAATATGTGTATTGTCACTTTCAATAAACTTCCATTTACATAAAAAACATCCTAATTATATATGTACAATACATATTTTTTATTCACTAGTTTAAACTTATAAAATTTCATTTAAAATACAATCAAATTGCAACAAACTATCAACAACAATATTTTTTCCATTTCACTTGCAAAATAATCACATGAAGAACATATGTACATATATAAAGATGGTGTACTTAAACATATAAATGAATATGTTTAATAATAACTAGAATCCTTGAAATACCCTAGAGTTTCATAACGTACTTGTTATAATATGTAATGTCATATGAAAGTCACATAATTTTCTATCATGTAGTATTTATTGTGTTAACTGATTATTTCACAATAAAATAACCATAATACTTAACAAAAAATTTACACTAGTTTATACGTAACAATATGATAAATTAATAAATAATAATGCTCTTATAAAACTAGGTTTATTGTATTTTCGCATAAAAAGATAACTGGTTTGTATAAACAAAATATATTGGCATATGTATCCCCCATATATATATATATATATATATATATATATATATATATATATATATATATATATATATATATATATATATATATAATCAAAATATTAAAAAGCGGCCGAAAGCACTCACTCTTGAAGGAGTTTCATTTGTTCGAATTTGTTTTCTTTTGAGAAGCTTGTCGTGATAAACCGCAAATCCATGATTCTTGAACTTTGAAATATTTCTGGGACCATTTTGTAACAAATTTGAACTATTGGGGGCTGTTGGGTAATTTAATTTAACCAACATAGGACTGTTTTGGTTAAAATAATTCAAGGAGGGACAGGTATTGTAACTTGAACAACTTGTAGGGGCTGGTTTTAACAAATGGGTTTAATATTTGATGATTGCGATTTCTAAAATCAATACAGCAGGAGGGGATTATTTTGTCAATGCATTAAAGTTGAAAGGGAATTAGGGTTTTTTGTATAATAAATTCTCACGGAGGGACCATTTTTGATTAATGGCCCAAACCTAAACTAATTTAGGGCTTTTTAATCGCATCCCGTGTCTTTTGTTTGATCGGGATAATAGAAGAAGTCAGTATGATCGAATGAGGGCCAGATGAAAAACCCGAACGAAGGGAAAGGGGATACGAATCGACTGCCATAGTAGTGAATGAAAACTGGAGATGGAGGCTCGCAGGCTGCTCAATCCGGGTTTGTTTGCTTTTATCGATCGATCGATCGCGAAGGAGCTGTCGTCTCCGGTGTTTGACGATGTCGAAAGGGAAATAGGGGGAAGACGAAAGTAGCTATACCCTCTTTCTTTCCCGTCTGCTGCCAGGTGCGAGGAAGGATGAGGTCCGATGGTGAACAAGAAGATCAAAGGCGAGACAGGAGGTGGTGGAGGAGGCGGCAAAAGGGGGTGCGAAGGGTCGCATTTGGTTTATCGGTTCGCGAGAAAGCCGTCTCCGGAATGGACGAGGCAGAAGCAGTGAAGGTGGGAAGAAGATGTAAAGCCCTCTTCCTGCTCCGTTGGTGATGTGCGAAGGAGGAAAGGACCTCCGGGGTTGGGCTGGACTGAAGGAAGAAGAAAGAAAACGAGGGTTGGTTCGTCGATCTGCTGGGATGAGATACGAGGCTCGTTGCTCCATTTTATAACAGGATTTTCTTGTTATTTTGACTGTGAAGTTGAATCAACAGTTTTATATGGGCTTTTGGGTTTAACTGATTTACAGAAATTCGATGGGTGTTTGTAGAAGTGATTGGGTTTGTTGTTTTCACAGGAATGTGAGAAGAACGCCAATGGGAAACTGCCCTGGTCTTGCTAGAAACGAAGAAAAAGAAGAAACACAGAAGGGCTCTGATTCCTTTTTTTGTGTGTGGTTTTAATATTTCTTTTGTGTGTAATTGGGTATAAGTTCATGTGCATAGTTTTTGTTATGGTTTGATTGTTCGTTTTCGATTGAGTGTTCTAATGATTGAATAAGAATGCAAGTAACCTAACCTGTTCCTGATCAATTCAATTTGCAGGAAACAAGGAAGAAGCAGAATGAAGGCGTGATCTGGTGTTCATATGACAGCTCACGATTTGTTTGTATGGATTTAAAATAAATTTTACTTCTTTTGTGTATAAACTTCTTTGTGTATAAAAACATGTTTATTTTTTTGTGTGAAATTTTATAATGTGCTGAATGGTTTTTAACATGTAAAATGTCAGGCGACACCTCTGCAAACATCTGCAGATCCTGTCTGCACTAAGAAGACTGTTTGTTTTTTAAGATCTACTGACCGAACTGGAAATTAAATAAATTAATTTTTTTAATTTAAAAGATTTTTTCAACAATAAAATTAAATAATTTTTATTTTAGTTCATTTAATCTATAATCATATAATCAAATTTCAATATTAAGAAATCACTTTCAAAATTATCTGATAAAAATATACGCAATATAAACAAAAATAACATCAGTTAAGATCATAGTGTTTATAATCAACCAAATATGTGTATTGTCACTTGCAATAAACTTCCATTTACATATAAAAAAACAAAAAAAAACCGTCCTAATTATATATGTACAACCCGTATTTGTTATTGACTAGCTTAAAATTATAAACATTCATTTAAAAGACTATAAAATAGCAACAAGCTATCAACAACAATATTTTTCATTTCATTTGCAAAATTATCACATGAAGAACATATGTACATATATAAACGCGGTGTACTTAAGCAAGTAAATGAACATGTTTAATAATAGCTTGAATCTTTGAAATACTATAGATTTTCATAACGTAATTGTTATAATATGCAATGTCATATAAAAATCATATAATTTTATATCGTATAGTATTTATTGTGTGAAATGATTATTTCACGATAAAATAAGCATAATACCTAACGGAAATTTTATACTAGTTTATTCGTAACAATATGGTAAATTGTTAAATAATAATATTTTTATAAATTAGGTATATTGTATTTTCATATAAAAATATAATTTGTAACATCCCAAAATTCAAGGCCAAAAATTTTATTTTTAATATAAGAAAAACTTTAATAACTTTGTTCCAGACATTGAAAACATTTCAATTAAAACAAATAGCACAGTCAAATCTCAAAAATCACATACTGTAGAATAACATGGGTGAATGCATTGCGATCGTCCCGAGCTCCTTTTTTCTTGAAACTGAAGATACCTGAAACTAAAACTGTAAACCGTAAGCACGAAGCTTAGTGAGTTCCCCAAATACCTCATACCATACATAGGGGTGTAAACGAGCCGAATCGAACCGAACACTATAAAGCTCGAAGCTTGACTCGACTAAAATACTCGAGCTCAAAGCCTGGCTCGAACTCGACTCGAGCCTTGATTTTAAACTCGAGCTCAGGTTCGTGAAATACTCGACAATCTCGAGCTCGACTGGGCTCGGCTCGGCTCGACTAATATATATATATATATATATATATATATATATATATATATATATATATATATATATATATATATATATATATATATATTAAAAGCACTACATTAAATAATAACTATTAAAACATTCCATATTCTAATGTCTAAACTACCAAAAAAATCACAATTAAACGTCTAATATCAATATAACATCACCCATAGTCCATATATGTCATAAGTTTTACATATTTTCAAAATACCAAAAATAAACACTCTTTAATGCAAAATAGTATCAACCATTCAAGCATCTATGTCGTTTTTGCATACTTTCAAAATACAAAAAAGAAACATTTTTCAATGCAAAACAACTTTTAAGACTTCAAAAACATACCAACTCACTACCAAATCAGCTTCTACTTGTTGAAATAACAACAAACAACAATTATTTAACAACTATGTAACTTAAAAAACTACAAAATAAACAATAAAAAACTGCCAAAAACCATAAAAAAAAACTGCAAAAAAACTACAAAAAAAAAAAACAACAAAAACAAAAACAAAAAAAATTTTGTTTTCAACATTTTAAATAAACTTACTTATTATGGAATGGGAAAACTGATCTCCATTTGTTGCTTCTCTTTCTGAAATGTATAAACACAAGAATAATAAATATAATTGAAATTATAAAAACACATTAAAGGTGATGAAAACAAATAATCATACCGTTTTCTTTCTTTTCAAACCATAGAGGCTTCAACACCAATCTCCACCACAAAGTAAGACCTCTACCGATTCAGTAGCCAAAGATGCTCTATATGTGTCAATAACTCTACTACCCGCACTAAAAGTAGCATCCGATGCAACAGTGGTGATAGGAATTGCAAGTATATTTCGAGTCATGCGTGACAATATACAATATTTTAACGAATTTGACCGCCACCATTATAAAACATCAAATGGTATTAGATCCTCTTCACAAATGTAACAACTCCCTTCAAGATAATTATCTAAATCAGATTTTTGTGGTTGTATATTTTCACCTGTTCTTACAAATTGAGTGAACTTAGACCAACCGGAAGATGAAGCTTGAATAATCACATTGTTTCCTCTTAAACCAACACTTTCACCATTTCCTTCACCACTACTAGACTAATACTCATCTGCATATTCTTTGTACAATTCATATAAAGCTTTTTTCACTTTGTTTATATTTTCACAAGCTTCATTTTCAGGATACATCCTAGGAAAGCAAAACTCAATAACCCTCATTTTGCACCTAGGATCTAAAATAGCTCCAATAGACATCATTAAGTTGCAATCTCCCCAATATTTATCAAATTTTAGTTTCATGCACTTAACCATGTCATGAACAAACTCATCTTCGTAAGAATCTTCAAACTTCTTATCCAACAAAACTTTCACTCTAAAAATTTCATTAAGAAATAAGTGTGAAGTCGGATACTCACTCCCAGAGATGATATTATTCGCAGAGTCAAAAACTTCTAAGATTTCACATACCTTTTCCACCTTCAACCAATCATCATTATTGGGACAACAAAGATAATGTGGTTCTCTTTCTTTATACATTGGAAACACCTCTTTAAATTTGATTGCAACTGACAACATCTAATATGTTGAATTCCATCTTGTCTTGCATTCAAGAATAAGTTTTCTATGTGGAAATTGCAACTGTTGCATAATTTCAGAAAACAAATTAAGTCTCCCTTCATTTTGATTGATAAACGTGAAAATTTTGTGAATATCCTCAATAAGTTAGCTAATTCTAGAAAGTCCATCTTGAACCATAAGATTCAAGATGTGTGCACAACAACGTACATGAAACAACTTTCCTCCACAATGCAACTTTTTAACCCTTGAAAAAGTTTCAGTTAGGTTCCTAACAGCCGAATCGTTATTTGAGGCATTATCAACGGAAATAGTGAACACCTTATTCTCGATACCCCAATCCTTAAAACACTTGTAAAGATGGCCAGCAATCTCAAGCCCACGATGAGGAGGAGGTAAGTGAATAAAGCTAAGAACACGTTTTTGTAATTGCCAATTAGAATCAACAAAATGGCCTGTAAGAACCATATACTTGATTTTCTGATTGGTAGATTTCCACATATCAGTGGTCACACTAATCTTAGAAATAGACTTTAATAAATTCTTTAGCTTGTTCTTTTCTATCTCAAAAACATTTTCAGAGTTTTTTTCAATGGAAACACGTGAGACATTTTCCCATTCAAGCATTCCACACTTTTTCATCATGTTAAATCCTTCTTCCTCAACAATTGTGAAAGGATGCCCGTGCATAAGTATCCAATGCGCAATAGACTCTCTCATTTTCATAATAGCAAACTTTCCATCAGTAAGGGCGGGAGTAACATGTTTTTCTTGATTACATCCTGAATCAACTACTTGCAAAGTGATTTTTTGCTGTTTCAAGTCATGAGCTGCTTTTGGGGCACATGTCTTCAAGTGTCGTTTCAAATGACTAGTACTCGAGCTTGATATTATGGCGAGTTGATTTTTACAAAATCTACACTGTGCTTTCATAGTCCCATCAGGCATCTTAACTTCAATAAAATCTGCCCATACTAGAGAAGTATTTGGTCTCTTCTTCCTTTGAAAATGGGAACTCCCTTCATCTGCATTTTCTTCATTGTTAGTAGAAGGGTGTTTCTGTCATTTACCAAACCATCATTCTCTTGTTGCGATTTTGGAGCTGATGAATTCCATCTACAAATCAGAAAAGTTACCACACAAAAAATACATTAATACTTCAGCTAACAAAAAGCATTAATATTTCAGCCAACAAAAAGAAAAGAATTGAACAAAGTTCTAGCTAAAAATTTAATACCAAAATCATAATCATAAACAGTGTTAATCAGCAAGCTTGCATGATACTGAAACAATAAATTAAAGTGTTTTTTTTTTGTGTAAGCATAAGATGGTAATAAAATTGGTATGCAAGTACTAAAGGCTTAATAATGATTGGATCCAAAGAAGATTTATGTTATCACATCTGCATTCTACAATATATATTATTCTGGTATGTAATTCGAATTCACATCTACAATATATCTTATTCTATTATCACGTTTTATAGATTAGTTATTAAAAAACAAACGATAACTGTAATACACAAAAGAAAATTGACTAAGACTTAGATACATATCGACTAGTATAGTAAGACACAAAAGGAAATTGAGTCATCGAGTGTTATTGAAAGCTGGAAATCGGTTGTCACCTAGATACACCAAGACACAAAAGGAAATCGACTATTACTATAAGAAAATAATGAAATATGGACTTACATCGATGTTGTTCTCCGTTCTCAGTTCTTACTCAGCAACCATCGATGAAATAGAGGCTGGCAATTATGGATGTTGGAGCGGCGATGACGAATATTGATGGTGGCGATCGGCAGGCGGCATCCGATATGTGGAGCAGGAGATCAGTGGAGGTGGTGGCGACTGATGATTGATGAATGGCAATTTGCGTTTTGTGAAGGTCTGAAGGATAGAAAAGGGAGTAAAGGATTAAGGGCTTTTTTTGGGTTTGGGAATTAAGACGGATCAACGGATAGGAATAGAGATATCAAGGATTTTTTTTTTACTTTTTTTTATATTATTAATGATTAACAATTAATCAATTAAATGAATGGCATATATGTAAATTACACTAAGCTCGCGAGCCTTACAAGATGAGTATTTTAGTACTCGATCTCGAATCGATAAGGTACTCGAGTAGCTCGAGCTCGAGCCCCGATCGATTAAGGTCGAGTCGATTTCGAGTATTTTTCGAGTTGGTCTCGAGTTTCTCACGAGTTTTCCTGTCTCGCTTACACCCCTAACCATACATATCAACTGGGCCATACATGACATACATATTGTGAGCCATACATATCAAACATATCCATAATCAAGTAAGGTGCTATGTGCCAAATATAGTCTTGTCATTATGCCACGGACCGCACGTGGTCTTTCATGCCAAGCTTGGGGCCATCCCCTTGGTCATAAATACATGAGACAAGATCCACCTCATGGTCTTCCATGCAAGCAACAATAAGACAACTAGCATACATATTACTCTACTTAGCTAATTAGCATATAGTGTGCGAGAAGCGACCTCCTGGTCTTTCATACATAATAGCATACAGTGTCCTAGGAGCCACCTCCTGGTCTTTCATACATATTGTCTAGGGCTAACCCTCGGGTCTTCCTACCATACATAATAACATACTGTGTGCCAGGAGCCGCCTCCTGGTCTTTCATGTATGATGCCTAGGGCTAACCCTTGGGTCTCCCAATCATACATCAAAAAAGGGGCTGGCATTGGTGCCTTAGACCCATACAAACAGTGAGGAGACTCACATGAAGCAGCACGACATACAATAAAACCTCTGAATTTGCTAAGATGGGTTTCGGCTCTTTACACACCTACATCATAATAACAATTCTTACTTAGGTCATACTTCAAGTAGTACTCGATTTACACACTCAAACTTTACTTAATATATATTGGCTTCTTGTTAATCAAATTCTCCCATGTGACCAAATATTTAAATTTTAAAATACATAATCTATCTATCAAAGTTCTTGTCTTATATATTATTGAAATTCTATTAAATCAATATTATTAGTAAAAAGAATTTTAGTCAACTGAAAGAACTCACAATTATTAGTTCTTATAATTCAAGTTCATAGCCCATTAATAATAATTATGTCTAAGTTTTACTTGCAGTAAGGTCCAATATAGTTTGGCCCATAAAAATCAACAACTCAACACTATAGTTGACCTAATTATCATGGGCCCAAATGCTAGTTTAGTTCCATAAGTTTTAAGCCCAAAATAAATACCAGCCCAACTATTAATGAAGAGTCTGTTAGGTGAAGGAGTAACTCAACCCTCCCAAATCGTGTTGGATTAGTGTCTAAGTCCATAACTATTTTGGTATGTACTTGACCCGATGGTGCATGAGCCTTTTGGGTTGCCTTCACCAAAGCAACTTTATAGGATGAATTATAGAGAGAAAGGATTAAATATGATTTATTAATATATTATGGGAATAATATATTAAAGGAGAAATCATATTGTTTAATTAATATTAGTCAAGAATTAATTGATAATTAATTTTGTGGCTAAAAGAGATTAATTAAACTTAAGGGACTGGAATTGTAATTATAAGATAATTGCAATTGGGCTATGGATTACCTTATTATATAAGGTTGGACGAATTCTATGGGGAAACCCATAAGAAATCGTCCAAGGCCTTTAAGTAAAGGAGTCTATGGGTTGCTTAGGGCTTAAGCATCCAAATTAGGGTTTCCTTGTTAGATAACCCTAATAGCCTCATTATTTAAAGAGCCCTTATTCCTCAAAAACGTGGACAAGCTTCCTTCTAGGGTTTTGGACGAGTTTGGGCAGCCTCCTTCTCTTCTCCTCTTCATCCTCTTGCTATTGGTGTTTGTGAACTATTAGAGGAGTGACACTTGTGACTCTAAGCTTTCTAAAGTCATTACAAGAAGGAATTGTGATTGTTATTACTACATAACAATCAAGGTAATATCTTAAACCCATTATTATGTTAATATTGATTATCATATGCTAGATCTAGGGTTTATAGTCTTGGATAAACTACATGTACAATAGAGAAACCTAGATCCAAGCATTAGGGTTTGTATGAGCACATAGGATGTTCTTATGACTAAAACCCATCAGTGGTATCAGAGACTAGATTGGTTTCTATTGTATTGATGTATTATGTAGCTGAAAATCGTTTTCTAGCTTTCTGTTCGACCTAACTCGGTGAGTCACTACCTGGACTCGGCGAGTCATCCCTACTCGGCGAGTTCCAGAGTGTGACTCGGCGAGTCGGAGCGTCAGACAGAGGAAATTTTGGATTTTATTGTTGTTTTGCTTAAGGATAATTACCATATTCGTTTTAAACCTATAAAATACGAATTTTATTGTTTCTTAAAGAATATCCTTGCCAAAACACAAGATAATTACCAATTGATTAGATAAAAACTTCCTTATATGATAATGATTGGATTATTTGTATTAATTGGGTAACTTATTTTGCAAAAAATTTAAATTATGTCAAATATAGATAATGATGAAATTAATTGTTTAATTTATATTATTTGTTATTTGATCCTTGTATTATCTAATGTTTCAATTTTCCCCTTTAGGTTTTATAGTTTAAATTTAAACTCAAAAGTTTAGTTTTGAAATGTAAATAGTTGAAACCCTAATGTTTTGAAAAGGTTTCAAAACTTGCCGTCAAGTTCTGGAATTTAAATTTTGATTAAAAGTTTAATTTTGATGTATATTTAAATTCTAAACCCTAAGTTTTTGAAATGTTTCAAAACTTGTCCTCAAGTTTTTCTTGAATTTAAATGTTGATTAAAAGTTAATTTAGAAATGTTAAATGCTAAAACCCTATTATTGTTTTGAAAAGTTCAAATCACACCCTTATGGTTTTATTAATTAATTAAGGTGTATAATTAAAAGAGGTTTAATAAATCCATAAAAGTTTTTGGTTTACAATTTAATTAAATTAAAAGTATAATTATTAAATTTGACCACCTAGTATTTTAAAAGTGTAGAATACACCCTATACTATATATAACATTAAAAGTCTAAAATTATATATATGTATGAGTAAAAGTCAGTCTTACCGTTAGTAGGCCTCATTCACGAAGTTGGTCTATAAGGGGTGTTTAAGGAAATTGGCTATAAAATGGCGATTGAATGGGTATCCACTCTTACCCACCGCACTCTTGACTAGTGGAGAGTCGTTAGCTGAACGGGTAGGATAGGCAAAAACCTTCCATTATAAGTATGATGAAGTACAAAAGTAACTAAATGTTTTTACAAATTCCCAATCTTAGTTACTTTAGGCAAAAGTGAATTAATGCAATTCCATGAAATTACACTTTGGGCCCTTGCGAAGACGTTAGTGGAGCGTGTGTGGTTTACCGGCACACTAAATGGTTCTAAGAAAAGGTAGCAAAGGGTGACTCAATGTTTGTCATAGTTCGGTGGAGCGTGTGTGGTTTACCAGCACATCGAATAGGTGACTGTAACATGTGAGGGCACCATGTAAGTTTGCATGGTTATTCACACCCGCTTTGTGATCCTCGGCATACCAGTCACAAACTAGAGGGGCATATCGAGATTTAAACATGCCATTGAAAAGTTCAATGAATCTCAAAGGATCTAGGAGTTTTCATAGATTTAAAACCTAAATTTCTTTTTCGTTTTTCATGGTGGAAATTAGTGAATCGTCATTCACTTACCTTCAAATATTCTGCAACTAGATTACGGCACCCCTTTTCTAGGTTGTAGCGTATTGTGTTGGGTCCTAGCCTTAGTATATCATTTGGGTGATTTACTAAGGACTCAATCTATCAACTAACTTGAATTTGTTTTCTCCTGTTTTGTAGATGTCAAAGTTCGACAACTATGGTCTTCCCAAGTCCCGTGGAACAAGCATTCCACATGAAGATGATATTCCACGATTCGATCGAGGAACAAGAAATCATGCTTCACTTCCCCCTCCTCCTCTAGTTATTCCCCCTAACCCACAAGATCGAAGAATTGAAAGGTTCAATGTCACTAAATCCCTATTGGAAATGAAACATGAAGATGGTAAACCCGTGTGTGCCCACGTTCTAGGAATGAAATCACATATTGATAGGTTGAAAATGTTGGGTGTGTCATTCCCGGATAAGTTGGCTGTGAACTGGGTTTTGCAGTCACTTCCCGAATCATATAATGAGTTCAAAAGAAAGTATTATATGATGGATCATGACGAAAGCCTCATTGACCTAACTTGCATGCTTATTGCTGCTGAATCAGAAATGATTTGGCAAAGCGATGGAGCGTATTTGTTGGGAAATTCAACCAACCATGCTTCCGAGGATGTTCTAGGAGAACCGACCTGCGTTTGCTGCCAAGAGAAAGGGCGTTGGATACAAGTTTGCCCTAAGAGCCTGAAGAGTCCAGAAAATGGGAGAGTCAAAGAGTATGATTGTGCTTCAGGTAAAATCCACTATCTAAATCGATCAAGTTCCTATTTGTTGATTCTTAATACATAATGTCATAAGATTGCATTTGAATGTTTTGCAGGATCGATGAAAAGATAGGAAGCTTGATGAAATAGTAAGATGAATCTAATCACGAAGACATAGATTTGAAGATTAGATTTTGAGCTCAGATAGAGTTGTTAGGAATATTTATTACATAGTTTTTCAGTTGATTTTGCATTGTAAGGACAAATGTTTTCCGTTGCTTTTATAAATAAAATAATTTTTTTTGGCGTGTTTATTTATTTATTTCCTTGCAATGAAATCGTTATGAAAAATTGATGTTCATATATTTACAACAAATGGATGTGATTCTTAATTATGTTGTTTGTGGAAATGTCGAGAATTTACCAAATAAGGAAAGTTTCTCATCGCCCAAGTTTCTATTGGATAGAGATATGGAATCATACAACAAGAATTGTATGATGAATGAATAAACTTTTACATTTGGAAATTAGAATAATTCGTTGACAAAGTGTCAAGTGAAGGACTAGGAGATCGAGTACACAAAGTTGTGTGATTGATCAAAGTCCACCATAAGAGTAATAAAGATATTCGTCATGATTTACTAAAGGTTTAGTAAAAATGATTATACTTATAAGATTAAGTGTAATTCTGAATTGATTGTAAAAGTTTAAATCAATAAGCAGAACGAATAAGAAGAATCAAGTAGGTAGAAAAATAAAAGTTTCTCTATTCTAAGAAGAAGGGAGAGTACCTTTTATTATGATAGGTCTTAATGATTAAGAACCATATCTCGATTGATCTTCTAAGTGAGTCTTAGTACAATTGTATGTCCAAGAAGAGGAATCAGGAATTGAAGAAATGGTTAAATCAAGAAGTCAATCATACTTCATTCCAAAACAAGTCTTAGAGTTAAGATTGTGACATTAAGTGATAAGTATCAAGAAGGTTTATAACATTCATCAAATGTGGAAATTTGTGATGTCTTGGATAAGACAAAGACCAACTATGACCAATTTATGAAGTGTTTTGATAAAAACTACACTAACTCTTGAATATTTGTTTGTCACGAAATGTTTACTGACAAGAGAATCTCATATGTAAAGGATTTAGTGGGAGTCTTAATGGTCTTGAAAGGTTTCAAGAACAAATCAAAATAGACCTTATTGATCATCACTAGCACACGACTTGAGGTTTATAACCTATCATCTCGACGTTATCTTGTTTCAATGTCGTTCCAATTGAGTTAATTATGCATGTGAGTTATATGAGTTCTCATTTGAATGCATAAAAGGCAAGCACCTTGATCAATGAAAAGTACATTGATAGGAAAGGGTGAGTTGCTTAACTACTTGGAAGACATGGTGGGAGCCGTGTTACTATAAGGCAAGAGTCCAAGATTAAAAATGTTCGGTCCATATGAGTTTGGATTTGTCGCAAACCTTGGTTTTGACAAATTCACATGGATAGGAACACATACACCATTAAAATCTAAGTGTCATAAGATTCCCTCCTTCATGAAAATGATTGTGAGGAAATGCTTTCACTAAGAGAGATTTTAAGAAGATAGCAATTGCAAAATTGTATTCTCAAATTTGATTATGGTTACGTTATCCCTTTCCATGATTCGAATTGTGAGATTTGGCGATTAGTCTTAATTGTTTAGACACACATATGAGCTATCTAAAGGAAAGGTGTATAAGCTTAGATAAAGGATTATCAAAGCATTAGGTATTAGAAACATGAACTTAAGAAATTCAACAAGTATTGTTTTTTCTGGAAGTTAAGCTGGTTTCTGAATACATATCAAAGCTAGTAGGAGCATAAGTGTTATGTTAATAATAATCATCATGATAGTGGGAGCATAAACGTTATCATTGTATGATTATTAAGGCAAGTATTGCAAGTTAGCAATATTAATTATAGAAAACAAGAGTCATACTTTGCAAAATTGTAAGGGTTGAATAGTTGTTTTGCAATAATTAAGGGAGAGAATATTATGCTTCATTTCAAATCTAAAGGCTTAGGTTGTGGAATGTTAATAATTTAGTCAAGGATACATAGTGTGTTCTCAAATTTCGATTATGATTACGACATTCCTCTTCATAATTCGAATTGTGAGAACGTAGCACGTAAAATATTATGGCAGAAGAATAATAAAGTATCAAATCTTAATGTAAGACATTATGCATCGTGTCCCATACGGTTCGGGTATAGGATCGATTGCAAATGCTATAATATTTGACCATTCTAAAATTTTCCAAATGTCTAACGCATTTAGAGGGAAAAAGGACAAGAATTGGTTTTGACTAAGATAATTAAACAACTATCAAAGGACAATCCAAAGTTCACCGAGGATTTGTTGCTTGTGAGTAGTTGGATGGAGTATATCGACATCATTATGAATAGATAGGATTCCATTGAGAATATGTTGTCATATGGTAAGTATGGAAAGGTTTCCATATTGGAAGTTAGATATTGAGAATCTATGTCTAGATTAGAAAATTTTATGCAAAGGATGTTCAAAGGAATGTACTTTGAGTGAGAGACATCATATCTATGGAATTGTATTATAACAATCCCCGATAGAGGACCTTGTAATTTCATTGGCAATAGTCATTGTGACTTTAGTGCAGTGACATCACGAAAGGATCATTGCATAAAATGTTAGAATCTAACATATTCTATAAGTGGCAAGAATTTGATATTCTATCACTTGTGGAAAGGATTAGGAGTTGTGAAATAAGTATGATTGGAAATGTGTTCATTTGATCTATTTCACAAAAGTAAGAACCATAGGTAAACATTATGTGCATGCTGAGAGCATGGGACAAGTGTTGTAATTCAAGTAGGAAGTTGATTACCCGAAACAACAAATAATGAGTAATCAATATGGTGATGAATAAAAGGTGTTTTATTTATACTCAAAGGTTTGAGGCCATATGGGATTAGTATTATTCTTATGTTTCACTTTGCATGTTTTGACTTCCTGAATAATTTAATTGGTTAAGAACAGTCAAATTATTCAAACGGGCCACAGTCGTTCATATGTTGGAAGTAGGTATGAATGAAGACTGTCGTGAATTGGTGTGTGGATTATCTAAAGAGCATTAGACATAAGCAAAATGTTTGTTGCAACGTTCATGAGTGCTTATGAATATGATTTGAGCATTGGATCAAACCCACACTCACTTATATCACTTCATGGATTTTATAACGAGTGATTGGTGAGACGATAACATTATATATTCTTGAAACCGAGATGTGTGAGTTGTATCTTGCAAATCGGTTGCACATTGATGATATGAAAATGCACCAGTAACTTAGTATTATAAAACATATTGTTGCGTGTGATTCGGTAAGTGAGTGCAAGCGAACATTGAGTCAAAGTTTATCCGTTCCTTTTATCCAAAGTAGGATAAAAGCGATATCTTTGGGCCCCTCGATGATTTAGTGATGACAAACGTAAATGCTCGACCGGGTTAGGGCTAATTTGATTTGTTCAATTAGTCAATCATCATAAATCGGAAGTCGAGAAATAGTACAGAAAGAATGATTTGAAATCATGTCTTATACGATATCTAGAATGGAGGAATATATGATCCCTTATCTAAAGGACACGCGTAACTGATGAGATCAGAGTTGACAGCGGCTATGGAAAGCTACGATTGCAGATCAGGATCTGAAGTCATACGCGGCATAGTTATTAGACTTATCCAAGTGGGAGACTGTTGGATTAGTGTCTAAGTCCATAACTATTTTGGTATATACTTGACCCAATGGTGCATGGTCCTTTTGGGTTGCCTTCACCAAAGCAACTTGATAGGATGAATTATGGAGAGAAAGGATTAAATATGATTTACTAATATATTATGGGAATAATATATCAAATGAGAAATCATATTGTTCAATTAATATTAGTCAAGAATTAATTGATAATTAATTTTATGGCTAAAAGAGATTAATTAAACTTAAGGGAATGGAATTGTAATTATAAGATAATTGCAATTGGGCTATAGATTACCTTATTATATAAGGTTGGATGAATTCTATTGGGAAACCCATAAGAAATCGTCCAAGGCCTTTAAGTAAAGGAGTCTATGGGTTGCTTAGGGCTTAAGCATCCAAATTAGGGTTTCCTTGTTAGATAACCCTAATAGCCTCACTATTTAAAGAGCCCTTATGCCTCAAAAACGTGGACAAGCTTCCTTCTAGGGTTTTGGATGAGTTTGGGTAGCCTCCTTCTCTTCTCCTTTTCATCCTCTTGCTCTTGGTGTTTGTGAACCATTAGAGGAATGACACTTGTGACTCTAAGCTTTCTAAAGTCATTACAAGAAGGAATTGTGATTGTTATTGCTACATAACAATCAAGATAATATCTTAAACCCATTATTATGTTAATATTGATTATCATATGCTAAATCTAGGGTTTATAGTCTTGGATAAATTGCATGTACAATAGAGAAACCTAGATCCAAGCATTAGGTTTTGTATGAGCACATAGGATGTTCTTATGGCTAAAACCCATCAAATCGTTCATCAGATGCATGGTGGCTGGCGGCTCATCTTCTCCGACGAACTTATTGACTCCGATGATGCCCACTTCAACGAATCCTTCTTCCCGAAGTTCTCTCTCTTTCTTGTGACACCTTCTTTCTAGAAACACAACCCATTTAACTCAAATAATTCACTATCACTAATGGAATAGCTTGACTGAAACCTCTCTCGCCGGAATCTGAGATGCAACCACAGACTAGGACATTTCAATTAGCGGAAACTTCATCGGAAAGCAACATGAAAGGGATAATGGCATGTGGAATTCACATGAGATATGTTTGAAAACCGACTCAAATTATCACCCTCCATGATTTCTCTTTCTTGTATAGCGTATATAACTTCATATGAACCACATCGCTCCTTGCCTCATGATATCTTCATCGTGACTTCCAGTTCCAAGATTAGAGAAAACAGTCGCTGGAAACTTCTCACAACTCATCGAAATGAAAACGCATGATATAAAACGGATTTAAAGTATTCCGGATCAATAACTCACCAATGCTACTTCTGGATTGCTACCCCGTTTCGAAGTCACCCGAATAGCCTTTGACCACCATTAAATTGGGATCCTTCTCTCATATATGATATGGTGGTTACTGAAAAGGATTCATCAGAGTAATGTCTTTCTTTCCTCTTCTTCTACACTCAAATTTAGCACACACACAACTTCGAGTACAACCAACCTTTCATCCCACCACCAACGATGAAACCCGGTGACCTAATTGCAAGTCTGGCGATGGCATACTCCTCCTCCTCCTCTTATTCTCTCTCTCTCTCTCTCTCTCTCTCTCTATCTCTATCTCTCTCTTTCTATCTGTGTCTCTCTCTCTCCATCTCTCTCTTTTTACTGCACACACATGCGTACACACAATCACAATTGGGGCTCCATTTAAGGAGAATGGTGCACGATCAAAGGGTAGCAAATTATGATGGAGGTCACGACAGTAATCCCTCATCGAAGCTTCATTTATGCTTGTCGGCTATCAGGGCGAAACATGGAACTAATTTTGAAAACTGGAAGAAGTGGCCCTTGAGGTTTGGCGTTATGACAACTTTTCCCCCGGGCTTGATTCCCTCTTCAAAAGAAGTTTCCCATAATTACTATGTGGATCCTCGACTTAACTATATATACCATTTAAACTTATTTACTTTATTAATTACTTGGCCAATATAAAGCATTAATCTTATAAATGTCACCCTTTAAAATAAAAACCTAACGATTCCCTAATTATATATATATATATATATATATATATATATATATATATATATATATATATATACTTTATTAATTTATTTTAAACGGGATGTTACAATTCTCCCTGACTTAAATTAGATTTCGTCGTCGAAATCATTCCTTATCAATCTTGGCAAACTAGGGCACCTGAGCAACATAGCCACGATCCTAAGCATGCAATAGCCTTCCTAAGACAACCTAAACCAACCCTCGTAGGGCACTACAACCTGAAGATGAATGAATGTCAAACCCCCAAACTGAAATGACGGAAACATTCGGGGATGAAGGACGTCATGTACAGTATCACAACAATTGCATCATAGTAATCAAAGTAAAAAAGAACCATTAGATTAAGATATGAATATTTACATTTGTTTGTATCGTAGTTTGAGTACATCAAAAGTATATCAAAATATAAAATACGCGACTCTAAACGCTCCATCATCTCAAAAGTGTGCGGGAGTACTTGTCTACTGATTTCCTGAGAATATAAGCGATTTTGAAAGAGTATAAGCATAAAGTTGGTGAGTTAATAATTTTTTTTGCAATGAGAACCTGTCATGGAATTTGTATAAAAATGTTTATATGCTTCCTAAGAAAATATAATATTTTCTAACATATATGTTCGTTACTGTGTTTTGTTTGAAAAAAACCTGGTTACCAGTATCTATAGTCGTTTTAGTAAATAAATCCATGTGTTGAATCCTTGGAATCCTCCAGTGCAATGTATAGTAGTTTATTAATTAAAATAAAACTAATTGAAGAATGAAATCTCGTAAAAAGGTTAGGTTACACTATTGTGAGTTGTATAACCATACTTGATATGACTAGTGATCTCTGCGACGTACTTTAGGCGTCGGACGATACGATATTTGTCACCCCAGGCATGTTTGCTTAACTGTAGCTAGCAGTTTAGGTGTGGGATTATCAGTCCCAAATATATCTATTCACAAATCTCATGTTCTCCCTCCAGGAGACTGTAGTTACACTAAAAGATAGGATTTAGCCAGTACCCCTAAGGGTACAATTAAAGAGTTGTCTCACAATCTTGTATTAACTAGTTTACATGTAGTTTTGTATAGTTTCCTCGTATTTGAAACTGCCCGTATACCTTGAAGAGTAATAGTAATTATACTTAAATAGTTATTCAGTATTGTACTCTTGAAATCCAAAAGTAATAATGTACATTATAAACAAAACCTGTCATAGTTTATATGTTTGATAATGAATAAGTTCTGAATTTGTAAATAAGTATATTGAATTCCCAAATTATACCTGTTATAGTTCACATGTAGGTTATATACTCGGTTCATCTATTGATCAGAAAATTATGCAATTATGACTGTAAGTCGAAAACGTCCCTTATGCTCAGCATTTTACAAAATGGATAAAGTATTTCAAATATTTTTATAAAAATAGTTTATCTTTTAGTCGAATCAATTGCATAAGTTTTAATCCTGTAAAATTCTTTTGCATAAATTCACAAAAATCATTTGTAATTGGGTTGTATTCCCCTGAAAACGTTGAAAACCATAAAAGTGTAGGGGTATGAACTCACTGTTAGTTGCGTGAAAGTGTCGGACTGCGAAAATGGAATTCAGGACCCTCGAGTTGTACACGAAGTTAACGAAATCCTAACAATAATAAAACACATATTTGTATCTAAAATTAGTG
This sequence comes from Lactuca saligna, assembly GCF_052625555.1. Lineage (NCBI taxonomy): Eukaryota > Viridiplantae > Streptophyta > Magnoliopsida > Asterales > Asteraceae > Lactuca > Lactuca saligna. The sequence continues at coordinate 155,547,717 of NC_136423.1, read as the reverse complement.
ATTTCATTAGATAAAGTGTTAGAAAACACTTCCTTTCGGTTAAGGAATGTTTGAGGCTCAATCGAAGTGGAAAAGTAGGTTTGCAGCCAAGATTCATGGTGTAGGATTGATTGTGGTCATGAAGGGACTACGTTCATGAACTATTCTCGGCCATGAATAGTTTACTGTCTTTGAAGGGTTTACGGTCCTTGAATGTTTGAAAGGTTCATGGCCTGTTCTTGGTGAAATAGGAAGATTTGAAGGGTTCACGACCGTGAACTCAAGAACAACAACTTTTGAATCGACGAAAAAGTCGGTGTTTGATGCTCCAAAACATGTTCCCAGGCGGATAGAGTGATAGATGAATAGAAGTCTTGCGTTTTAGGATGATGATTTTTAGAGAGAAAAAAGGTGTTTACGGTCAAAAGAGGATAAATAAGGGTAGGAGTCATATATATATATATATATATATATATATATATATATATATATATATATATATATATATATATATATATATATATATATATATATATATATAGGCTGGGGGTATGGTCGGTGGTGGGGTCCAGCCGTGAATGGGTTCACAACCGTGAACACCGGTAAGGTCGGATTTGCTGATTTTTCAAAGTAACTCGGGTTTTGCGTGATTTTGGTTCCGACTCATATATAAAATTATAAAACTAAATGATTTTCTGAAGCATAATAATTTGACAGAACTAGATAAATTTCAAATCTTATTTAACGAAAATCAACCAATGTTAACGGAAAAAAATTGGGTTGTCACAACGAATCCCTTCATCATCCAACAATAATCCTTTGCGAAATAATCCCCAACTACTCAACCTACAGTCTGAAGTCTCGAGATGGTCTGATTCCCTGACAGACTGCCTATACTGAACCATTGTTGAATCCATCCCATTTTTCTCCCAATTGACTATTCAACTTCTGATAACTTGAGGTTCCCATTGGAAAACAGGGTCACAAATCTAATTATCCCTGTAGATCACTTATACTTGGCCAAGGCTCTAATAATCCTTCGAGTAAAAGATCCATCCCTGCAACGGTTAGACTTAGACGAGAGCTGCACAATAAGGTCAAATCTATTACTCTGAGATTATTTAATCCCGCTGCACGTGACTTAGCACCTCTCGGTCAACTAACTATTCCATGTACGAATTCTCTTATCACTGCTCCTGCTCGAAGATCTTGCTGTCTCTTATCTACTTTCTGGATGAACCAAGACCTCATCGCAAACTACTCTATCCACATTGCCACCAAATCTACTACAAAATGTGAATGCTACTAGAACTGTTGTAGTTTTACATCACACCTGGTCTTCAACGACATACCACTTCCCGAACCCAATCATAAGGTGACCTACTCACATCCGTGCGGGCTGCCCTTACCTGGTCTAACCTATCTGAAAAACTCCACAAGTGAGTCACACATCTGCTACATTCTTACTGCCGAATAGGGATCGACGAATGCTACAGGCCACCCTACAGTCTTACGCTCTCATATTATCGGATCACTAATGAATGCTACCCCCCCCCCCCCGGTAGTCTTACTATACCAATATACTAACGACTAACTGACGAGTGCTACTGGACACCCCCGCAATCTTACTATACTAATATACGAATGCTACAGGCCACCCTGCAGTCTTACAACGTTCCTACTCTATCTGCCAACTAGTGAACGCTACGGGCTACCCTATAGTCTTACAACACTTCTACACTATCTGCTAACTAAAGCTACGGGCCACGCCACAGTCTTGCCACACTTCTCATGCTATCGGGCCACTGGTGAATGCTACGGCTATCCCACATTCTTACAACACTTCCCTTGCCGACTAGCTACTAGTGCATGCTACGATTATCCCGTAGTCTTAAAAATCAACAACTCAACACTACAATTGACCTAATTATCATGGGCCCAAACACTAGTTTAGTTCCATAAGTTTTAAACACAAAAGAAATACCAGCCCAACTATTAATGAAGAGTCAATTAGGTCAAGGAGTATCTCACCCCTCTTAAATTGTTCATCAGATGCATGGTGGCTGGTGGCTCATCTTCTCCAACAAACTTCTTGACTCCAGTGATGCCCTCTTTGGCGAAGCCTTCTTCCCGGAGTTCTCTCTCTCTTTCTTGTGACACCTTCTTGCTAGAAACACAACCCAGATAACTCAAATAATTCACCATCGTTAATGGAATGGCTTGACTAAAACTTCTCTCACCGGAATCTGAGATGCAACCACAGAGTAGGACATTTAAAGCATCGGAAAGTTCATCGGAAGCAACACGAAAGGGATAATAGCATGTGGAGTTCACCTGAGATATCTCTGAAAACCGACTCAAATCATCACCCTCTCATTCACTCTCCATGATTTCTCTTTCTTGTACATAGTATATAACTTCATATGAACCACATCAATGCCTGCCTCGTGGTATCTTCATCGTGACTTCCAGTTCCATGATTACAAAAAACAATCATTGGAAACTTCTCACAACTCATCAAAATGCAAACGCTTGATATAAAACGGATTTAAAGTATTCCAGATCAATAACTCACCAATGCTACTTCTAGATTGCTACCTTGTTTCTAAGACATAGGTATAGCCTTGGACTACCATTGAACTAGGATCCTTCTCTCATATATGATATGGTGGTTACTGAATAGGATTCAAACTTGAACTAATATATATTGGCTTCTTGAATTAATGCAACTGTCATATAGTGCCTTAGACCCATACAAACAGTGAGGAGACTCACCTGAAGCAGCATGACACATAATAAAACCTCTGAAATTGCTAAGATGGATTTCGACTCTTTACACACCTACATCATAAAAATAATTCTTACTTAGGTCATACTTAAAGTAGTACTCGGTTTTTGCACTCAAACTTGAATTAATATATTGGCTTCTTGTTAATCAAATTCTCCCATGCGACCAAATATTTGAATTTTAAAATACATAATCTATCTATCAACGCTCTTGTCTTATATATTATCGAAATTCTATTTAATCAGTATTATTAATAAAAAGAATTTTAGTCAATTGAAATACCTCACAATTATTAGTTCTTATAATTCAAGTTCACAGCCCATTAATAGTAATTATGTATAAGTTTTACTTGCACTAAGGTCCAATATAGTTTAGCCCATTAAAATCAACAACTCAACACTACAATTGACCTAATTATCATGGGCCCAAACACTAGTTTAGTTCAATAAGTTTTAAGCCCAAAAGAAATACCAACCCAACTATTAATGAAGAGTCAATTAGGTAAAGGATTAACTCACCCCTCCCAAATCGTTCATCAGATGCATGGTGGTTGGCAGCTCATCTTCTCCAACGAACTTCTTGACTCCGCTGATACCCCATTCGACGAAGCCTTCTTCCCGGAGTTCTCTCTCTTGCTTGTGACACCTTCTTGCTAGAAACACAACCCAAATAACTCAATTAATTCACCATCACTGATGGAATGGCTTGACTGAAACCTCTATCGCCGGAATCTGAGATGCAACCACAGAGTAGGACATTTCAAGCATTGGAAACTTCATCGGAAAGCAACACGAAAGGGATGATGGCAAGTGGAATTCTGTGACAACCGTCAAATTCTGGTCAATTCAAAGTCAAATAAAGTCAACAAGTCAAACCGATCAGCTCAACTAACCCTTGGGTACTTGGACTTACGTTCAGTATTTACTAAACAACTCACTATTCTAATAAGAGAACATAAATCAAAAAGTACGTACAACTAGATCTCTTTAACCTAAAAACTGTAGTACATGGCGAGCCAAACCGATAAAACAATGATGCATACTCATCGGGAGTGTGTAAGATCCTTAAACAAGGCTTATCAGAGTTTACGAACCATGCATTGCGATGCCGGACACTTACAACTGTCCCACACGGAACCTCTCTCAATCGTTTTCACTCTATCTCTCTCTATGTCAAATCTCTCCCAAATCCCTCCAAGAATGTCAAATCTCTCCCAAATCTCTCCAAGTATGTGAAATCTCTCTCAAATATCTCTCGGTAATAGAAATCTCTCCAAGAATGTCAAATCTCTCCCAAATCTCTCTAAGTATGTGAAATCTCTCTCAAATATCTCTCGGTAATAGAAATCTCTCCAAGAATGTCAAATCTCTCTCAAATCTCTCCAAGTGTGAGAAATCTCTCCCAAATCTCTCTCAAAAGTTTCCCGTAACTTTTTGGAATCATTCGGGTCATTCCGACCCTTAACCGGGTCAAAAACGGCTCAAAACGGGGCGAAAACGAGAAAAATGGACATTAGGAACCGAAGGTTCTCTTAGAGACCAAGAGCAAGGAGGAGCCGAACCCTCCTGAGCCGAAGGTCCTCTCAGGACCGAACCTCGCCCAGGAGGAACCGAACCCGAGAACAAAGAACCGAACCCGAGAACAAAGAACCGAACCCGAGAGCAAGAACCGAAACCGAAGGTACTGTTCACCAAGCCGAACCGAAGGTACTGTTCATCAACCGAACCGAAGGTACTGTTCACTACTGGTCACTACAGTTCGTTCGGTTCTGACCTTCTCGCCTTCTATCTCCGAACCGAGCCTCTGTTGGCTATGGGCGCGAGGACCGAGCCTCGGTTCTCGGTCACCTTATCTGTTCCGCCTCTCTGTCTCTTCCCTTCTCTCGCTCTGTCTCGCGCCTCTCTGTTCTCTCCTTCCCCCTCTCGGCTCCTTCCTTCCTCTCTTCTTCCCTCTCGGTTCTGCCTCCCTCTCTCTCTTGGTTCAGCACCAGAAGGCCGAGCCTCGGCCAGAATTTCGCATATTTGCCACTTTTAGCCCATTTTTTATATTTTTAACATTTTAAGCCCGTTTTTCATGATTTTAAAGCGGGATTTTCTCCAGAAATTATATTTTAACATAATAAACTCTAAATATTCATAATTTAAACATATTTTGATGAAAATCATTATTTAAATAATAAAAATCAAATGGGTGAATTATTAAAGGTGCAGTGTTGACTTTGCCTTATCCAATGTCACAAGCAACCACCCCACACCCACTCTTTGACTAACCACACCTCCCCACCTTACCTAGGTCACATCAATGTCATTTCCACTCAATTTCCACTCATTCCCACGTTTTTAGAGCTGGAACAAACATCCTCTCTTCTCATTTTCTCTCATTTGCTCTCATTTCACAAGAAGATCAAACTCTTTCCTCTCTCACTTTCTCTCTCTAGAAATTCGAGATTCAAGGGCTGATCTTGAGTTTTTCCTCCACATTTGGTAAGCATAATCCATTCTCTTTATGATTATCTCACTTATTTCCACTCAAATCATGGATATCTTAAACAAACTCTCTCATAATTGTGTTAGATCTTCGAATCTTCAAGTGATTCTTCAAGTGTTCTTGGGTTGAACACTTCTCTTCTTCAACACTTACCTACTGAAATCACTTAAGGTGAGTTCATACCCCTACATTTTCATGTTTTCTCAAGTTTTCAGGGGGGGGGGGGGAATACAAGTTAAAACACTAAGAACATAACTAAAATTTTCTAACAGCCTTCATCAAAAAAGTTCAACTCCATTCACGGACTTTTTTGGGCATCTTAAACATTTTTGTTTTCAAAACTGTAAAAGGTGAAAATAGTTCAAGTTTTTATCTTTAAAATGGCTACTTGCAAATCTCCATACGATTTTTCTACAATTTATGGTGATTTTTACAAAACTGCCTATCATTTCAAACAACAATCCGGACCAGTCTGTGATTTTGGACTTTTTCACCCAAGTTGGAGGTCATTAAAAATCGTGATAAAAATTATGAGTAAACTAGACACATTTTGAGAACTCTCAGAATTTACGGATCTGGTTTTCGACTTCGTATGATTTTTCTATGATTTTTCCAAAAATAGGGCAGAATGGCTAAAGTTAGCCAACAGCATGTAAATATCATAACACTTTGTATTATGTTGAGCAAAGTGTATAATCATAAGTTTTAATATTTGAATGTGTTTCCTTGTTAGTTTATCATTATGAACTGAAACTAAGACATTCATATTAAATATTATTCATTCATTTTGGAACACGTATTATTTAACTATAAAAAGCATAGTTTGAATATATTTATAACACTAATACATTTCCATAAAAGGGTTCATACATATTACATACATTTTAGATAAACTATAATAGGTATAGTTTATGATACATCACTCAACGCACTTGTACAAAAAGGGTACATTCATACAAGAAAGATTTATATTCACACACATTTCACGTAAACTTGTTAACCTATATTGTGAGACTCTCTCTCTCTCTCTACCCGTACGTCCGAGTGCGGGATATAATTCCTGGTAGTTATAATCAGAATCTCCTTGAGGGAGAACGTGATACTTTTATATAGATCTATATTGGGATTGACACCCCACACCTTGCTGCTAGCTACAGTTGCACCTGCAGGTCTACGGGTGACAAATGTCATTTCATTTTTCGCGACACTGAGAACGTCGTGGCAGGTTCACATAGTCATAGTATGATTATAACGACTCACATAGGGATATAACAATCCATAAGTTTACGGGATTTTATTTTAAAAATCTAAATGAGTTTTATGTCGATTTAAAATCACCTTTTTATCTCTATGAGTACAAATATTACTGTACACTTTTGGTTTTGGTAGTTACGTCTACACATCATTTGAAACCACATTTATACTTTTAAGTATGGACAAATCTTGTTATTTCTCAGTCCTCTAATTTAGGACTACGTATATACAAAGTACCGGGTCTCTATACAAAAAGGGGTACAAATACAAAGTGCCGGGTCTCTATACAAAGTTATTATGATATTAAAACTATACTTCCTCTAGAATTGTTAGACTTCAACTATAGTCGCTGAGCGTATATGTTTGAGTCATATAAGAATTTAGTCTTGGTTGGCCTAGAATTGGTGGTGCCCGCCTCATCTCCTGTTCCTCGTTGGGTTGTGGACCTAGGGCAGACCCACTATATTCAACGTTTTATCTAATTTAAATCTTATATAACTTATATACACTGGACGATTATAGAGGAATTCTACGGGTCATTCTAGGGTTCATTAATGCATCATATAGGAATATTTCTATGCACACTTAACTAAGAAAAAATTGGATTTTCTGGAAATCATACTATATCGATCTTACAAGGAAAAACGGATTCTACTTCAAACAAAACTCTTATGAACTCACCAACCTTTGTGTTGACACTTTTTAAAACTACTTGTATTCTCAGGAAATCAGTGAGACAGGAAAACTTCATCGCTTTGAGGATGGGACGTTAAACCGTCAACAATTTATTTTGTCATCATAATGTAATTGCTTTTGAAACATATAAACATATACTTTGGTGTAACTTTTGCAATTATATATATGGTGGTTGTTTTTACTTTGAGCACTATTATACACGTTGTTATGATACAGTACATGAAGTCCTCCACCCCCAGACGTTTCCGCCATCCTTGGTTTGGGGGTGTGACAGATTGGTATCAGAGCGTTGTTTATAGTGAGCTAAGTATATCAAACCACATAAGATATACAAACTATAAATGCATTGGGACTAAGGTCTCTGATTTCAAAACCACTATACCTTTAAGAATAAATAACTTTTGTTAAAGGTATACATGCATGCATACATACTAAGGTCAGCATCATTTTAGGACAAAACAAAAGTAATGATTGTTGGATATCACAGGTAAGCCTGGGGATGTATGGTTAGTCTTGGGAGTGGCATAGCCTGATCAACTATGCTGGTCCGAGGAGTGATTAGCATATGCCCAAGAATGGTTGTGATGTGGCAACAAGTCTAAAAACTTACCAACACTACCACAATGAAATACCATAGGGGTATTTTGGCATCATTATAACTACATATGTGAGAACTAAATAGATCTTTATCAATAGGTCAATAGTTGCTTAGTGGATACATTAAAATTTTATGTATCCAGGACGTCATAGACTTAGAATCTGTGGATCTTTGCTTTACTTCCTGTTCTCGTTGGATTGGGGATTTAGAGTTAGGATCGCTTATTCGAAGGACTATCCTGTCCCGAATACATATAACTAGTATGCACTAAACAATATGTTGAAGTACCTGATAAAGATCATCATATAATTAGCCAATTAGTATTTTGCTTAGTTATTTCTTATATCCCCATTTCTCGCAAAGATATCATGGCTGGATTTCCATCCACACGACGACCCGTACTACCCTAACCACGACAATACCAAATGGCTCGGAGAGGAGCCAGAGAATGATTTCCCAACCCCTGGAAATGGTCACCAAACTGAAGGCTATGCTGATGGTTCTGACTCCGACTCTGAAGTGGAGAACTTAACCCCGATGACTCTTGTTCCCAATCCTAACCCTTGTTCAACTTTTCAAGGCCCGACGCCTCCTTGGGTAGAGTGCTTGGAAACCTGGAGCAAAGAACAAGACCAACATATGTCGTTTAATAGAGAACAAAGTTTCTACAACATAAACGAAGGAAGCTCAGCAGATAGAATTTTTCCAATCCTAGTCTATAAAGTTGGCCGAAACGAGATTCAGGGTAGAACAACTCTCCATAGTATCCCAGAGGTTGATGCAAATGCAAGAATACATACGATCCGCACCAATCGCCTTGAGCACACTCGTGAAAAATCTAAGAGAGACCACAAAACCTACTAACTCGTGAAGTTCATTCATATGGACTTCCTTTATGAACTATATATAAGGAATTCTTAAATCGAAGAATAATGCAGGAAAAATCTAATTCTATAACAACTGACTTGTCTTTACTAGTAGAAACTTACCATCTGATCTTTTTCTTTTCTTTTTGCAAACTCGTGACAGAACGATGCCACCAAGGAAAAGACCCAGACCTTCGGGCAGCACAGCGCCACCACCTCCGACGCCACCTCCCCAGTTTGATCCCGAAATGTTCCAAGCTGCAGTATCAGCAGCCGTGGTAGCTGCAATGTCGCAAATTGGCACAAATAGCACTGGTGGTGCTGGATCTGGAGCCACAAACCCTAACCACGGGGATGGTGCAGGACGCACAAGGGAATGCACTTACAAGGACTTCACAAATGGCAAACCCGATTCCTTCGATGGAAGTGGGGGTGTCCTCGCACTAATTCAATGGTTCGAGAGGACCGAAGCAATCTTTGAGATTTGTGCTTGCCCCGAAGTGAGCAAAGTCAAGTACGCGACATTCACCTTTATCGGAAGAGCTCTCACTTGGTGGAACGGCAAAGTTAAATCGCTTACGCTTGCAGTGGCTAACTCGTTAAGTTGGGAGGACTTAAAGAAGATGATGCTGAAGGAATATTGCCCAAGAGGTGAAGTGCAAAAGCTGGAGCAAGAACTATGGAATCTCATAATGGCAGGCTCCGACCTTACAACTTACACCAACCGATTTTGTGATCTAGCACTCCTTTGTCCCGCTATGGTCACCCCGGAAGACAAAAAGTTGGAGCGTTACCTCTGGGGATTGTCCCCCGAAATTCAAGATAGCGTGTTGGCCTCAAGACCAACTACCTTCGACAGCGCCAAGGAGTTAGCACAACAACTCATTGACCATCATCCCAACCATGACACCAGGACAACCACCCTTACCCAAGCAAGAGGAGGGAACAGCGAAAGAAAGTTTTGGGACAACAAGAAGGACCAATCAGCCCAAGGCCTCACTAAGAAGCAACAGATCCTTGCTGTTCATGCTGCCACAACCCTCACCACGCCGACTCCCAAGAAACCATACGCTGGAACACTTCCGAAATGCAACAAGTGTAACTTCCATCACACTGGGGCTTGCCGAAAGATGCATTGCAAAAACTGCGATAGAGAGGGGCACACTGCTCGTTTCTGTAAGGCACCAGCACGACCCATCAACCAGGTACCTGGCCCTGGAGTAAGCCCAACCTGTTACGAGTGTGGAGAAACGGGACACTTTAAAAGGGAATGCCCAAGGGCAAGAAATGCCGGTGGTGGTGGGAGGGTGCTTGCAATCACCGAGGGAGAAACCACTCCGGAACTGCCCGCACATATCAGTACGTGTTTCAAATCCCGAATTTCTTTATATGCTAAATCTAGCATCGATTAAAGTATGCATAGTAGTAATCAAATTCTTGTACTATGAAAAGTTATCCCCATCTTTCCCCTAAATCCCTGGATCCCCATTCGAAGTGCAAATTTCGGGACGAAATTCCCTTTAACGGGGGGATGATGTGACAACCGTCAAATTCTGGTCAATTCAAAGTCAAATAAAGTCAACAAGTCAAACCGATCAGCTCAACTAACCCTTGGGTACTTGGACTTACGTTCAGTATTTACTAAACAACTCACTATTCTAATAAGAGAACATAAATCGAAAAGTACGTACAACTAGATCTCTTTAACCTAAAAACTGTAGTACATGGCGAGCCAAACCGATAAAACAATGATGCATACTCATCGGGAGTGTGTAAGATCCTTAAACAAGGCTTATCAGAGTTTACGAACCATGCATTGCGATGCCGGACACTTACAACTGTCCCACACGGAACCTCTCTCAATCGTTTTCACTCTATCTCTCTCTATGTCAAATCTCTCCCAAATCCCTCCAAGAATGTCAAATCTCTCCCAAATCTCTCCAAGTATGTGAAATCTCTCTCAAATATCTCTCGGTAATAGAAATCTCTCCAAGAATGTCAAATCTCTCCCAAATCTCTCTAAGTATGTGAAATCTCTCTCAAATATCTCTCGGTAATAGAAATCTCTCCAAGAATGTCAAATCTCTCTCAAATCTCTCCAAGTGTGAGAAATCTCTCCCAAATCTCTCTCAAAAGTTTCCCGTAACTTTTTGGAATCATTCGGGTCATTCCGACCCTTAACCGGGTAAAAAACGGCTCAAAACTGGGCGAAAACGAGAAAAATGGACATTAGGAACCGAAGGTTCTCTTAGAGACCAAGAGCAAGGAGGAGCCGAACCCTCCTGAGCCGAAGGTCCTCTCAGGACCGAACCTCGCCCAGGAGGAACCGAACCCGAGAACAAAGAACCGAACCCGAGAACAAAGAACCGAACCCGAGAGCAAGAACCGAAACCGAAGGTACTGTTCACCAAGCCGAACCGAAGGTACTGTTCATCAACCGAACCGAAGGTACTGTTCACTACTGGTCACTACAGTTCGTTCGGTTCTGACCTTCTCGCCTTCTATCTCCGAACCGAGCCTCTGTTGGCTATGGGCGCGAGGACCGAGCCTCGGTTCTCGGTCACCTTATCTGTTCCGCCTCTCTGTCTCTTCCCTTCTCTCGCTCTGTCTCGCGCCTCTCTGTTCTCTCCTTCCCCCTCTCGGCTCCTTCCTTCCTCTCTTCTTCCCTCTCGGTTCTGCCTCCCTCTCTCTCTTGGTTCAGCACCAGAAGGCCGAGCCTCGGCCAGAATTTCGCATATTTGCCACTTTTAGCCCATTTTTTATATTTTTAACATTTTAAGCCCGTTTTTCATGATTTTAAAGCGGGATTTTCTCCAGAAATTATATTTTAACATAATAAACTCTAAATATTCATAATTTAAACATATTTTGATGAAAATCATTATTTAAATAATAAAAATCAAATGGGTGAATTATTAAAGGTGCAGTGTTGACTTTGCCTTATCCAATGTCACAAGCAACCACCCCACACCCACTCTTTGACTAACCACACCTCCCCACCTTACCTAGGTCACATCAATGTCATTTCCACTCAATTTCCACTCATTCCCACGTTTTTAGAGCTGGAACAAACATCCTCTCTTCTCATTTTCTCTCATTTGCTCTCATTTCACAAGAAGATCAAACTCTTTCCTCTCTCACTTTCTCTCTCTAGAAATTCGAGATTCAAGGGCTGATCTTGAGTTTTTCCTCCACATTTGGTAAGCATAATCCATTCTCTTTATGATTATCTCACTTATTTCCACTCAAATCATGGATATCTTAAACAAACTCTCTCATAATTGTGTTAGATCTTCGAATCTTCAAGTGATTCTTCAAGTGTTCTTGGGTTGAACACTTCTCTTCTTCAACACTTACCTACTGAAATCACTTAAGGTGAGTTCATACCCCTACATTTTCATGTTTTCTCAAGTTTTCAGGGGGGGGGGGGGAATACAAGTTAAAACACTAAGAACATAACTAAAATTTTCTAACAGCCTTCATCAAAAAAGTTCAACTCCATTCACGGACTTTTTTGGGCATCTTAAACATTTTTGTTTTCAAAACTGTAAAAGGTGAAAATAGTTCAAGTTTTTATCTTTAAAATGGCTACTTGCAAATCTCCATACGATTTTTCTACAATTTATGGTGATTTTTACAAAACTGCCTATCATTTCAAACAACAATCCGGACCAGTCTGTGATTTTGGACTTTTTCACCCAAGTTGGAGGTCATTAAAAATCGTGATAAAAATTATGAGTAAACTAGACACATTTTGAGAACTCTCAGAATTTACGGATCTGGTTTTCGACTTCGTATGATTTTTCTATGATTTTTCCAAAAATAGGGCAGAATGGCTAAAGTTAGCCAACAGCATGTAAATATCATAACACTTTGTATTATGTTGAGCAAAGTGTATAATCATAAGTTTTAATATTTGAATGTGTTTCCTTGTTAGTTTATCATTATGAACTGAAACTAAGACATTCATATTAAATATTATTCATTCATTTTGGAACACGTATTATTTAACTATAAAAAGCATAGTTTGAATATATTTATAACACTAATACATTTCCATAAAAGGGTTCATACATATTACATACATTTTAGATAAACTATAATAGGTATAGTTTATGATACATCACTCAACGCACTTGTACAAAAAGGGTACATTCATACAAGAAAGATTTATATTCACACACATTTCACGTAAACTTGTTAACCTATATTGTGAGACTCTCTCTCTCTCTCTACCCGTACGTCCGAGTGCGGGATATAATTCCTGGTAGTTATAATCAGAATCTCCTTGAGGGAGAACGTGATACTTGTATATAGATCTATATTGGGATTGACACCCCACACCTTGCTGCTAGCTACAGTTGGACCTGCAGGTCTACGGGTGACAAATGTCATTTCATTTTTCGCGACACTGAGAACGTCGTGGCAGGTTCACATAGTCATAGTATGATTATAACGACTCACATAGGGATATAACAATCCATAAGTTTACGGGATTTTATTTTAAAAATCTAAATGAGTTTTATGTCGATTTAAAATCACCTTTTTATCTCTATGAGTACAAATATTACTGTACACTTTTGGTTTTGGTAGTTACGACTACACATCATTTGAAACCACATTTATACTTTTAAGTATGGACAAATCTTGTTATTTCTCAATCCTCTAATTTAGGACTACGTATATACAAAGTACCGGGTCTCTATACAAAAAGGGGTACAAATACAAAGTGTCGGGTCTCTATACAAAGTTATTATGATATTAAAACTATACTTCCTCTAGAATTGTTAGACTTCAACTATAGTCGCTGAGCGTATATGTTTGAGTCATATAAGAATTTAGTCTTGGTTGGCCTAGAATTGGTGGTGCCCGCCTCATCTCCTGTTCCTCGTTGGGTTGTGGACCTAGGGCAGACCCACTATATTCAACGTTTTATCTAATTTAAATCTTATATAACTTATATACACTGGACGATTATAGAGGAACTCTACGGGTCATTCTAGGGTTCATTAATGCATCATATAGGAATATTTCTATGCACACTTAACTAAGAAAAAATTGGATTTTCTGGAAATCATACTATATCGATCTTACAAGGAAAAACGGATTCTACTTCAAACAAAACTCTTATGAACTCACCAACCTTTGTGTTGACACTTTTTAAAACTACTTGTATTCTCAGGAAATCAGTGAGACAGGAAAACTTCATCGCTTTGAGGATGGGACGTTAAACCGTCAACAATTTATTTTGTCATCATAATGTAATTGCTTTTGAAACATATAAACATATACTTTGGTGTAACTTTTGCAATTATATATATGGTGGTTGTTTTTACTTTGAGCACTATTATACACGTTGTTATGATACAGTACATGAAGTCCTCCACCCCCAGACGTTTCCGCCATCCTTGGTTTGGGGGTGTGACAGATTCGCTTGAGATATCTCTGAAAACCGACTTAAATCATCACCCTCTAATTCACTCTCCAATATTTCTCTTTCTTGTACAGAGTATATAACTTCATATGAACCACATCGTTGCTTTCCTCGTGATATCTTCACTGTGACTTCCAGTTCCAAGATTTCAAAGAACAGTCGCTGGAAACTTCTCACAACTCATCGAAATGCAAACGCTTGATATAAAACGGATTTAAAGTATTCAGGATCAATAACTCACCAATGCTACTTCTGGATTGCTACCCCATTTCTAAGTCACCGGAATAGCCTTGGACCACCACTGAATTGGGATCCTTCTTTCATATATGATATGGTGGTTACTGAATAGGATTCATTAGAGAAATATCATTCTTTCCTCTTCTATTACACTCAAATCTAGCACACACACGACTTCGAGTACAACCAAACTTTCCTCCCACATTCCTACGATGAAACCCGGTGACCCAATTGCAACTCTGGTGATTGCAGACTCCTCCCCCTCTCTTTTCTCTCTCTCTCTCTCTCTCTCTCTCTATATATATATATATATATATATATATATATATATATATATATATATATATATGGGAAAAGTGAATATACCCTTAAGGGTATATAAGTTTAGGTACCTAAACCCATTATAATACGTCATTTTGTTTAATATATTTATTACAATGTTCTTAAACTTCAACCCTCGACTTGATTTACTTTCAAAATTTTCGAAATTTCATTATTATCTTCCTCTTACATCACATCTTTTTGCCGAACACCTAGTAGGCTAGATATGTTATAGTTGAAAATGAAAATTATGTAAAAGGAATATAAATGTGAAATTGATAAATATCTTGGAAGTAAATCAAATTGGAAATTGAATTATAAGAATATTGGACAATTACAATGTATAAATATGATACAAAATAATATAATATAGTGAGTTTGGATACCTTAGCTTATATACGCTTAAAGGTATATTCACTTTTCCATATATATATATATATATATATATATATATATATATATATATATATATATATATATATATATATATATATATATATATATATATATATATATATATATATATACATACTGTACACACACAATCACAATTGGGGCCCATTTAAGGAGAATGGTGCATGATCGAAGGGTAGAAAATGATGATGCAGGTCACGACAGGAAGCCCTCATCGAAGCTACATTCGCGCTTGTCGGCTATCAGGGGGAAACATGGAACTAATTTTGGAAACTGGCAGATGTGGCCCTTGAGATTTGGCGTTATGACAACTTTTCCCCAAGGCTTGATTTCCTCTTCAAAAGAAGTTTCCCATAATTACTATGTGGACCCTCGACTTAAATATATATACCATTTAAACTTATTTACTTTACTAATTACTTGGCCAATACAAAGCATTAATCTTATAAATGCCACCCTTTAAAATAAAAACCTAATGACTCCATAATTATATATATATATATATATATATATATATATATATATATATATACACTTTATTAATTAATTTTGCTTATTTTATTTTAAACGAATGTTACATAATTGGTTTGTATAAACAAAATATATTGGCACATGTATCACCCTCTCCCTCGCCCCAATATATATATATATATATATATATATATATATATATATATATATATATATATATATATATATCTTTACTACCTTATAAAAGAAATCTCACTATTTTAAAAATAGATTCAATATAATAATATTATTTTTTAAGACGTTCAAGTCTCTAAGCTTAAAGTACAACAAATCTCCAATATAATAATATTATTTTTAAATGGTGCATTTGTATTTGCTAAATTGTTATCTCTTAAACAAATATTTTGCAGATTGAATCGGTCATATTGAACCAGTCTTCCCTCACTTTCAGCATATTCAAATAAAAAAATATGTTAGATTCATTGAGGATGTAGCTTAAACCCCATTTTCTTCCAAACGACACCTCCAAACTCAAGTTTAATTCTTCTCTTTTCTTCATCCACTTTTTCTCTTGGCCTCCGAGCACCACACATATACCCACGTATAAAAATCCTTCAGTCTCGTGGCTTCCAATGAAAACAACTAGCACTATTTCTATTCTGATTCAGTAAATCAATCGATTCTTTGTGTGTTTATTATAAAATAGGAGAGATTTGGGTCTTCCGAATGAAAACCCTAAACCTATGACTTTGCCGATTCGTAGGTATTTGCTCTGTTTCTGAGATTGTTTTTCCTTTCTTGCTCTCAAAGTTTGTCTTCAAATTTCATAATTGAATGATGAGCTCACACAAATTTAATTGATGGATGAGTGCTTCTAGGTTCATAAAGTGCATCACTGTCGGCGATGGGGCTGTTGGAAAGACATGTCTCTTAATTTCTTACAACAACAATTCTTTTCATACGGTGATTATTGTTGGAATAGTGTCTAAGGCTGCAACTATATTAGGCAAGTATTTGATACGGTTGTGCATGGTCCTTTTGGGTTGCCTTCACCATAGCAACTTGATGGATGATTTCTTAAGAGAGAGTAAATATTATAAGGAATAATATATGGTTATTTGATTAATATAAGTCATAGATTAATTGGAATTAATTTGGTGACTTAAAGAGATTAATTAAATAAGAGGGTATAAACTGTCAATTGTTTGATAGTTACACTTTGGACTATAAATCCTTATCTAAGATAGGATGGACGATTTCTAGGGCTTGGATAAGCCAAAAATCATCCATAGGGTTATCAAGGAAAGGATATGGATTAACTTAAAGTCTAAGTTATCCAATTAGGGTTAAAGCTGTAATCCTTAAGGAGTCTACAAGTATAAATAGACCCTAGGGGTGAGGGAATTCGACACACCATCTAAAGTAGAGATACTCTGGCCAAATTCCTCCCCTATCCTCTCTCCTAAATCATCTTTCTTGCTATTGGTGTTTGTAAGCCATTAGAGGAGTGACATTTGTGACTCTAGAAGCTCCAAGACAACAATATCAACAAGGAATTCAAAGGTATGGTTCTAGATCTATTTCAATGTTGTTATTTAACCTAATTAGCCATTAGAAGTCTTGGATTCAAAGCATGTTTAATTAGAAAGCCGAGATCCGAGCAATAGGGTTTTGCATGCGCACATAGGAAAGTTCTTATGGCTAAAACCCATCAGTTGTATCAAAGCCTAGCTTGGTTTTCTTTAAATTGTTGCTTGATTAACTGAAACAAACCTGCAAAATTCGATTTTTTGGTTTCTGAGTCATGGACTCGGCGAGTTCCAAAGTGGACTCGGCGAGTAGGCCTGACTCGGCGAGTCCCTTTGTGTACTCGGCGAGTCCGGGCGTCAGGATTAGGCAAAACCGGGATTTTTCCATGTTTATCTTATGGAAACTTACCTTAATCATATTAGATCAACACTAATGTGATTTTTTGATATATATGACTATAATCTTGATCTAATTAAAGATATTTATCATCTAATAAAATATTTAATTTCCTTATATGATAATTGATTAATTATTTTGATAATTATCTTAAAAGAAAACTTGGATAAATCAAATATAGATAATTAGGATATTAATTGTTAATTGGAATTATTTGTTATTTGATCCTCCATGTTTTAAATGTTTAAAACTTGCCCTCAAGTTTTGAAATTTATATTTGTGATTAAAAGGTTTTAATTTAGACAACTTCAATTTTAAACCTTACGTTTTAAAAGGTTTAAAACACAACCTTATACTAATATGATATTACTAGAATAATATATATATATGTATAACTAAATGCTAGTCTTACCATTAGTAGGCCTCATTCACAAAGCCGATCTATAAGGTGGGTATAAGGTTGCGGCCTATAAAATGGCGCTTAATGGGTGTACACTCACACCCACCGATTGCTTGATTGGTGGAGGGTCGTTAGCCGAACGGGTAGGATAGGGCAACCTCATCCTCTCATTAAAAGTATAATAAGTAACACAAAGTAACTACACGTTTTAAAATTTCCCAATCTTAGTTACTTTAGGAAAAGTGAATTGATGTAATCCCATGAAATTACACTTTGGACCCTTGCTAAGAAGTTAGTGGAGCGTGTGTGGTTTACCGGCACATTAATTGGTTCTAACCAAGGAGGCAAAGGGTGATTCATTGTTTATCATAGTTCGATGGAGCGTGTGTGGTTTACCGGCACATCGAATAGGTGATCGTTACAATGAAGGCACCATGTGAATTTGCATGGTAATTCACACCCGCTTTGTGATCCTCGGCATCCCAGTCACAAACAAGAGGGGCATATCGAGATTTAAACATGTCATTGAATAGTTTCAATGAATCTCATCCGAACCTAGGAATTCTCAATAGACTTAGGACTAATAGTCTAGGTTTTGTAATGGAGAATTAGTGAATCGTCATTCACTTATCTTCAATTTATTTTCATATTAGATTACGGCATCCCTTTTCTAATATGTAAATGTTATTGTTGGATCCTAACCCTAATTTTTCTTATTGGGTAATAATTAGGGATTCTTATTCTAATCTATCTTTGTCCTTTCTATAGATGTCGAACGCAAACAACGCTGCTGCTAGTTCTTTCACGTTGATGAGCCTTTGCCAAAAGGTCACCTTCGATGGAACGAACTTTAGCGAATGGATAAGATACATTCGCACCATTGCTCGCTATAAGGATAAGGAGTATGTCCTCGATGAAAACCTTGAGAAGATCAACCCCGAAATCGCTACTCCGGCCAAAATCACCGCTTTTGAGACTCATGAGTGAGATGCAACGAAGGTACATTGCATCATGATTGCCACCATGAACTTTGAATTCCAAAAGTCCTACGAGGACATGTATCCATACGAGATGCATCAAGACTTATTGGAGAGATACCACCAAAACGCGAGACAAGAGCGTTATGAGATTTTCACTAACATGATCTCCGCTAAGATGGGTCATGGAGAATCTCTTACCGTGCACCTGCAAAAGATGCAAAGGTATGTCGATCGCCTTCACAAGTTAAATGTTGACTTTGGGGAAGACTTGGCGATCGACATGGTGCTGCACTCTTTGCCTACGATGTACAACCAATTTAGGATGACCTACCACATGAACAAAGAGGAGGTCACCCTAAGCAAACTCCAAGGTCTTTTGAGGGTCGTTGAGAGCAACTTCAAAGACAAGTCTATTGCACCTACTCCCAATCCGTCTGCTGCTCCTGTCTTGGCAATTGGTCAAGGAAAGGGAAAGAAGAGGAAGGCTTCATCAAAGAACTATCGCAAGGTTAAAGCCCGAGATGGTGCCTCTTCTAGTGGGACCAAAGTTGATCCCACTAAGCCATATCCTAACCCGAAGGAGGCAGAGTGCCACCACTGCCACAAGATAGGACATTCGAAGAGAAGCTGCCCAGAATACCTGCAAGCAATCAAAGAAGGAAAGATCAAGCCATCTTTCGCAGGTATATACACAATTAAATCTAACGATTCTAATCATGCTATTTCTTGGGTTCTTGACACCGGTTGTGGTTATCACATTTGTTCAAATGTGCAGGGACTAAGAAGAAGTAGGGATGTGGAGCAAGGAAGGATCAATCTAATCATGGGGAACAGAAGATCTTCGCCTGTTACGAAGATTGGAGTGTATTCTTTAGTGCTTAGGAATAATTTATGTTTAGATTTGAACAATTGTTGCTATTCGCTAGAAATGGCTAGAAACATCATTTCATTTCATGGTTTATATAGACAAGGATTTAGATTTTCTTTTAATAATGAGAATGGTTCTATTTTGGCTTATCTAAATAGTGTCTTTTACTTTGAAGCTATACCGTGTAATGGAATATATGAAACTGTTATGATTGTTGATAACTTAGGAAATGATGTTTTGAATATTGATTCTTCCACTAGTATGGATAAAGCATCCTTGTGGCATTGCCGTCTTGGACATGTCAACAAGAAACGCATAGCCCAACTCTAAAAGGATGGAGTGTTGGAGTCATTCGACCTTAGGGAAGATGACACATGCGAGTCTTGTTTACTTGGAAAGATGACTAAGTCACCCTTCACGAATACTTGTGAAAGGGGTGAGGGGCTATTGGACCTAATACATACCGATGTATGTGGACCCTTTAGATCAACCACGAAGGATGGGAACCGCTTCTATGTGACTTTTACCGATGATTATAGTAGATATGGGTATATCTATTTAATCAAGCAAAAGTCAGAAACCTTTGAAAAGTTCAAAGAGTTCAAGAATGAAGTGGAGAATCAATTGTGCAGGAAAATCAAGATGCTTCGATCCGATCGAGGAGGAGATTACCTAAGTCTTGAATTCCACGATTATATCAAGGAGTGTGGAATAGTTTCGCAATTGATGCCTCCTAGGACACCGTAGTTGAATAGTGTGGCAGAAAGGCGTAATCGAACCTTACTGGATATGGCTCACTCTATGATGAGTCATGCTTCACTACCTATCTTCTTTTGGGGGTATGCCTTAGAGACTGCCGCCCATATCCTTAACCGAGTCCCTACTAAGAAGGTTGCCAAAACACCTCACGAGATGTGGACGGGGAAAGCTCCCTTGTTGGCACACATCAAGGTTTGGGGTTGCGAGGCTTTCGTAAGATGAGATACTCACGACAAGCTTGAACCTCGAAGTGAGCGATGTATTTTCATCGGCTACCCGCAAACATCCTTTGGATATCTCTTCTATAGACCGAAGGACAACGTTGTCTTTGTTGCGAGGAGAGGAGTTTTCCAAGAGCGAGAACTCATAAGCCAAGGAGACAGTGGGAGGCAAATCGAACTTGAAGAGATTCAAGAGTCGATAGATGAAGGAACCTCTACTGCTGGCATTCAACCCGAGGAGGAAACTCCGGTTGCACCGATTGACGAGTCCTTACCTCTTAGACGTTCCGATAGAGTTAGAGTTCATCCCCAGTTTTATGGTTTTCATATTACTACCGAAGGGGACACGTATATTAGTGATGGTACACTAGTAAATCTTGATGAACCTAATAGCTATAAGGAAGCCATGGCATGCCCGGAGTCTGCGAAATGGAAAGAGGCAATGGATAGCGAGATCCAATCCATGTACGATAACCAAGTTTGGAATTTGGTTGATTATGTGCCCGGATGTAAGACCGTTGGGTGCAAATGGATCTTCAAGAAGAAGACCGACATGGATGGGAACGTGCACACGTATAAAGCGCGATTGGTTGCGAAGGGCTTTACTCAAACTCCAGGAGTTGACTATGATGAGACCTTCTCACCAGTTGCGAAGATTAAATCTATTAGAGTGATGCTAGCAATTTCCGCATTTCATGATTATGAAATTTGGCAAATGGATGTCAAGACCGCCTTCCTTAACGGAAAGTTGGCTGAGGATGTTTACATGGCTCAGCCAGAGGGATTTGTGAATCCGAAGCATCCAAATAGAGTATGTAAGCTTAAGAAGTCCATTTATGGACTTAATCAAGCGTCTCGCAGATGGAATCTTTGCTTCGATGAGAAAGTCAAAGAGTTTGGATTTGTACAAAGCGAAGACGAATCTTGTGTATATATCAAAGCCAGTGGGAGTATAGTAAGCTTCCTCGTTCTATATGTCGATGACATATTACTCATAGGAAATGACATCCCGACTCTGTAGGAAGTCAAGTCCTGGCTAGGGAAGTGTTTCGTTATGAAGGACCTCGGAGAGGCTTCTTACATTTTGGGAATAAGGATAGTAAGAGAAAGAAGTAAGAGACTAATTGGACTTAGTCAGAATAATTACTTAGAGAAGGTACTAAAACGTTTTAGTATGGAAAACTCAAAGAAGGGAGAACTACCGATACAAGGAAATGCCAAGTTGAGTAAGACTCAAAGTCCGAGTACTGAAGCTGAAATAGCAGAAATGAGCCGAGTACCATACGCTTCCGCAGTTGGCTCAATCATGTACGCTATGACTTGTACTCGCCCTGATGTAGCCTTCGCTTTGAGCATGGTTAGCAGATATCAAGGGAACCCTGGTAAAGCACATTGGATTGCGGTAAAGAACATCCTTAAGTACCTTCGGAGGATGAAAGAATGGTTCTTAGTCCTTGGAGGGAGTGATGACTTGAAGGTGCGAGGGTATAGTGATGCCAGTTTTCAGACCGATAGGGACAACTACCGTTCGCAGTCGGGCTGGGTCTTTACCCTAAATGGAGGAGCAGTAACTTGGAAGAGTTCCAAGCAAGAAACCGTAGCTGATTCAACGTGCGAATCAGAGTACATCGCAGCGAGCGAAGCGTCGAAGGAGGCAATATGGCTAAAGAACTTCATTGGTGATCTTGGAGTTGTGCCTGCCATAAAGGAGCCCATGGAGATTTTCTGTGATTACGAAGGTGCGGTTGCCTTGACCAACAAACCGAGGGATCATGGTAGATCAAGACATATCGACAGAAAATATCACTTCATTAGACATCGTGTAGAAGAAGGACAACTCATAGTTAAGAGGATATCATCAGAAGATAACCCAGCAGATCCGCTTACGAAGGGACTGAGTAGGGTTAAGCACTTGCAGCATGCTAGGAGTATTGGGCTGAAGGATGACATTATTATAGATTAGATAGTATTAGAAACGTATAATAGATAAATGTAATTAACATTTGATGATTAAATAAAGGAGTTTTATTTATAAGTAAAGTTATTGTCATATGTTAATTGTTTAACTATTGTTTCACTTTGCATGTTTTGACTTCCAGATTAATTGAATTTATTAGGAATAATCGAATTATTCAAATTGTCCACAATCGTTCATATATTGGAAGTAGATATAAATGAAGATTGTCATGAATTGGTGTGTAGATTGTCTAAATGGTGTTAGACATAGCAAGGGTTGCTGCAACGTTCATGAGTGCTTATGAACTGGTTTTGAGCATTGGAACAAACCCGCGCTTGCTGGAATCACTTTATGGAATACGATATGAAAGGTGATCGCAAGACGATAATATCATATAGTCTTAAAACCTAGATATATGGTTTATTATTTGTTAATTGATTGTACATTGATAATGCGAAAACGCATCAGTAACTTGGTGTTATAAAACGCATTGTTGTGTATAGTTGGTTAATGAATAAGTAAATGCATATAAGTCGAAGTTTATCTGTAAATTTTATCCTAAGAGGGTAGAAGAGATATCTTGGCCACTCGATGATTTGATTTGACTTATGTGTCGGGCCCGGTCAGAACTGAATTGATGTGTTTGATTAAGTTCTATGTCGAATAAATCAGAGATCGAGAAATCAAATGCTAGACTAACCATTCCATAGGATTGTCAGCATGATATCTAACAGAGGACTGTACGATCTCTTATCTAAAGGACAAGATTGATTAGCTCAGCGTTTGACAGCGTCTTTAAGAGCTACGATTGCAAACCGAATTGTACTTGTATAGTTACTAGACTTATCCAAGTGGGAGACTGTTGGAATAGTGTCTAAGGCTGCAACTATATTAGGCAAGTATTTGATCCGGTTGTGCATGGTCCTTTTGGGTTGCCTTCACCATAGCAACTTGATGGATGATTTGTTAAGAGAGAGTAAATATTATAAGGAATAATATATGGTTATTTGATTAATATAAGTCATAGATTAATTGGAATTTATTTGGTGACTTAAAGAGATTAATTAAATAAGAGGGTATAAACTGTCAATTGTTTGATAGTTACACTTTAGACTATAAATCCTTATCCAAGATAGGATGGACGATTTCTAGGGCTTGGATAAGCCAAAAATCGTCCATAGGGTTATCAAGGAAAGGATATGGATTAACTTAAAGTCTAAGTTATCCAATTAGGGTTAAAGCTGTAATCCTTAAGGAGTCTACAAGTATAAATAGACCCTAGGGGTGAGGGAATTCGACACACCATCTAAAGTAGAGATACTCTGGCCAAATTCCTCCCCTCTCCTCTCTCCTAAATCATCTTTCTTGCTATTGGTGTTTGTAAGCCATTAGAGGAGTTACATTTGTGACTCTAGAAGCTCCAAGACAACAATATCAACAAGGAATTCAAAGGTATGGTTCTAGATCTATTTCAATGTTGTTATTTAACCTAATTAGCCATTAGAAGTCTTGGATTCAAAGCATGTTTAATTAGAAAGCCTAGATCCGAGCAATAGGGTTTTGCATGCGCACATAGGAAAGTTCTTATGGCTAAAAACCATCTATTATTTCATTTAATTTCATCACAATTTCTCTTCTTATTCAATTTTATGAAAGAACTTCCAATGGATTTTCCTGTTTATCCTTAATCTCAACCTATCTTATTCATTTCTTCACAATTTCCTTCTTGTCCCCGTCGTCGAACTTCGTTTATTCGCTTTTCAGTTCATTTCTTCATAATTTGTTGTGGATATGGGATGAAGAATCGGTATAATTATCATATTATTAATGGAATTTTACTTATAAAGAAGATTGAATATATCCTTTTGTTTTCATTGTGTTCCAAATATGATTATCTGCCAATTGTATTTGATAATTTCAGTGTCAATGTTGTTAATGGCAGTACTGTCAATCTAGGCTTGTAGGACGCTATTGGTAACCTTCTGAAACACCATTAATCATTTCTATGTTCTTGAACTTTAAGGGTAATATAGACATTTCATTGAACATGATAGGAAGATTATAACAAAATTAAGATCATTGAGTTATCGTGGTGTTGATGTCTTCATTCTTGCATTTTCTCTCATTAGCAAAGCTAGCTATGAAAACATCTCCAAGAAGGTGAAATCTCTCATGGTCACTTTTACCATTTCACCCTTAAAATAATTTACATTATCTACTGACTGAATATATCTTTTTTTATTCTATTCTCAGTGGATTCCAGAATTAAAACATTATGCCCCTAAAGTCCCAATTGTCCTTGTTGGGACCAAAACTGGTTAGTTGTTTCATTATGATTCAGAATTTGATAATTTGTAGAAGCTAAATTGCATTATTTATTCGTTGTATAAAGTTATAAATTAGTTAGTTATAAATGACCAAGATACCCTTACATGTTGGTGGAGCAAATATCAAGAGGTGAAAAACCAAAAACATCAAGGTATACATCTAACTCTGTTATCAAAATAATTTTTTTTTCTGTATTTTTAGTTTACTGTAGTATAACTCACTGTAAGATGATTTTCCATTGTTTTTATTGTAATGTTTTGACTAACCGTTATGGTGGACTAAAATATTGATCGATGGGATTTTTCATATCTTAAATTGAATTATATTAGTGTTTATGGTTGGGGGTATTTAAGCCTATCTGTCAAAGAATTTTTTTAATTATGTATCAACAAATTACATGATTGTTTGGTATTCTTTTGTTTTTTTTTTTTTTTTTTTTGCAAAAAGGTAGCCTTTATTTAATTTTATTTTTGTCTGTGCATTGTTGTATTAGGTGGAAATTAAAGTATTGAAATACAAGTTTCACCTTGAAATTAAAAGCATATTGCCATACTAAAGCAACTTGAACTCACAATCAAAACAGTGTTTATAAATTTTGGTGACATTTGACGCCAAACGATTTGCATAATTTGCACAAGTCAGATATTTAACATATAAAAAAACAAAAGAGTAAATATAAAGCTTATGAATTTATTAAATAAATAAAAATATATGTTATATTATTTAATAACCATATTATATCTATATGTTTACCTTTAGCAATGTGATAAAATAATTTCAATAAAAAATTCAAATAGAAACGGGCTAAATATATTGAGTCAACTATTGTTTTTTGTCCTCTTGCATTTCATGTTATTCGGGAGATGCATTATTTCCATATAAAAAGTAATCGTTGAAACAAATACACTCGCAAAAAAATTATTCTCAGAAAGGAAACAATTCGTTGTGCAAAACCGATTTGAAATATAACATGTTTCCAAGAACTAATCAACGAAAGAAACTAATTGCCAAATGAAGCTATTTCTCGCCGCAGCTTTGCGCGGGTATACGTCTAGTGTGTGTGTGTATATATATATATATATATATATATATATATATATATATATATATATATATATATATATATATATAATCAAAATAGTTAAAAGAGGCTGTAAGCACTCAGCCTTGAAGCATGAGTTCCATTTGTTCAAATTTGTTTTCTTTTGAGAAGCTTGTTGAGATATACCGCAAATCCATGATTCTTGAACTTTGAAATATTTTTGAGACCATTTCGTAACAAATTTAAACTATTGGTGGCTGTTGGTTAATTTAATTAACCAGCATTGGTCTGGTTTTTTTAAAATAATTCAAGGAGGAACTGATTTGTAACTTAAACAAACTGTAGGGGATGGTTTTAACAAATGGGTTTAATATTTGAGGATTGCGATTTCTAAAATCAATACCGCAGTAGGGGATTATTTTGTTAATGCATTAAAGTTGAAAAGGAATTAGGGCTTTTTGTATAATAAATTCTCATGGAGGGACCATTTTTGATTACGGGCCCAAACCTAAACTAATTTAGGGCTTTTTAATCGCTTCACATTTCTTTTGTTTGATCGGGATAATAGAAGAAGTCAGTATGATCGAATGAGGCCTCATGAAAAACCTGAACGTATAGAAAGGGGATACGAATCGACTACCATAGTAGTGAATGAAAACTGGAGATGATGGCTCGCAAGCTGCTCATTCCGGGTTTCTTTGGTTTGATCGATCGATCGCGAAAGAGCTCTCGTCTCCGGTGTTTGACGAGGTCGAAAGGGAAATAGAGGGGATATGAAAGCAGCCATACCCTCTTTCTTTCTCGTCCGGCTGCCAGGTGCGAAGAAGGATGAGGTCCGATGGTGAACAACAAGATCAAAGGCGAGGCAGGAGGCGGTGGAGGAGGCGGCAAAAGGGGGTGCGAAGGGTCGCATTTGGTCGATCGATTTGCGAGAAGGCCATCATCGGAATCGACGAGGCAGAAGCAGTGAAGGTAGGAAGAAGCCATAAAGCCCTCTTCCTGCTCCGTTGGTGATGTGCGAAGGAGGAAAGGACCTCCGGTGTGTCTGCACTGAAGGAGGAAGAAAGAAAACGAGGGTTGGTTCTTCGATCTGCTGGGATGAGATGCGGGGCTCGTTGATCCAATTTATTTTGACTTTGAAGTTGAATCATCAGGTTTATATGGGTTTTTGGGTTTAACTGTTGGACAGAAATTCGATGGGTATTTGTAGACGTGATTGGGTTTAACTGTTGGACAGGAATGTGAGAAGAACGCCAATGGGAAACTGCCCTGGTCTTGCTAGAAAAGAAGAAAAAAAAAGAAACACAAAAGTGATCTGATTCCTTTTTTTTTTGTGTGTGGTTTTAATATTTCTTTTGTGTTGTGTATCGCTTTTGTTTTGGTTTGATTGATCAATTCGATTTGGAGGAAACAAGGAAGAAACAAAATGAAGGCGTGATCTTTGTGTATAAAAATATGTTTATTTTTTGTGTTTAAAATTGTGTAAGTAGGGCTGTAAACGAATTAACGTTCGGCGAACCGTTCGTGAACAGTTCGGCGGGAAGTTCGTTTATTTAATAAATGAATGAACATGAACAAAAATTATCGTTCGTTTAGTTAAATGAACGAACATGAATAATGGTCTCGTTCGTTCGTTTATGTTCGTGAACGTTCGTTTATGATGTTCATTTACGTTCGTTTATGTTCATTCGTTTAAGTTTATTTATATTCATCTATATTCAATTATTTTTTATTATATTGCTATATTATATGTTCGTTTATGTTCATATATGTTCAATTGTGTTTTTTTATCTTTGTTCGTATATGTTTGTTCGCTTATGTTCGTTTAGCATGTTCACGAACATAAATGAACGAACATGAACAAAGTAATCTGTTAAACGAACGAACATGAACAAAAAAATCTCGTTCGTTTATCCGTTCGTGTTCGTTTGTTGTTCGGCTAACTCAAACGAACGAATATGAACAAGACCTTGTTCATGTTCGTTTGGTTCGTTTACAGCCCTATGTGTAAGTCCTTGTGTATGCTTTAGATGTGCAAGATTTGGCGATTGTTTTTATTTATTTATTTATCTATTTAAAATTGTGTATTTTGTGTGAAATTTGTAATTGATGAATTTTTTTATGTATTATGTGTATATTTTGTGTATTGAGTTTCATATTTGATTCAATGGATATGTATTAATATATTTATTGTTGAGAGATTATATTGGTTATAATTATGTATTTTGTATGTTGTGTATCTGTGTATGAATGTATGCATTATTTCAAAAAATACATGACCGAATCTTTGGGTTAAACTGTATAAATTAAGGTACCAATTGGTTAATGTCACGCATCTTATGATATAGTTAATTTATGTTTATTAGACATATAAATTAATGTATGTATTATAAAATTTATAATGATCTATCTATAGCTAAGCGCATGTTATTTATGCTTCAAAATAAATGGTTATATCCATAAATAAAAATATAATAAATGGTTATATCCATAAATTAAAATATAACGTTACCTCTATCATTAAAACTCACATTTGTTGGATTGGATAATAATAAATTATTTTCAAAATCTATTGCCAATAATTGAAATCAGGCTGAAATCAATAGTTTAAGGTTTCGCGATTAATAAATCTGAAAACGTCTAATTTTTCAACTGTTACAAATATTTTTATTAAAAACATTTCGAATATAAAATTAAATATTTTGCTATTGCTTGAGTCCAAAAATGATTTCGTAAATTCCATTTGAGGTGTGGAAGTCCCTCAACGGATAGAAATGGTTTTGATAGTTTTTAAGAAATATGTATTATACTGGTTTTGGATTCTTAAAACTGTAATGCTTATGTTTCTGGGATAAGCATTAATGATGGTGTAGTAGTCTAGGTCAACCATTGGAACTCATTTTGAAGTATTAAGAATAAATTATGTGCTTTAAACCTAATTATTATTATTTAATAAATTAAGTATAAAAATAAGCATCGAAAATACATATTAGATAAAACCGATATCTATGAAGGAAGTTGTAGTGGTTGAAACTAGGATTCTGAAGATATAAAGAATACTAAAATCCGAATTATAACGAAAAAGTTATGACATGTTGAAATTTCGCGACAGAACCGGCACGACGTTGTATGATGTAAAAAGTGAATTTATGATAAAGTGATTTTTAGCCTTAGCAATCTAAATGAAAGTCGTAATGTTCGTTAAACCGAGAGCGTGCATAAAAAGAATGTCCAAATTTGACTTCGTATGAGGAAGTTATGTATTTTCTAAGATTTGGCATAACAACATGCAACCCGAAACTCAAATTTTAGATCATGTGATTTTAGCCAAAACAACCTAAACGAGAATCGAAGATCTTGTTGATAGTAGTTCAAATGAAATCGGACATCAGATGAAGAAGTTATGAATTTTTAACAAACTTTTCCTGTGCCGGCCTGTTAAAAATATAACATTAAAAATATATTCAAAATTAGCCGATAAAGTCTAAATGAAAGTTGTAGAGCATAGTCTCACCTACGCGTGAATATAAAGAACGTCAAAAACAAAGCTCGTATGTGAAATTTATGAATTTTTAAAATTTGGAAATTCGGAGTACGCCAAGCGTACAAGAGTACGCCCAACATACTTGTGTACATGGTCCGAGATTGGCCAAGTCGCCTACTCCTTCGCATGTAACACGTATCTCTCACATTTGACACGTCCGGAGCCACATATCATGGTACGCCCAGCATACTTGGTCTAGGCCCAGCATACAAACTCGCAACGCAGTACGCCCCGCGTACATAAGAATTACGCCCAGCGTAATTCGTGTTTTAGCCCTTATAAATAGAAACCGATGGTTGTCGTATTTTTTTTTAGATTTCTCTAATTTCAAATCTTTTAGATATTGTTTATTTATGTGATAAATATGGACTATTTAAGATTATTTGTTAATTATCTAATGACTAAAATTCAATTAGGTCAAATATAGATAATTATGAAATTAATTGTTTAATTTAAATTATTTGTTGTTTGATCCCTATTGTTTTGAAAAGTTCAATTTCTATCCCGAAGTTTTGAAATTTGAATTTTGTGATTAGTAATTTAATTTAAAAGAATTTAAATTTCAACCCCTAGAGTTTTACAAGTTTAAAATTCAACCCTATACTATTATATTAAAGGCTTAATATATATATATATATATATATATATATATATATATATATATATGTATATATATATGAGTAAAATTAAAATGCTAGTCTTACCATTAGTAGACCTCATTCACGAAGCCGATCTATAAGGTGGGTATAAGGTTGCTGCCTATAAAATGGCGCTTAATGGGTGTACTCTCACACCCACCGCTTGCTTGACTGGTGGAGGGTCGTTAGCCGAACGAGTAGGACAGGGCAACTCTCTCTCCTCATTAATAAGTATAATGAACCTATAAAGTAACTAAACTATTTTATAAAATTCCCAAGCTTAGTTACTTTAGGAAAAGTGAATTGATGCAATCCCATGAAATTGCACTTTGCACCCTTGCTAAGAAGTTAGTGGAGCGTGTGTGGTTTACTGGCACACTAATTGGTTCTAAGCAAAGGTGACAAAGGGTGATTCATTGTTTATCATAGTTCGATGGAGCGTGTGTGGTTTGCCGGCACATCGAATAGGTGATTGTAACAATGAAGGCACCATGTAGATTTGCATGGTTATTCACACCCACTTTGTGATCCTCGGCATCCCAGTCACAAACTAGAGGGGCATATCGAGATTTAAACATGCCATTGAAAAGTTCAATGAATCTCAAAATCTAGGAATTCTCAATAAAGCTTAAGGTTATGTTTTCAAGGTGAAGAATTAGTGAATCGTCATTCACTTACCTCTAAATTATTTACGTGTTGGATTACGGCATCCCTTTTCTAATATGTGAATAATGTTGTTGGGTCCTAGCCCTAATTTTTCATTTTGGGTGTTTAATTAGGGATCCAATTCTAATCAAACATTGTCCTTTCTATTTGTAGATGTCGAACGCAAACAATGCTGTTGCTAACTCATTCACGTTAATGAGTCTTTGCCAAAAGGTGACCTTTGATGGTACGAACTTTAGCGAATGGATAAGATACATTCGCACCATTGCACGCTACGAGGACAAAGAGTATATCCTCAATGAAAAGCTCGAGAAGGTCAACCCAGAAATCGCTACTCCTGAAGAGATGGTTGTCTTTGAGACACACGAACGTGATGCAACGACATTCCACTGCATCATGATAGCCACTATGAACCAAGAATTCAAAAAGTCCTCCGAGGACATGTATCCCTATGAAATGCATCAAGACTTGATGGAGAGGTACCACCAAAGCGTGAGGCAAGAGCGCTACAAGATCATCACTAACATGATAACCTCTAAGATGGGAAATGGAGAATCGTTGACTATGCATTTGTAAAAGATGCAACGATATGTTGATCGTCTTCGCAAGTTAAATGTTAACTTTGGGGAGGATTGGGCCATCGACATTGTTCTTCATTCCTCGCCTTCATGCTACAACCAATTTAGAATGACCTACGACATGAACAAGGAAGAGGTCACCCTAAGCAAACTCCAAGGACTGCTGAGAGCAACCTAAAGGACAAGTCTGTTGCAGCAACTCCCACACCAACCACTGCTCCTGTTTTAGCTATAGGACGGGGAAGGGGAAAGAAGAGGAAGGCTTCATCAAAGAGCCACTGCAAGGGAAAGTCCCAAGATGGTTGATCTTCTAGTGGGACCAAATTTGATCCCACTAAGCCCAACCCTAACCCGAAGGAGGCAGAGTGCCATCATTGCCACAAAATAGGGCATTGAAAGAGAAGCTGCCCGGAATATCTACAAGCCATCAAGGATGGAAAGATCAAGCCATCTTTTGCAGGTATATACACAATTAAATCTAGTAATTCATCTCAAACTATTTCTTGGGTTCTTGATACAGGATGTGGTTACCACATTTGTTCTGATTTGCAGGGACTAAGAAGAGATAGAGATGTGGAGCAAGGAAGAATAAATCTAATCATGGGAAACAGAAGATCGTCGCCTATCACCAAGATTGGAGTGTATTCTGTAGTGCTTAGTAATGGATTAAGTCTAGATTTAAATATTGTTCCTACTCGCTAGATATGGCAAGAAACATCATGTCATTTCATGGTTTGTTTAGACAAGGATTTAGATATTCGTTTAATAATATGAATGGTTCTATTTATGCTTATCTAAATGGTGTTTTATACTTTGAAGCAATGCCTTGTAATGGAATTTATGAAACTGTTATGGTTGTAGATAACCTAGGAAATGATGTGTTGTGTACAAATTCTTCCAATAGTATGGATAAAGCATCTTTGTAGCATTGTCGTCTTGGACATGTCAACAAGAAACGCATAGCCCAACTCCAAAAGGATGGAGTGTTAGAGTCATTCGACCTTAGGGAAGATGACACGCGTGAATCTTGTTTACTTGGAAAGATGACCAAGTCACCCTTCACTGGCACTTGTGAGAGGGGTGAGGGTTTATTGGATCTCATACATACCGATGTATGTGGGCCCTTTAGATCCACCACAAAGGATAGAAACCGCTTCTACGTGACTTTCACTGATGATTATAGTAGATATGGGTATATTTACTTAATCAGGAACAAGTATGAAACGTTTGAAAAGTTCAAAGAGTTCAAGAATGAAGTGGAGAATCAGTTGGGCAGGAAAATCAAGATGCTTCGATCCGATCGAGGAGGAGAGTACCTAAGTCTTGAATTCCACGACCATCTAAAGGAATGTGGAATAGTTTCACAATTGATGCCACCGAGGACACCGCAGTTAAATGGTGTGGCAGAAGGCGCAATCGAACCCTGTTGGACATGGTTCGTTCTATGATGAGTCGTGCTTCACTACCTATCTCATTTTAGGGGTATGCCTTAGAGACTGCCGCCCATATCCTTAACCGAGTCCTTACAAAGAAGGTTGCCAAAACACCTCACGATATGTGGACAGGGAAAGCTCCCTCGTTGACACTTATCAAGGTTTGGGGTTGTGAAGTTTTTGTAAGTCGAGAAACTCATGACAAGCTCGAACCTCGTAGTGAGCAATGTATTTTCATCGGCTACCCGCAGAAATCTTTTGGATATCTCTTCTATAGACCGAGTGACAATGTTGTCTTTGTTGCGAGGATAGGGGTTTTCCGAGAGCGAGAACTCATAAGCCAAGGAGACAGTGGGAGGCAGATCAATCTTGAAGAGATACAAGAGTCGAATGATGAAGGAACCTCTACCTTACCCCCTTAGACGTTCCGAAAGAGTTAGAGTTCAACCCCAGTTGTATGGTTTTCATATTACTACCGAAGGGGACACGTATATTAGTGATAGTACACTAATAAATCTAAATGAACCTAACAACTATAAGGAAGCCATGGCAGGCCCGGAGTCTGCTAAATGGAAAGAGGCAATGGACAGCGAGATTCAGTCCATGTATGACAACCAAGTTTGGAATTTCGTTGACAATGTGCCCGGACGTAAGACGGTTGGCTGCAAATGGATCTTCAAGAAGAAGACCGACATGGATGGGAATGTGCACACGTACAAGGCGCGATTGGTGGCGAAGGGCTTTACTCGAACTCCTGGAGTTTACTATGATGAGACCTTCACACCAGTTGCGAAGATAAAATCTATTAGGGTGATGCTAGCTATTGCCACATTTCATGATTATGAGATATGTCAAATGGATGTCAAGACCGCTTTCCTTAATGGGAAGTTGGCTGAGGATGTTTACATGGCTCAACCAGAGGGTTTTGTCGATCCGAAGCATCCAAATAGAGTGTGCAAGCTTGAGAAGTCCATTTATGGACTTAAGCATTATTATTATTATTATTATTATTATTATTATTATTAAAAGGGGGCCGTAAACACTCTCGCTAGAAGCATGAGTTTCATTTGTTTGAATTTTTTTTTTTTTTTTTTTTTTTGAGAAGTTTGTCGTGATAAACCGAAAATCCATGATTCTTGAACTTTGAAATATTTCCGGGACCATTTCGTTACAAATTTAAACTATTGGAGGCTGTTGGGTAATTTAATTTAACCAACATTGGACTGTTTTGGTTAAAATAAGTCAAGGAGGGAGTGATTTTGTAATTTGAACAAACTGTAGAGGCTGGTTTTAACAAATGGGTTTAATATTTGAGGATTGCGATTTCTAAAATCAATACGGCAGTAGGGGATTATTTTGTCAATGCATTAAAGTTGAAAGGGTATTAGGGCTTTTTGTATAAAAAATTCTCATGGAGGCACCATTTTTGATTAATGGCCCAAACCTAAACTAATTTAGGGCTTTTTAATAGCATTCCGTTTCTTTTGTTTGATCGGGATAATAGAAGAACTCAGTATGATCGAATGAGGCCAGATGAAAAGCACGAACGAAGGGAAATGGGATATGAATCGACGGCCATAGTAGTGAATGAAAGCTAGAGATGGAGGCTCGCAAGCTACTCAATCCGAGTTTGTTTGCTTTGATCGATCGATCGCGAAGGAGCTGTCGTCTCCGGTGTTTGACGATGTCGAAAGGGAAATAGGGGGGGGAGACGTAAGTAGCTATAACCTCTTTCTTTCCCGTCTGACTGCCAGGTGCGAGAAAGGATGAAGTCCGATGGTCAACAAGAAGATCAAAGGCGAGGCAGGAGGTGGTGGAGGAGGCGGCAAAAGGGGGTGCGAAGGGTCGCATTTGGTCGATCGGTTCGCGAGAAAGCCGTATCCGGAATAGACGAGGCAGAAGCAGTGAAGGTGGGAAGAAGATGTAAATCCCTCTTCCTGCTCCGTTGGTGATGTGCGAAGGAGGAAAGGACCTCCGGGGTTTGGCTGGACTGAAGGAAGAAGAAAGAAAACCAGGGTTGGTTCGTCGATCTGCTGGGATGAGATACGAGGCTTGTTGCTCCATTTTATAACAGGATTTTCTTGTTCTTCTTCTTGTTATTTTGACTGTGAAGTTGAATCAACAGTTTTATATGGGCTTTTGGATTTAACTGTTTGACAGAAATTCGATGTGTGTTTGTAGAAGTGATTGGGTTTGTTGTTTTCACAGGAATGTGAGATGAACGCCAATGGGAAACTGCCCTGGTCTTGCTAGAAACGAAGAAAAAGAAGAAACACAGAAGTGCTCTGATTCCTTTTTTGTGTGTGTTTTTAATATTTCTTTTGTGTGTAATTGGGTATAAGTTCTTGTGTATAGCTTTTGTTTTGGTTTGATTGTTGGTTTTCAATTGAGTGTTCTAATGGTTGAATAAGAATGCAAGTAACCTAAGCTGTTCCTGATCAATTTGATTTGCAGGAAACAAGGAAAAAGTAGAATGAAGGCCTGATCTGGTGTTCATATGAAAGCTCACGTTTTGTCTGTATGGATTTCAAATAAATTTTACTTCTTTTGTGTATAAACTTCTTAGGGGTCGTTTGATTGTCGTTGACTGTGGTAGAACCGATTGCTTTAGTAGTTCTGACTGAAACTAGTTGTTTGATTTTACATATATTACATTCAAATAACATTTTTTCATATTAATTTCATTATAATTTACCATTTACTTTATAACATTAGCTTTTTACCTAACACATTAAGTACCAAAAAAGTCTTATCCAAAATAAGAAGAGGCAAAAGCAAAGAGGCTAATACAACAACCTTCTTAATGGAATCTTGGGAATTTTGACATTCATGATTTAATATCCGAACAATCAAAACCTAATACAAGTAACACTAATTAAAGAGTACTATCTTTTTTTTTACATAATTTGAATGGGAAATTATTATTCCAGGAATATTTGGATATATGTTTCAAAACTTCAACAGTTACAAGAGTATAAACAACACGTAAAGACAAAAGGGAAAAACAAAATTAGTAACGATAACCAAGTGAGAAATTACTTCTTTGTGTTCATGTTATATGGTTTAATACAAGTCAAGTTGAGATAAATATAAAAAAACTAACCAAGGGAATTCACAAAACAAACTACAAATCATCATCAGGGGTAAAATGGTAAAAAAAGAAGTAAACCACACCAAGGGCAGCCAAAAGAACAGCATCACATCTTCATCAGCGGGGAAAAATACTTTGTTTCCACAATTTTGTTCATATTTTGCTATAAATTCTACAATACAATGCCACCAATTGCAAAATCGATACGTAAAACCAAAAACATGTATGTAACCATATCAGCACCAATTGAAACATCATTGTGTGTACATCCAACTATCTCATCATTAAATTCAATCAATTACAAATATTGTTTGTAAAAATATCAAATCTTTGGAATGACTTTGAGAGAATATGTAACACTCTAAAAATCGGCCTAGCCCTCTTGTATCTTAGTGTGCCCGATTTTTGGTGAGAACATGTAGCTTATATAGTGATATTTGCATATTTAGTCGTATATTAGGCATAGATTTTTATCATTTATTAGCTAAATTATTGCATTTCATGGACAAAAGATACTTAAAAGTGCTTGTATTATGTTTTCAGTCCAAAGTTGAAGCTTGGAAGCGAAAGGAAGCAGGAGAAGCGGTTTGGAGCATGGGAATTGAACAAAGAAGAAAAACCACAAAAAACAACACCTACTCGGCGAGTAGGGTCGTCTACTTGGCGAGTCCGAGCAAAGGATCGAGAAGATAATGAAAAGATAAGGACTTCGTGACTTACCGTACACGGGATTTAAGTTATGGACTCGGCGAGTAGGACATGGACTCAACGAGTCGGGTCGAATCTACATATACGGCTTCCCAGATCAACATTCAACATTCTGGAACCCTTAGGGAGAAGTGAGTTGCGAATCAAAGCTAGGAGAGACCTGAAGAACGAAGATACAACCTAGAATTCAATCCCAAAGGAGACTTGAGGCAAATCTACATCATTCTACTTAATCTCTTGTTTTCCATTATGGCTAGACAATTAGAATTCGTTTTTATGCTGTTTATTACCTCAAACATGAGCTAAAACTCTTAAACTTCTGTTTGGGGATACAATATTGATATTATGGATTGATTATTATGGTAGGATTAATTCAATGTTGGTGATTTTGTTGATTTTAGTTTGTTAAAGAACTTTATGTGTGGATGATAAATATTTTTCTGTTAATAGGAAGATAATTAGATAGTATGAACATCTTTTAATTATCAATATCATATGTTATGTAACCACTTTGTCATATGTTTAGGATTAATGAACATGAAACTAGAATTAATAAGAAAAATAGGTAAATTTATGTGTGAGCTTGTATGATGACCATCAACAAAAAGTTAACTAAAGGATCAAATTAGTTGGCTATTACAAGTCTAAATTAACCCGAATAAATAATCTAGTGAATTAAATTAAATTAGACAACTGATCATTTTTTGAGTTACTTTGTTCTCTAAGGATTAGTGCAGCGAATGTGAATTTAATTAATTGAATCGGTAACAAATAGAAGAATTAATCCATTGCACTATTACCATAATATCATCCATATGATCAATTGAGTTGAACTAAACAGAAGTCCTTTTCATTGTTGAATTTAGTTAAATCTTTTCTTTTGTAGTTTTTTTTACTGATAGTAGTAAGTTTCTAGTCTTGTAAAACTAGAGAAAAACCCTACTTATTAATTAATTTAGATAAAATTAGTTTTTAGTCTTAATTTACCGTTCCTTGTGTTCAATACCCTACTTATTTAGCTTTACTACAATTGATAGGTCCACTGCCTTTGTGTGTTTATTTTATAATTAAAAGTAGGTTTAAAATTAGTTGGTTTTACACAGATCAAGTTTTTGGCGCCGTTGCCGGGGAACGATTCAAATAGTTAATTTTATATGCTAATTGTTATCATTTTTATTTTGTTGATTTTTTTACATAGTTTAATTTTTTTAACTTTTTTTATTTTTATTTATTATGTATTTTCCAAATCTCGATGCTTTTGATGCTTTTCTTGAGGAAGTAGTGCAGGAAATTGAGCAAGAAAATGAGGAGTATGACTCAGATGAAGAGTTGAAGAAATTTGGAAGATTGTTAGATAACTTCTTGACTAACGAACAAGAGCAATCTGAGTCACAAGAGCTAAATTTACTAGATGAAGAATTTAATCCAGAAAGAGATTTGGAGGATCTAGAAAGGTAGATGGCAGAAGGGTCAGATGAAGAACAAGAACAAGCTGAATTGCAGGAACCAAGCTATGGTTTGACTATTACCACGACATGGCCCCTGTATTTCCGGTTTGTGTTTCGAAGCATGGGGTGACTATTCCAACTTTGGAGAAAGTTCTGAAGCGCGATCCATTTATGATTAGTACCCAACCGATTCCAACCCTTGTTAATATTCTTGAGTGTTATGAATTCAAGCTTGTTTGGCCAATTTTTGAAGCAAATATTCGAATTTTACAAATTGGTCAAAAGAAAATATTTAATGCAATGGATAGAATGACATTGATTTTATTAGAAGTTTATTAAGTTGGGAGTCCAGCTAAAGACTCGCACAAAAAGAAGCGCTTGGTGGGAGGCAACCCGTTACTAGAGTTTGCTTTCTTTTATCTTTTTAGTTTTGTTTGATTTTTCGTTTTTAGGATTTTATTTTCGTCCTCTAAATCATTAGGCATGACTGCTTGAGAGTGCGTATGGACTAAGTATGGGGTGGAATGAATTTTTATGACAAAATGAAATATTCTTTTGCACTCGCGACCAGACTCACCGAGTCTGACCCTGACTCAACGAGTCGGTTTTAATTACAGAAAAATTTTAATTTTTACATCTGTTAAAGTTAGGCTTTTTAACCCTAATGA
This sequence comes from Lactuca saligna, assembly GCF_052625555.1. Lineage (NCBI taxonomy): Eukaryota > Viridiplantae > Streptophyta > Magnoliopsida > Asterales > Asteraceae > Lactuca > Lactuca saligna. The sequence continues at coordinate 155,508,917 of NC_136423.1, read as the reverse complement.
GATCATTCTTTCAACCCCTTACTCGACGTGTGCCTCTTTTCTTATCTCTCTCAAGCATTCATCATCTTCTACACTTTTTCTTTAAGATTTTCAAATTCCATAAACAAAGGTACTTAATTTCTTCCTTAATTCTGTTAAAGTCATGATTCTTAGATTGTTTAGGGTGTCAATTTCATACAATACCCGATTTTGAAGTATAGTGAATTTTTAGGGTTTTGATTTACTATGAATTGTGTTGTTTTGGATGGTTATCCTTGCTCTAATACATCTTAGGAACATCTAAGGACCAAACCCTTGAAAAAATTTCAAGTTTTTATGGTCAAATTTGGCTCGAAACGGCGACTGACTCGCACAGTTTGAGCGACTCGCCGAGTTGTTCATGGACTCGACGAGTCCACTCTGGGACCCATATGAATAATGTTTTTTTAATGTTTTTCTGTATTTGTTGGGTTGTTTGCTCTTTATATTGCAGGAATCATGTTTTTCAGGGGACAAAGCTCGAGAGGAAACCAAGTTGATTTTCCTTGGTTGAATTTTCCTCCAATTGAATCGGCTTCAACAATGACGAGATGGACGAAGAGGCTGGCTGATGTCAGAATGAAGGAGGTGTATGTACCTAATCGGATTGACTGGGATTGGTTAAATAGTGTCCTTTATGAAGAAGAATTGGCATCTTACCTAGTGAATGAATTTACTTACGAAGGGGAGACGATGATATGTGATGGATGGAGCCGGGTTTTTCGAATTCAAGAGTCGGTGTATCGTGAGCTTTGCTAGGAAATTTTCTCCACTGTGTCTTTCCGAGGAGGAGATGATTGCTACCACCCCACAAGTTTTATTTTTTGTCTTGGGGGTGAATACCATCAATGCTCGGTCATTGAGCTTGCATGTCGAATGGGAATTTACGACGAACCATTGGTTACTACTGCTATTTTCCGTGCCTTTTTGGAACAATTTCATAAGGTGTTTCCCGATGGTGTTACAAGTACCGGTTGGTGGAACACAATCGCTAACAAAGTGTATATTCCGAAATCGGCTCAAGAAGGGAGCATTAGGTCGCCCACACACCGCCTCATACACCGCCTTATCTCTACTACCATCAATCAATGGAAAGATGACGCCAAGGTGTCCAACCTTGATGTATTTTATATTTGGAGTATCATCACGCCCGACACTTTCTGCAACATTCCATGGTGTTTGGCTTCGTATTTGTTGGAGGGTGCAGTTAAGGATCACAAAACGTCCAAAATTAACGGTGGCATGTTCGTGACCCGACTTGCCAACTCATATGGGTTGATGACTCGCAGAGCATGGAATTTGATGACAATGGTTCCTACCCTTCCCTTTAATCCTATTCTTATTCGGAGGGCGAGGATTATTGAAGACTTTGGCAGTGGTCATTATGCTATCCCAAGTGACGATCCGGTAATTGGACCTAAGGCACCGGGGAGGAGAGTTAGATCGAGACGCGAGCGGGAAGTTAAGGAGGAGCCGCCGGTGATTCCGGTGGACAATGAGGAGGTACCAATGGATTGGTACAATGTTGAGATGAGGAGGCTCCAAGATCAAATGGCGAGGGGCATCAATTTTAGCAACGAATCCCACGTGCGGCTTTTCGATCATTTCCATATTCCGCACATTGATGGGGTTAATTTTCCCTACATTCCTTCGTGGGATGAAGTCATTGATGCAAGGAAAAGTGGAGTTGGTGGAAGCGGAGCTGCTCATGGCAATGATGATGAGGATGAGGATTAGTTTTTTTATGTTTAATTAAATAATTTCCATTTTATTTTTGTTTTTAATTTGTTTGGTGTGTTTTGAATTGTTGGTTGAACTCTAAGTTATGTGTTTGATGTTTTTATTTGCCTTGATGATTTTCAGATTTTGCGTTAGGAATGCTTGCTTAAAGGGTTTAGAGTTTGAGAGAAAGAGAAAAGAGTGGAAGAGAGTCAAGAAAGGGCGATGTTTAGAGCTAAGGTGTCGAGTCCGGTTCTAAGGGTATTGAGTAAATAATTTTAGGAGTTGTCGGAAGTTATTAAGATTTATCAACAGCTGGAAAGAATGCAGAAAAGATTTTTTTCACCGAGCGGTCGACTCGCCGAGTGCAATTAACCTACTCGATGAGTCGCCCTTTGTACTTACACATTTGAGGCTTTCCGCAACCATACTCGATGAGTCATCTATATGACTCGACGAGTCACTTGTTTGTCCACCATGAAGACTGCCAATTCGATGCTGATGACTTCACAACTTGACCATTTATTCTTTGCAATCAATTCCTGGAGGTTTTGCACTATTTTTCCTGCACATTTGAAGCTACTCACATGTGATTTGATATCCGAGACATCGATGTGCTATTTACATGGATGAAGTCAATTGAAGATGGAGTTGAAGAGGAGATATCGACTTAGTGATTGCTACCCTAGAGGAGTTTGTTCCAATTCTCTCTACATTTCATGTTCGTTATTTTTCATGCATAACATGCAATGAGGGCATTGCATAAATTAACTGTGGGGTAGGGGGTTGATGTCATCTTAGTAAATATAGAATTCTAATATCCTAATTTAGGTTAATTTTTAAATTTTGTGTATACCAAAAATATGACTTAGGAATTAATTTAGGAAATTTTGGTAAAAAATAATTAGGATTCCATGTTAGAGTTATGTTGATAATTTCATGAAAACCCAAATGTTTAGTTGAGCCTATATACGTTATAGTGCATTTGTGGCTTCCTTATTCCAGTGAAATCATGGGACAAAAACACGACCTTGCTTAGCCTGAGGGATGAAATATGTTTAGCATCGTGTACCAGAAATGTATCCTGGGAAATTATGATTGTTAACCAATAAAGGTTGAAGTTGAGCGCCCCTACTTAAGCATGTAGGGATTTGAGTGAAAAAAGTGAGGTACATGTTAAAAAAAGAGAGGATTACAAGAAAAAGTTTGAAGAATTTTTGGAGCAACTAAAGTGAAGTTCAAAAATCAAAGTTCTGAAAAAAAAAAAGTTGAAGATACCAAAAATCAAACAACAAGGTGGTGAATTCATAGAAATCAAAGATCAAATGTCAAATAAATGAAGAATTCCAAGGAGCTCCAATATGGTATCATAAATTGTAATTGTCTAGATTATGTATGCTTGGGTTGCTCAACCAAAAATACCTTGAGGTTAAGATGTTTTCTAAGGATGGATTCGGAGGGATGCATAAAATGAGCATAGTTCGGGGTGAGTAGGCGAATGTTTATGAGGATTGTAAGTATTTGGAGTATGGGGGTCCTTAGGAAAAATTTTAGACACAAATGCATGCGTTGCGGTCTTGGCATAATGGTTGGGTTAGATTGGAGTTGTCATATGTGATTCTAACGTGTTAAAATTCAGTTTTGCTTGGGGGCAAGCAAAAATCAAGTGTGGGGTATTTTGATATTTGCATATTTATTCGTATATTAGGCATAGATTTTTATCATTAATTAGCTAAATTATTGCATTTCATGGACAAAAGATACTTAAAAGTGCTTGTATTATGTTTTCAGTCTAAAGTTGAAGCTTGGAAGCGAAAGGAAGCAGGAGAAGAGGTTTGGAGCTTGGGAATTGAACAAAGAAGAAAAACCACCAAATACAACACCTACTCGGCGAGTAGGGTCGTCTACTCGGCGAGTCCGAGTGAAGCATCGAGAAGATAAAGAATAGATAAGGACTTCGTGACTTACCGTACATGGGATTTAAGTTATGGACTCGGCGAGTCGGGTCGAATCTATATATACAGCTTTCCAGATCAACATTCAACATTTTGGAACCCTTGGGGAGAAGTGAGCTGCCAATTAAAGCTAGGAAAGACCTGAAGAACGAAGATACAACCTAGAATTCAATCCCAAAGGAGATTTAAGGCAAATCTACATCATTCTACTTAATCTCTTGTTTTCCATTATGGCTAGACAATTAGAATTCGTTTTTATGTTGTTTATTACCTCAAACATGAGTTAAAACTCTTAAACTTCTGTTTGGGGATACGATACTGATACTATGGATTGGTTAGTATGGTAGGATTAATTCAATGTTGGTGATTTTGTTGATTTTAGCTTGTTAAAGAACCTTATGTGTGGATGATAACTATTTTTCTGTTAATATGAAGATAATTAGATAGTATGAACATCTTTTAATTATCAATCTCATATGTTATGTGACCACTTTGTCATATGTCTAGGATTAATGAACATGAAACTAGAATTAATAAGAAAAATAGGTAAATTCATGTGTGAGCTTGTATGATGACCATCAACAAGAAGTTAACTAAAGGACTAAATTAGTTGGCTATTACAAGTCTAAATTAACCCGAATAAATAATCTAGTGAATTAAATTAAATTAGACAACTGATTACTGTTTGAGTTAGTTTGTTCTCTAAGGATTAGTGTAGCCAATGTGAATCTAATTACTTGAATCGATAATCAATAAAAGAATTATACCATTGCACTATTACCATAATATCATCCATAGGATCAATTGAGTTGAACTAAACAGAACTCTTTCTCATTATTGAATTTAGTTAAATCTTTGCTTTTCTAGTTTTTTTAGTGATAGTAGTATGTTTCTAGTCTTGTAAAACTAGAGAAAAAACCCTACTTATTAATTAATTTAGATAAAATTAGTTTTTAGTCTTAATTTACCGTTCCCTGTGTTCGATACCCTACCTATTTAGCTTTACTTCAATTGATAAGTCCACTGCCTTTGTGTGTTTATTTCATAATTAAAAGTAGCTTTAAAACTAGTTGGTTTTACGTACCTCAAGTTTTTGGCACCGTTGTCGGGGAACGATTCAAATAGTTAATTTTATTTGCTAATTGTTATCATTTTTATTTTATTTATTTTTTTATATAGTTTATTTTTTTTATTTTTTTATTTTTATTTATTATGTTATTTCCAAATCTCGATGCTTTTGATGCTTTTCTTGAGGAAGTAGTGCAGGAAATTGAGCAAGAAGATGAGGAGTATACCTTAGATGATTATTTGAAGAAATTTGGAAGATGGTTAGATAACTTCTTGACTAACGAACAAGAGCAATCTGACTCACAAGAGCTAAATTTACTAGATGAAGAATTTAATCCAGAAAGAGAATTGGAGGAGCTGAAAAGGTTGATGGCAGGAGGGTCACATGAAGAACAAGAACAAGCTGAATTGCAAGAACCAAGCTGTGGTTTGACTATTACCACGACATGCCCCCCTGTATTTCCGGTTTGTGTTTCGAAGCATGGGGTGACTATTCCAACTTTGGAGAAAGTTCTGAAGCGCGATCCATTTATGATTAGTATCCAACCGGTTCCAATCCTTGTTAATATTCTTGAGTGTTATGAATTCAAGCTTGTTTGGCCAATTTTTGAAGCAAAGATTCGAATTTTACAAATTGGTCAAAAGAAAATATTTAATGCAATGGATGGAATGACATTGATTTTATTAGAAGTTTGTTAAGTTGGGAGTCCAACTAAAGACTCGCACAAAAAGAAGCGCTTGGCGGGAGGCAACCCGTTACTAGAGTTTGCTTTCTTTTATCTTTTTACTTTTGTTTGATTTTTCGTTTTTAGGATTTTATTTTCGTCCTCTAAATCATTAGGCATGACTGCTTGAGAGTGCATATGGACTAAGTATGGGGTGGAATGAATTTTTATGACAAAATGAAATATTCTTTTGCACTCGCGACCAGACTCGCCGAGTTGGTTTTAACTACAGAAAAATTTTAATTTTTACATCTTGTAAAGTTAGGCTTTTTAACCCTAATGAGATCATTCTTTCAACCCCTTACTCGACGTGCGCCTCTTTTCTTATCTCTCTCAAGCATTCATCATCTTGTACAATTTTTCTTTAAGATTTTCAAATTCCTTCAACAAAGGTACTTAATTTCTTCCTTAATTCTGTTAAAGCCATGATTCTTAGATGGTTTAGGGTGTCAATTTCATACAATACCCGATTTTGAAGTTTAGTGAATTTTTAGGGTTTTGATTTACTATGAATTGTGTTGTTTTGGATGGTTATTCTTGCTCTAATACATCTTAGGAACATCTAGGGACAAAACCCTTGAAAACATTTCAAGTTTTTATGGTCAAATTTGGCTCGACACGGCGACTGACTCGCACAATTCGAGCGATTCGCCGAGTCGTTCATGGACTCGACGAGTCCAGTCGCGGACCCAGATGAATAATGTTTTTTAATGTTTTTCTGTATTTGTTAGGTTGTTTGTTCTTTATTTTGGAGGAATCATGTTTTTCACGGGACAAAGATCGAGAGGAAACCAAGTTGATTTTCCTTGGTTGAATTTTCCTCCAATTGAATCGGCTTCAACAATGACGAGATGGAAGAAGAGGCTGGCTAATGTCAGAAAGAAGGAGATGTATGTACCTAATCAGATTGACTGGGATTGGTTAAATAGTGTACTTTATGAAGAAGAATTGGCGTCTTACCTAGTGAATGAATTTACTTACGAAGGGGAGACGATGATATGTGATGGATGGAGCTGGGTTTTTAGAATTCAAGAGCCGGTGTATCGTGAGCTTTGCTGGGAAATTTTCTCCACTGTGTCTTTTCGAGTAGGAGATGTTTGCTACCACCCCACAAGTTTTATTTTTTGCGTTGGGAGTGAATACCATCAATGTTCAATCATTGAGCTTGCATGTCGAATGGGGATTTACGACGAACCATTGGTTACTACTGCTATTTTCCGTGCCTTTTTGGAACAATCTCATAAGGTGTTTCCCGACGGTGTTACAAGTACCGGTTGGTGGAACACAATCACTAACAAAGTGTATATTCCGAAATCGGCTCAAGAAGGGAGCATTAGGTCGCCCACACACCGCCTCATACACCGCCTTATCTCCACTACCATCAATCAACGGAAATATGACGCCAAGGTGTCCAACCTTGATGTATTTTATCTTTGGAGTATCATCACGCCCGACACTTTCTGCAACATTCCATGGTGTTTGGCTTCTTATTTGTCGGAGGGTGCGGTCAAGGATCGCAAAACGTCCAAAATTAACGGTGGCATGTTCGTGACCCGACTTGCTAACTCGTATGGGTTGATGACTCGCGGAGCATGGAATTTGATGACACTGGTTCCTTCCCTTCCCTTTAATCCTATTCTTTTTCGGAGGACGAGGATTATTGAAGACTTTGGCGGTGGTCATTATGCTATCCCATGTGACGATCCGGTAATTGGACCCGAGGCACCGGGAAGGATAGTTAGATCGAGACGCGAGCGGGAAGTTGAGGAGGAGCCGCCGGTGATTCCGATGGCAATGAGGAGGTACCAATTGATTGGTACAATGTTGAGATGAGGAGGCTCCAAGATCAAATGGAGAGGGGCATCAATTTTATCAACGAATCCTACATGCGGCTTTTCGATCATTTCCATATTCTGCACATTGATGGGGGTAATTTTCCCTACATTCCTTTGTGGGACGAAGTCATTGATGCAAGGAGAAGTGGAGCTGGTGGAAGCGGAGCTGCTCATGGCAATGATGATGAGGAGGAGGATTAGTTTTTTTATGTTTAATGAAACAATTTCCATTTTATTTTTGTTTTGAGTTTGTTTGGTGTGTTTTGAATTTTTGGTTGAACTCTAAGTTATGTGTTTGATGTTTTATTTGCCTTGATGATTTTCAGATTTTGAGTTAGGAATGCTTGCTTAAAGGGTTTAGAGTTTGAGAGAAAGAGAAAAGAGTGGAAGAGAGTCAAGAAAGGGCGACGTTTAGAGCTAAGGTGTCGAGTCCGGTTCGAAGGGTATTGAGTAAATAATTTAGGAGTTGTGGGAAATTATTAAGATTTATCAACATCTGGAAAGAATGCAGAAAAGTTTTTTTCCACCCAGCGGTCGACTCGCCGAGTGCAATTTACCTACTCGACGAGTCGCCCTTTGTACTTACACATTTGAGGCTTTCCGCGACCATACTCGATGAGTCATCTATATGACTCGACGAGTCACTTGTTTGTCCACCATGATGACTGACGATTCGATGCTGATGGTTGCACAAGTTGACCATTTATTCTTTGCAATCAATTCCTGGAGTTTTTGCACTATTTTTCCTGCACATTTGAAGCTACCCACATGTGATTTGATATCCAAGACATCGATGCGCTATTTACATGGATGAAGTCAATTGAAGATGGAGTTGAAGAGGAGATATCGACTTAGCGACTGCTGCCCCAGGGGAGTTTGTTTCAATTCTCTCTACATTTCATGTTTGTTATTTTTCATGCATAACATGCAATAAGGGTATTGCATAAATTAAGTGTGGGGTAGGGGTTGATGTCATCCTAGTAAATATAGAATCCTAATATCCTAATTTATGGTAATTTTTAAATTTTGTGTACACCAAAAATATGACTTAAGAATTAATTTAGGAAATTTTGGTAAAAAATAATTAGGATTCCATGTTAGAGTTTTGTTGATAATTGCATGAAAACCTAAATGTTTAGTTGAGCCTATATACGTTATAGTGCATTTGTGGCTTTCTTATTCCAATGAAATCATGGGACAAAAACACGACCTTGCTCAGCCCGAGGGATGCAATATGTTTAGCATCGTGTACCAGAAATGTATCCAGAAAAAATATTATTGTTAACCAATAAAGGTTGAAGTTGAGCGCCACTACTTACGCGTGTAGGGATTTGAGTGAAAAAAAGTGAAGAACATGTAAAAAAAAGAGAATTACAAGAAAAAGTTTGAAAATTTTTTGGAGCAGTTAAAGTGAAGTTCAAAAATCAAAGTTCTGAAAAAATAGTTGAAGATACCAAAAATCAAACAACAAGGTGGTGAATTCATAGAAATCAAAGATCAAATGTCAAAGAAATGAAGAATTCCAAGGAGCTCCTATATGGTATCATAAATTGTAATTGTCTAGATTATGTATGCTTGTGTTACTCAACCAAAAATACCTTGAGGTTAAGAGGTTTTCTGAGGATGGATTTGGAGGGATGCATAAAATGAGCATAGTTCCGGGTGAGTGGGCGAATGTTTATGAGGATTGTGAGTATTTGGAGTATGGGGGTCCTTAGGAAAAATTTTAGACACAAATGAATGCGTTGCGGTCTTGGCATAATGGTTGGGTTAGATTGGAGTTGTCATATGTGATTCTAACGTGTTAAAACCACCAAAAACAACACCTACTCGGCAAGTCCAAGCGAAGGATCGAGAAGATAATGAAAAGATAAGGACTTCGCGACTTACCGTACACGAGATTCAAGTTATGGACTCGGTGAGTCGGACATGGACTCGGCGAGTCGGGTCGAATCTATATATACGACTTCCCAGATCAACATTCAACATTCTGGAACCCTTGGGGAGAAGTGAGCTGCAAATTAAAGCTTGGAGAGACCTGAAGAACGAATATACAACCTAGAATTCAATCCCAAAGGAGATTTGAGGAAAATCTACATCATTCTACTTAATCTCTTGTTTTCCATTATGGCTAGACAATTAGAATTCGTTTTTATATTGTTTATTACCTGAAACATGAGCTAAAACTCTTAAACTTCTGTTTGGGGATACAATATTGATATTATGGATTGATTATTATGGTAGGATTAATTCAATGTTGGTGATTTTGTTGATTTTAGCTTGTTAAAGAACCTTATGTGTGGATGATAACTATTTTTCTGTTAATAGGAAGATAATCAGATAGTATGAACATCTTTTAATTATCAACCTCATATGTTATGTGATCACTTTGTCATATGTCTAGGATTAATGAACATGAAAATAGAATTAATAAGAAAAATAGGTAAATTCATGTGTGAGCTTGTATGATGACCATCAACAGGAATTTAACTGAAGGACCAAATTATTTGGCTATTACAAGTCTAAATTAACTCGAACAAATAATCTAGTGAATTAAATTAAATTAGACAACTGATCACTGTTTGAGTTAGTTTGTTCTCTAAGGATTAGTGCCTCGAATGTGAATCTAATTAATTGTATCAGTAACCAATAGAAGAATTAATCCATTGCACTATTACCATAATATCATCCATAGGATCAATTGAGTTGAACTAAACAGAAGTCCTTCTCATTATTGAATTTAGTTCAATCTTTGCTTTTCTAGTTTTTTTTAGTGATACTAGTAGGTTTCTAGTCTTGTAAAACTAGAGAAAAACCCTTACTTATTAATTAATTTAGATAAAATTAATTTTTAGTCTTAAATTACCGTTCCCTGTGTTCGATACCCTACTTATTTAGCTTTACCACAATTGATAGGTCCACTGGCATTGTGTGTTTATTTCATAATTAAAAGTAGGTTTAAAACTAGTTGATTTTACACACATCATATAGTGTGTCACATCTAGGGTTACACCATGTAACCCCGAAGGTGATATGACTGTTCATTTCCATGATCCATGAGTTTGTAACTCTCATGGAGCATCCTATGGGTCTAACCCAACTTGACAATCCATGGACCCTTAAGCCCATTATACAAGTACGAGTGATTTACATAATCAACCCATATATTTAATTAGGCATCTTTTGATCACTTTATTAATTCCAAATTAATTTTTGATCATTGATCAAGACTAATCAAATAATACATGACGACAACCCAAATGGACCATGTTGGGTTGGGATAAGTACATACCAAATATAGTTATGGACTTAGACACCTTATCCAATAGGTTCTCCATTTTGTAAGTTTCCTTGATGGCTAGGAAATAGGCGGACTTGGTCAAACGATCCACCACTACCCAAGTTGTGTTGTAACCGCTTGAAGGCTTTGTAAACTTCGTTATGAAGTCCATGGTTATCTATTCCCACTTCCATTCAGGGATTGATGGTTTTTGGAGTAGACCAAATAGCTTCTGGTACTATGCTTTTACTTTTGTGCAAGTCAAGCTTTTACTGACATATGTGGCAATCTCCGCCTTCTTGTTAGGCCACCAATAAAGCTTACAAAGATTGAGATACATCTTATCTGATCCATGATGTATCGATTATCTCGACTTATGAGATTTATTTAAGACTAGACTCCTGACTTCCCCAAACCTTGGGGTCCAAATTCGGTTCATAAAATACCATGTTCCGTATTCCTTGAGGTCGAACTGTTTGTCCATACCTCGCAGGTTTTCGTCTAGGATATTCTCGGGTTTGAGCACTTTTAGTTAAGTATCTCGAATTTCAGTGATGAGATTGGAATGGATTGTTAGGGTTAGAGCCTTCACATGAAGTGGTTTTGATTGTTCTTTCCTGTTTAAAGCGTTTTCTATGACATTTGCTTTACTAGAATGATAACGAAATTTTCATTCGCAATCTCTTGTAACAATAAAGATCGACAGATTTTATATTAATGAGATGAGTAAATGATAAGAAATAATAATGATCAAAAGTGTGTTGAATGATGGTATTCAACACTTAGAAGATTTCTTAAAGATGAAACTTTTCTGTGAGAGCGTCAAAAAGTTGTAACCCTAAAGTTACATGCATGCTATTTATAGAGACTGTTTAGATACTAAAACCGAACATGGATAGGCCCATTTCGGAATAAACAAACCCTAATAACATACATTTGACCAAACACTTTATTAGACCTAACAATCTCCCCCTTTGTATCAAATCGGAAGAGAGTCTTTGTTGTTGCATTTGCGCTTCAAAAACCATAGGCATAATTTTCAGAAGGGATACCTTGACTACTTGATACCACTAAATCATATATGCACGAATTTAAAATCCAAATCAGTGTTGGCCTTTTTTGCCTTAGCCCTTGCAAGAATCTGATTTATTGCGCTTGTGGAGTATAAGTCTTTGTTTCTTAAAAAGAACATGTGATTCTTCAAAACATCACCCTCCTTCTTCTTGTAAACAATGCTCGAGTATTTTTTTGTCTATCAGACCCCCATGCAGATCGTGGATATCCTCCGGTTCTTCAAATGGCTTTATTATAGGCTTTATGTTCAGAATGGAGGCGATCTCAATACCCATCTTTACAAACTCCAAGATGTAGCATTTAATCATCTTCTTCAGATGGTCAAAAATTGGGAGATACTTGCTCACATCCTTCACAACTATGTTGAATAATGAAATCCAATACCACTAAAGACATACTAGGGCAAGACAGGAAACATCGGAGGGTAGAACCATTTTAGCAATTAAGTCGTTCTAAAATCCAACAACCCAAGCAACATTTAAAACTAGATTAACCGTACCGTAAGTAGCCAAGAAGTAGTGTAATTAATATTAATAATAATTTTATTAAAAGTTAGTTGCTATAGTTGTATTCCTCTTTCGAGGATACGAGTTCTCTATAGCAAATTGAGCTCTGATACCAATCTATTGTTGGAATAGTGTCTAAGGCTGCAACTATATTAGGCAAGTATTTGACCCGGTTGTGCATAATCCTTTTGGGTTGCCTTCACCATAGCAACTTGATGGATGATTTGTTAAGAGAGAGTAAATATTATAAGGAATAATATATGGTTATTTGATTAATATAAGTCATAGATTAATTGGAATTAATTTGGTGACTTAAAGAGATTAATTAAATAAGAGGGTATAAACTGTCAATTGTTTGATAGTTACACTTTAGACTACAAATCCTTATCCATGATAAGATGGACGATTTCTAAGGCTTGGATAAGCCAAAATCGTCCATAGGGTTATCAAGGAAAGGATATGGATCAACTTAAAGTCTAAGTTATCCAATTAGGGTTAAAGCTGTAATCCTTAAGGAGTCTACAAGTATAAATAGACCCTAGGGGTGAGGGAATTCGATACACCATCTAAAGTAGAGATACTCTGGCCGAATTCCTCCCCTCTCCTCTCTCCTAAATCATCTTACTTGCTATTGGTGTTTGTAAGCCATTAGAGGAGTGACATTTGTGACTCTAGAAGCTACAAGACAACAAGATCAACAAGGAATCCAAAGGTATGATTCTAGATCTATTTCAATGTTGTTATTTAACCTAATTAGCCATTAGAAGTCTTGGATTCAAAGCATGTTTAATTAGAAAGCCTAGATCCGAGCATTAGGGTTTTGCATGCACACATAGGAAAGTTCTTATGACTAAAACCCATCATCTATCACACCCCCAGCCGACGCGGCGGAACACGTCGGGCTGTGCGACTAACTTCTTGGATCACAAGCAAATTGAATATATAGCATATGTACAACAATAAACAAAATAGCATTCATGGTCCATCTTGATATTTGAACACAATGTTTTTACAAACAATAATAATACATGAATTGCCTTAACAAATAGGCATATGATACAACAAGTAAACTAGGTCATTCTAATCCAATCTGTCTTGAATGTCTATTTAAATATTTACTTAGAATACATGTAGTTTTGAGGATCAACACAAGGTTGGTGAGTATTACAGGTTTTATGCTAACACAACAATATTTTTAATAAGTCCAAAAAGTATTATCTTGGGAAAATGACATAAAATCCCTTAAGTTTTCACAAAAACGTTGGTTTTACCCTTGGACGTGCTTCAGGTCCAGTAAAGCCCAAAGTTTTCTTTAATTTGTTCATTTTTACCCTTGTAGCCGGTTTCCAGGTAACCTACCGGTTACCTAATGCCATTAAAGCTCTTGAATTTTCAAAAATGTTCGGATTTAACCTTAGGCTTTTCAAAAATGTTCGGATTTACCCTTACCTTGATTTTTATTTTGATTATTTGTATTATTATTATTATTATTATTATTATTATTATTATTATTATTATTATTACATTTTAATGTATAAAAATATGTTTATTAATATAAATATATATTTAAAATATATATACCTCTATTTAATATTTATATAGATTTGAATTCCCATATATTACATTAAAAACATATTTATATATTAAAAAAGTATTTATGTCTATATAGTAGGTATAAATATATATTTATTTCATATAAAAATATATTATATATTAAAAAAGTATTTATTTATGTATCTATTAAATACAAATGAAAATGTATTTATGCATTTCCAAACATATTTATATGGATTAAATACAAATAAAAAGTGTATTTATAGATTTAAAGACATATTTATACATTTAAAAATATTTTTATTTGTATTTAATAGATATAAATACGTATTTCCTCTATATAAAACTATAGTATGCATATAATTATGAAATAAACACATATTTATACTTGGTAATATGTACAAATACATCTAATTATATCTCTTATATAATATAAAAAATATAAATATGCATTTTTATAATTATATGTATATAATATATTTTTATATGAAATAAATATATATTTATACCTACTATATACAAATAAATACATTTTTAATATATAAATACGTTACCACACGAATACATGGGGTTTCAAATGTTTATAAATACGAAATACAAATATATATATTTTTGAAAATATATTTATATTAGTAAAAATATTTTTATACATTTAAAAATGTATTAAATAATAATAATAATAATAATAATAATAATAATAATAATAATAATAATAATAATAATAATAATAATAATAATAATAGTCAAAATAAAAATCAATGTAAGGGTAAATTCGAACATTTTTGAAAAAATTTAGGGTAAATTCGAACATTTTTGAAAATTCAAGGGCTTTACTGATATTAGGTAACCGGTATGTTACCTGGAAACCGGATGTAAGGGTAAAAATAAGCAAATTAAACAAAACTTCGGGATTTACTGGACCTAAAACACGTGCAAGGGTAAAACCAACATTTTTGTGAAAACTTAAGGGCTTTTATGGCATTTTTCCTATTATCTTTGTATGTATAAAAATAGTTAAAATATTGTTTGCAATGAGTCTTTAAAAGCCTAAAATGTATTTCGGTATAAGTAAATCCAAACTTTAAAATGTGGTTGTAACAAATCCTGGTAAGCTAAAATGTATATTTTGTATAACTAAATACATACTTTAAACAATTTTCGTAATAAACCTTTGAATATCATTGAAAACCAAATTGTTATGTTACATAAGTAATTCCATACATAAAAATAGTTTTGAAAGAAACCAAGCCCATGGTTGTTAGTGAGAGAGATATATTCTAAATAATATTTTTAGTGAGTCCCATAACCAAGCTATGTGACTGAATGTACCCCCTACAACGTTTCGTTGGACGTTGTAGTAAAAATTGTAGACACTTATCACCCGATTCGATTGATCGATCGAGGGTTGTAAGTAGCAACCGCAGGTAGGGATGTCAACCCCGTATAGATCTATACATATATATATCTCTCTCTAAAGATTAAAAGGTATAGTACTATGCATACGCTAAGTGTTTAAACTCAACTAATGAATAACTTCTCAATAAAAATCTCTTAACTAAAAAGTTTGTGAATAGATCTCAGTCCAAAATTAATTGGAATTAAGTCACTAGGCATTATGGATATTGTTGTAAAAGGTTTATAACCAACAAAAGGTGCAAAGCTTGGTTGGGCAAGTTCCTGCTTAAACTAAAAGCCAAGTATGTTTAACATACATGTCAAAGTGTATTGTACTCGCTTTTATAAAAATTAATGTTTCAAATTAATGAACATATGTACATATATAAACGTGGTGTACTTAAATATATAAATAAACATGTTTAATAATATCTTGAATCCTTGAAATACTATAGAGTTTCATAACATACTTGTTATAATATGCAATGTCACATAAAAATCATATAATTTTGTATTGTGTAGTATACATTGTGTGAAATGATTATTTCACGATAAAATAACCATAATACTTGTACGAAAAATTTATATTAGTTTATTCATAACAATATGGTAAGTTGTTAAATAATAATATTTTTATAAACTAAGTTTATTGTATTTTCGCATAAAAAGATAATTGGTTTGTATCAACAAAATATATTGGGACAAGTATTCCCCCACTCCCCTCATGGTTGTTACTAAGAGGGAGAAATTCTAGTTAATGTTTTTAGTGAGTCCAATAACCGAGCTATGTGACCGAATGTACCCCTTACAACGTTTCATTGGACGTTGTAGTAAAAATTGTAGACACTTATCAACTGATTCGATTGATCGGTAGAGGGTTGTAACTAGCAACCGCAGGTAGGGATGTCAACCTCGTGTGTGTGTGTGTATATATATATATATATATATATATATATATATATATATATATATAGACATATATATATGTATATAGACATATATATATATATATACATATTTATATATATATATATAGACATATATATAGACATATATATATATATATAGACATATATATATATAGACATATATATATATATAGACATATATATATATATATATATATAGATATAGACATATATATACATATATATATATACATATATATATATATATATATATGTATATATATAGACATATATATATATATATAGACATATATATATATATATATATATATATATATATCGACATATATATATATATATATATATATATATATGTCTCGCTCTAAAGATTAAAAGGTATAGTATTGTGGGATGCTAAGTGTTTAACCTCAGCTAATGAATAACGTCTAACTAAAAATCCCTTAACAAAAAAGTTTGTGAATAGGTCTCAGCCCAAAATTAATTGGAATTAAGTCACTAGGCATTATGGATATTGTTGTATAAGGTTTATAACCAACAAAAGGTGCAAAGCTTGGTTGGGCCAGTTCTTGCTTAAACTAAAAGCCGAGTATGTTTAACATACATGTCAAAGTGTATTGTAGTCGCTTTTATAAAAATGAATGTGTCAAATTAATGAACATATGTACATATATACACGTGGTGTACTTAAATATATAAATAAACATGTTTAATAATAGCTTGAATCGTTGAAATACTATAGAGTTTCATAACGTACTTGTTATAATATGTAATGTCACATAAAAATAATATAATTTTGTATTGTGTAGTATTTATTGTGTGAATTGAATATTTCACGATAAAATAACCATAATACTTATAAAAAAAATTATATTAGTTTATTCATAACAATATGGTAAATTGTTAAATAATAATATTTTAATAAACTAAGTTTATTGTATTTTCGCATAAAAAGATAATTGTATAAACAAAATATATTGGCACATGTATTCCCCCACTCCCCCATGGTTGTTAGTGAGAGAGAGATATTCTAGTTAATGTTTTTAGTGAGTCCCATAGCCGAGCTATGTGACTAAATGCACCATCTACAACGTTTTGTTGGACGTTGTAGTAAAAATTGTAGACATTTATCACCCGATTCGATTGATCGATCAAGGGTTGTAACTAGCAACCGCAGGTAGGGATGTCAACCTTGCATAGTTCTATACACATATATATCTCGCTCTAAAGATTAAAAGGTATATAGTAGTGTGGGTACGCTAAATGTTTAAACTCAGATAATGAATAACGTCTCACTAAAAATCCCTTAACTAAAAAGTTTGTGAACATGTCTCAGCCCAAAATTAATTGGAATTAAGTCACTAGGCATTATGGACATTGTTGTATAAGGTTTATAACCAACAAAAGATGAAAAGCTTGGTTGGGCCAGTTCCTGCTTAAACTAAAAGTCGAGTATGTTTAACATACATATCAAAGTGTATTGTAGTAGCTTTTATAAAAATGAATGTTTCAAATTAATGAACATGTGTACATATATAAATGTGGTGTAATTAAATATATAAATGAACATGTTCAATAATAGTTTGAATCTTTGAAATACTATAGAGTTTCATAACGTACTTGTTATAATATGTAATGTCACATAAAAATCATATAATTTTGTATTGTGTACTATTTATTGTGTGAAATGATTATTTCACGATAAAATAACTATAATACTTATACGGAAAATTTATATTAGTTTATTCGTAAAAATATTGTGAATTATTAAATAATAATATTTTTATAAACTAAGTTTACTGTATTTTCACATAGAAAGATAATTGGTTTGTATAAACAAAATATATTGTCACATGTATTCCCCCACTCCCCCACCAATAATAATAACAACAACAACAACAACAACAACAACAACAACAATAATAGTAATAATAATAATAATAATAATAATAATAATAATAATAATAATAGTAATAATAATAATATTGTTATTATTATTATTATTATTAAAAGGGGGCCGTAAGCACTCACGCTTGAAGCATGAGTTTCATTTGTTCGAATTTGTTATTATCTTTTTTTTTTTTTTAGAGAAGTTTGTCGTGATAAACCGCAAATCCATGATTCTTGAACTTTGAAATATTTCTAGGACCATTTCGTTACAAATTTAAACTATTGGAGCTGTTGGGTAATTTTTATTTAACAAACATAGGACTGTTCTGGTTAAAATAAGTCAAGGAGGGAGTGATTTGTAACTTGAACAAACTGTAGAGGCTGGTTTTAACAAATGGGTTTAATATTTGAGGATTACGATTTCTAAAATCAATACGGGTGCAGGGATTATTTTGTCAATGCATTAAAGTTGAAAGGGTATTAGGGCTTTTTGTATAACAAATTCTCATGGAGGCACCATTTTTGATTAATGGCCCAAACCTAATCTAATTTAGGGCTTTTTAATAGCATCCCGTTTCTTTTGTTTGATCGGGATAATAGAAGAACTCAGTATGATCGAATTAGGCCAGATGAAAAGCACGAACGAAGGGAAATGGGATATGAATCGACTGCCATAGTAGTGAATGAAAGCTAGAGATGGAGGCTCGCAAGCTACTCAATCCGAGTTTGTTTGCTTTGATTGATCGATCGATCGCGAAGGAGCTGTCGTCTCCGGTGTTTGACGATGTCAAAAGGGAAATCGGGGGGAGACGAAAGTAGCTATACCCTCTTTCTTTCCCGTCTGACGGCCAGGTGCGAGGAAGGATGAGGTCCGATGGTGAACAAGAAGATCAAAGGCGAGGCAGGGGGTGGTGGAGGAGGCGGCAAAAGGGGGGGTGCGAAGGGTCGCATTTGGTTGATCGGTTGGCGAGAAGGCTGTCTCCGGAATCGACGAGGCAGAAGCAGTGTAGGTGTGAGGAAGCCGTAAAGCCGTCTTCCTGCTCCGTTGGTCATTTGCGATGGAGGAAAGGACCTCCGGGGTTTGGCTGAACTGAAGGAAGAAGAAAGAAAACGAGGGTTGGTTCGTCGATCTGCTGGGATGAGATACGAGGCTCGTTGCTCCATTTCATAACAGGATTTTCTTGTTCTTCTTCTTGTTATTTTGACTGTGAAGTTGAATCAACAGGTTTATATGGGCTTTTGGGTTTAACTGTTTGACAGAAATTCGATGTGTGTTTGTAGAAGTGATTGGGTTTGTTGTTTTCACAGGAATGTGAGAAGAACGCCAATGGAAACTGCCCTGGTCTTGCTAGAAACGAAGAAAAAGAAGAAACACAGAAGTGCTCTGATTCCTTTTTTGTGTGTGTTTTTAATATTTCTTTTGTGTGTAATTGGGTATAAGTTCTTATGTATAGCTTTTGTTTGGTTTGATTGTTGGTTTTCCATTGAGTGTTCTAATGGTCGTTTTATAGTCGTTGATTGGGTTAGAACCGACTGCATTAGTAGTTCTGACACATTATAATTTACCATTTAATTTATAACATTAGCTTTTTTACCCAACACATTAAGTACCAAAAAAGTCTTATCCAAAATAAGAAGAGGCAAAAGCAAAGAGTCTAATAAAACAACCTTCTTAATGTAATCATGGGAATTTTGACATTCATGATTTAATATCCGGACAATCAAAACCTAATACAATTACTTTTGTGTGTTCATGTTATATGGTTTAATACAAGTCAGGTTGAGATGAATATAAAAAAACTAACCAAGGAAAGTCACCAAAAAAACTACAAAACTAAGTTTATTGTATTTTCGCATAAAAAGATAATTGTATAAACAAAACATATTGGCAAATGTATTCTGTGACATCCCCAATTTCACGGTAAGAAAACACCGGTTTTGTTTATACTTTATTTCAAAATTAGATTAACCTTTTAATAAAAGAATTACTGAATTTGTCCCAAAACAATAATATGATAAAAATTTATCAAAAGCATTTCCTTAGAAATGTATTTCATTAAAAAACTTGGGATGTCATGTTCGATACAGTACATAAGTATAAACAATACAATATAAACCTTACTACATTATTTCATATTTACAGGCCTATATCCGTAATCCGTCATCCCAACACATCACAACTATGCTTGAGCGCCACTACCTGTAATACATAAAACTGAGTGGGTCAGGCTTGGGAGCCGGGTGAGCATATAGGGTTTTCAACCCACAAATAATAATAAATTTATTAATTTCATCGATCAACAATAAATTTATTAATTTCTTCAAACCAACAATAACCCTGATTATCCATTCTCGTTATCCTCACTTTACATCCCTAAACACCTAAACAAGGGACCTAGTCTAAGAATTTTATCATCGGGATGGACTTTACTACTAAGGAGATTCCTCAGCCATATTTGTCTGTAAGGAAACCATGAGGTGGATGGAGTACATCGGTGAACATCAAGCCCACAAACACCTACAGGTTGCAAGCCTGTTAGCGTTCCACTAGACTGTCTAAAAAAGTCCGTGGTCGTCATCCATACTCCGCTAGATGACTGGAACAACAACAACATCGAGGCCTCTCATCATTTTAACACACATCAACTATTTCGTCTACCCATGTTTTACCCAACATATCTGTAGATAAAATACATATATAGTCTATAACGGGTATAAAACATTGTATTCGACAATCATCTCAAATAAACAATCAATATAATTACACATAACACATATTTTATAGAAAATACTTCATATCTATGTGTAAGATGAAAGTGACTATACACTCACTTGATTTGATGATAATCGGGCAACAATTCGTTCCTTAAAATGATCGTTTCTGATAAAATCAGGGGTTTTCTTGAGAAACCGGGCTCTGCGAGAGTTGGATCTTCAAAACCGAAAAGATAAAATTTTCCGGGTTTTCTGGCACTTCGGGACGTATTCTGGGCTTTAAAAATGATACCGGGGCTTCAGGGGAAGTCAAAATAGTCAAAATATAAGTTTAGGGGTGAAAAATGTCAAATTTCCAAAAGTACCCGGGAAGGCTTGCAGCCCCCCTTTATATAGGGTGCAAGACCGAGAGCTTGTGGCTAAGGAGGCTCCACGTAGTGGTTGCGAGGTTCGGACACGGAGGGAGGACGTGGCAGCGAAGGGGCGAGACACGGAGGCGGCTACGCTGCTCGTGCGAGGTTCGGATGCGAAGGGCGCGTCGGAGGCTGGTAGGTGAGACGTGGCTGCTTCGTACTCTTCCACGGATGCAACACGCGCTTGATCTCAGCTGGACCTCCGTTCGGTCATATTACAATTCGACACGCGTCATGCATGCGACGCTCGTACGTGGCCAAATCTGAGTCATGCATGCGAAATTCCTCGGATTTTGCACCCAAAACTTCTAAAATTCATAACTTTCGCATACGAGCTCCATTTTTGACATTCTTTATATGTACGCGTAGCTAATATTATGCTCTACAACTTTCATTTACACTTCATCAGCTAATTTTGACTTTAATGTTAATATTATTATTTTTAACAGACCGGGATATGAAAATCCGTTAAAAATTCATAACTTCTCCATCCGTTGTCCGTTTTCATCAGTCTTTTTACCGTTGTACTACTATTGATGAGTTCTTCGTTCTCGTTTAGGTTATGTCGGCTAAATATCGCTCGATCTTAAATTCGAGTATTTAGCTGTCTACTGCTAAGCTAAAACTTAGAAAAATCATAACTTCCTCATAAAAAGTCAGATTTGGACGTTCTTTTTATCAAAATTCTCGGTTTAACGAATACTATGACTTTCGTTTATATTGTTAAGGCTAAAAAACACTTTATCACAATATTCACTTTTTACGCTTCCCGGTGTCGTGTTGGTTCTATCGTGAAACTTCAACAGGTCATAACTTCTTCGTTATAACTCAGATTTCGGCGTTCTTTATATATCCGGAATCCATGTTTCGGCCACTACAACTTTATTAAAAGATATCGGGTTTTTATAATATTTATTTTAAAGGCTTATTTCATTATTAATTAATTAAATCATAATAATTAAGCAAATAAGCATATAATTCACATAATTCCTCTTTATTACTTCAAAATGAGTTACAAAGGTTGACCTAGACTATTACAACATTATTAATGCTTTTAGCCCAGAAACACAAGCGTTAAAATTCTCTCCCTCTTAGGATGATTCCGTACCCAGAATCACACATCAGCAAACAAATGCGGGTAGCGACTCATCATGTCACTTTCCGTTTCCCAAGTGAGATTTGGCCCATTCGTATGTTTCCATTGCACAAGCACTAAATCGACCATCTTGCATCGCAACTTTTTAGTCTTACAGTCAACGATTGCTTCTGGTTCTTCGATTAACCTCTTGCTTTCATCAAACCTTAACTCAGATATTGGAATTATGTCGGGAACATCTCCCGTGAACTTCCTTAAATAACACACATGGAAAGTGTTATGAATACCATCTAACTCTTTTGGTAGTTCTAGCTTGTAAGCTAGATTCCTAATCCTCTGAAGAACTTTAAATGGTTCAATAAACCTTGGACTCAACTTTCCTGTTTTACCAAATCTTATAAGTCCCTTCCACGGCGAGACTTTAAGCAAAACCGAATCACCAACTTCGAATGTTATCGGTCTTTTTTTTGTCAGCATAGCTCTTTTAATGATCCTGAGCTGCTAACATCCTTTCCCTAATCACTTTCAACTTTTCAGCAGTCTGATGGACTATCTCAGGTCCCATAAACTGCTTTTCTCCAACTTCAAGCCAACAAGATGGCGTACGACACTTCTCTCCATACAAAGCGTGATAAGGTGCCATCTTTATGCTCGAGTGGAAACTATTGTTGTAGGAAAATTCTACTAAAGGTAAATGTTCATCCCAGTTACCTTGGAATTCCAGGGTACATGCTCTCAGTATATCTTCAAGTTTTTGTATTGTTCTTTTGCTCTGACCATCAGTTTGTGGATGGTAAGTCGTACTTAAACACAACTTGGTACCCATTTCCTCTTGTAGACTTTTCCAAAATCGTGACGTGAAACGACTATTACGATCTAATACAATTGTTAGAGGAACACCGTGAAGTCTCACAATTTCCTTCACGTAAGCATTCACAAACTTATCCATAGACCATTTTTCATTGGCTGCTATGAGGTGTGCACTCTTGGTGAAACGATCCACGACCACCCAAATCATTGATGGGTTTTGGTCATATGAACATTCCTATGTGCACATACAAACCCTAATGCTCGGATCTAGGTTTCTCTAATTAAACATGCATTGAATCCAAGACTTCTAAGGGCTAATAAGGTATAAGAACAATACAAAACTAGAGTTAGAAGCTTACCTTGAAACACTTGTTTGATCTTCTTGTTCTTGGAGCTTTAGAGTCACAATTGTCACTCCTCTAATGGCTTACAAACACCAACTAGCAAAGAGAATGATTTGAGAGAGAGGAGAGCGGAGGAAATCGGCCAAGGTTTCCTTGCTTTAGGTGAGGTACCGATTTCCCTATCCCAAGGGGTCTATTTATACTTGTAAGGCTCCTAGGGTTTCACCCTTCAACCCTAATTGGATAACTTTAACTCTAAGCAATCCTAATCCTTTCCTTAGATAGGCCTTGGACGAATTTGAGGCTTATCCTAGCCCTAGAACTCGTCCAACCCTCATCCATTAATGATTTACAGCCCAAAGTGTAACTATCAAACAATTGACAGTTTATACTCTCTTATTTAATTAATCTCTTTAAGTCACCAAATTAATACTAATTAATCTATGACTTATATTAATCAAATAACAATATTATTATTCCTTATATTATTCTCATAATATATTAATAATATCTATTCTCTCATAATAAATCATCATGTCAAGTTGCTATGGTGAAGGCAACCCAAAAGGACCATGCACAATCGGGTCAAATACTTGCCTAATATAGTTGCAGCCTTAGACACTATTCCAACAGTCTCCCACTTGGATAAGTCTACTAACTATGTGCACAAGTACAATCCGATTCACAATCGTAGCTCTCAAAGACGTTGTCAAACTCTCATCTAATAAATCTTGTCCTTTAGATAAGGGATCGTACAGTCCTCTGTTAGATATCATGCTGACAATTTTATGGAATAATTAGTATAGCATTTGGTTTCTCGATCTCCGGTTTATTTGACATAGAACTTAATCGAACACATCAATTCAGTTCTGACCGGGCCCGACACATAATTCAAATAAAATCATCGAGCGGCCGAGATATCGCTTTTTCCTTCATAGGATAAAAGTTACAGATAAACTTCAACTTATATGCATTTACTTATTCATTAATCAACTATACACAACAATGCGTTTTATAACATTGAGTTACCAATGCGTTTTCACGTTATCAATGTACAATCAATTAACAAATAACAAACCATATATCTAGGTTTTAAGACTACATGATATTATCGTCTTGCGATCACCCTTTTTCTATCACATTCCATAAGGTGATTCCAGCAAGCACGAGTTTGTTCCAATGCTCAAAACTAGTTCATAAGCACTCATGAACATTGTAGCAATCTTTTACTATTTCTAATACCATTTAGACAATCTACACACCTATTCATGACAATCTTCATTCATATCTACTTCTAACATATGAACGATTGTGGACAATTTGAATAATTCGATTATTCTTAATAAACTCAATTATTCTGGAAGTCAAAACATGCAAAGTGAAACAATAGTTAAACAATTAACATAAGACAGTAACATTACTTATAAATAAAACTCTTTTATTTAATCATCAATGTTAATTACATTTATCTATTACACGTTTCTAATACTATCTAATCTATGCTAATATCATCCTTCAGCCCAATACTCCTAGCATGCTGCAAGTGCTTAACCCTACTCAGTCCCTTCATAAGCGGATCTGCTGGGTTATCTTTGATGATATCCTCTTCACTACAAGTTGTCCTTCTTCTACACGATGTCTAATAAAGTGATATTTTCTATCAATATGTCGTGATCTACCCTGATCTCTCGGTTCCTTGGTCAAGGCAACCACTCCTTCATTATCACAGAAAATCTCCATGGGCTCCTTTATGGCAGGTCCAACTCCAAGATCACCAATGAAGTTCTTCAACCATATTGCCTCCTTCGATGCTTCGCTCGCTGCAATGTACTCTGATTCGCATGTTGAATCAGCTACGGTTTCCTGCTTGGAACTTTTCCAAGTCACTGCTCCTCCAGTCATGGTAAAGACCCAGCCCGACTACGAATGGTAGTTGTCCCTGTCGGTCTGAAAGCTGGTGTCACTATACCCTCGCACCTTCAAGTCATCACTCCCTCCGAGGACTAAGAACCATTCCTTCTTCCTCCGAAGGTACTTAAGGATATTCTTCACCGCAATCCAGTGGGTTCTGCCAGGGTTCCCTTGATATCTACTAACCATGCTCAAAGCAAAGGCTACATCAGGGCGAGTACAAGTCATTGCGTACATGATTGAGCCAATTGCGGAAGCGTGTGGAACTCGGCTCATTTCAGCTATCTCAGCTTCGGTACTCGGACTTTGAGTCTTACTCAACTTGGCATTACTTTGTATCGGTAATTCTCCCTTCTTTGAGTTTTCCATACTAAAACGTTTTAGTACCTTCTCTAAGTAAGTGTTCTGACTAAGTCCTATTAGTCTCTTACTTCTCTCTCTTACTATCCTTATTCCCAAAATATAGGAAGCCTTTCCGAGGTCCTTCATAGCGAAGCACTTCCCGAGCCAGGACTTAACCTCCTCCAGAGTTGGGACGTCGTTTCCTTTGAGTAATATGTCATCGACATATAGAACGAGGAACCACTAGCTTTGACATATACACACGATTCATCTTCACTTCGTACAAATCCAAACTCTTTGACTTTCTCATCGAAGAAAAGATTCCATCTGCGAGACGCTTGCTTAAGTCCATAAATGGACTTCTCAAGCTTACACACTCTATTCGGATGCTTCGGATCCACAAACCCCTCTGGCTGAGCAATGTAAACATCCTCAGCCAACTTCCCATTAAGGAAAGCGGTCGTGACATCCATCTGCCAAATCTCATAACCATGAAATGCAGCAATAGCTAGCATTACTCTAATAGACTTTATCTTTGCAACTGGTGAGAATGTCTCATCATAGTCAACTCCGGGAGTTTGAGTAAAGCCCTTCGCAACCAATCGCGCCTTATACGTGTGTACTTTTCCATTCACGTTGGTCTTCTTCTTGAAGATCTATTTGCACCCAACGGTCTTACGTCCGGGTACATTATCAACTAAATTCCAAACTTGGTTATCATACATGGATTAGATCTCGCTATCCATTGCTTCTTTCCATTTAGCAGACTACGGGCCTGCCATGGCTTCCTTATAGCTATTAGGTTCATCAAGGTTTATTAGTGTACTATCACTAATATACATGTCCCCTTCGGTAGTAAACCATACAACTGGGGTTGAACTCTAACTCTTTCGGAACGTCTAAGAGGTAACGATACGTCAATCGGTTCAACCGGAGTTTCCTCCTCGGGTTGAGTGCTAGCGGTAGAGGTTCCTTCATCTATCGATTCTTGAATCTCTTCAAGCTCGATTTGCCTCCCACTGTCTCCTTGGCTTATGAGTTCTCGCTCTCGGAAAACTCCTCTCCTCGCAACAAAGACAACATTGTCCTTCGGTCTATAGAAGAGATATCCAAAGGATTTCTGCGGGTAGCCAATGAAAATACATCGCTCACTACGAGGTTCGAGCTTATCTTGAGTATCTCCTCTTACGATAGCCTCTCAACCCCAAACCTTGATATGTGCTAACGAAGGAGCTTTCCCCATCCACATCTCGTGAGGTGTTTTGGCAACCTTCTTAGTAGGGAGTCGGTTAAGGATATGGGCGGCAGTCTCTAAGGCATACCCCCAAAAAGAGATAGATAGCAAAGCACGACTCATCATAGAGCGAACCATGTCCAAAAAGGTTCGATTACGCCTTTCTGCCACACCATTCAATTGCGGTGTCCTAGGTGGTGTCAATTGTGAAACTATTCCACACTCCTTGAGATAATCGTGGAATTCAAGACTTAGGTACTCTCCTCCTCGATTGGATCGAAGCATCTTGATCTTCCTGCCCAATTGATTCTCCACATCAC
Organism: Lactuca saligna; assembly: GCF_052625555.1. NCBI lineage: Eukaryota > Viridiplantae > Streptophyta > Magnoliopsida > Asterales > Asteraceae > Lactuca > Lactuca saligna. The sequence continues at coordinate 155,481,787 of NC_136423.1, read as the reverse complement.
TCTTGAACTCTTTGAACTTTTGAAAAGTTTCTGACTTTTGCTTGATTAAGTAGATACACCATATCTACTATAGTCATCGGTAAAAGTCACGTAGAAGCGGTTTCCATCCTTCGTGGTAGATTTACACGGTCCACACACATCGGTATGTATGAGGTCCAATAGACCCTCACCCCTTTCGCACGTACCAACGAAGGGTGACTTAGTCATCTTTCCAAGTACACAAGACTCGCATGTGTCATCTTCCCTAAGGTCGAATGACTCCAACACTCCATCCTTTTGGAGTTGGGCTATGCGTTTCTTGTTGACATGTCCAAGACGACAATGCCACAAGGATGCCTTATCCATACTATTGGAAGAATCCATGCATAAAACATCATTTCCTAAGTTATCAACAATCATAACATTTTCATAAATTCCATTACACGGTATTGCTTCAAAATAAAAGACACCATTTAGATAAGCCAAAATAGAACCATTCTCATTATTAAAAGAAAATCTAAAACCTTGTCTAAACAAACCATAAAATGAAATGATGTTTCTAGCCATTTATGGTGAATAGCAACAATTGTTTAAATCTAAAGATAAACCATTCCTAGGCACTAAAGAATACACTCCATACTTGGTCACAGGCGACGATCTTCTGTTCCCCATGATTAGATTTATTCTTCCATGCTCCACGTCTCTATTTCTTCTTAGTCTCTGCACATTAGAACAAATGTGGTAACCACAACCGGTATCAAGAACCCAAGAAATATCATGAGATGAATCGTTAGAATTAATTGTGTATATACCTGCGAAAGACGGCTTGATCTTTCCTTCCTTGATGGCTTGCAGGTACTCTGGGCAGCTTCTTTTCCGATGTCCTATCTTGTGGCAGTGGTGGCACTCTGCCTTCTTTGGGTTAGGGCAGGGTTTAGCGGGATCAACTTTGGTCCCGCTGGAAGAGGAACCATCTCGGGATTTAACCTTGCGATAGTTCTTAGGCGAAGCCTTCCTCTTCTTTCCCTTTCCTTGTCCAATTGCCAAAACAGGAGCGGTGAGCGGATTGGGAGTTGGTGCAACAAACTTGTCCTTGAAGTTGCTCTCAGCGACCCTCAAGAGACCTTGGAGTTTGCTTAGGGTGACCTCTTCTTTTTCATGTGATAGGTCATCCTAAATTGATTGTAACTTGGAGGCAAAGAGTGAAGCACCATGTCGATCACCAAGTCTTCCCCAAAGTCAACATTCAACTTGCGAAGACGGTCGACATACCTTTGCATCTTTTGCAGGTGCACGGTAAGAGACTCTCCAAGAACCATCTCAGCGGAAATCGTGTTAGTGAAAATCTCATAACGCTCTTGTCTCGAGTTTTGGTGGTATCTCTCCAACAAGTCTTGGTGCATTTCGTACGTATACATATCCTCGTAGGACTTTTGGAATTCGGAGTTCATAGTGGCGATGATGATGTAATGTACCTTCGTTGCATCACGCTCGTGAGTTTCATAAGTGGTCATTTCAGCCGGAGAAGTGATTTCAGGGTTGATTTTCTCGAGTTTCTCATCGAGGACATACTCCTTATCCTCATAGCGAACAATCGTGCGAATGTATCTTATCCATTCGCAAAGTCCGTTCCATCGAAGGTGACCTTTTGACAAAGGCTCATCAAAGTGAATGAACAAGCAGCAACGTTGTTAGCATTCGACATCTACAAATAGAAAGGACAAATATAGATTAGAATATGAATCCCTAATTATCACCCAATAAGAAAAATTAGGGCTAGGCTCCAACAACAATATTTACACATTAGAAAAGGGATGCCGTAATCTAATATGCAAACAATTTGAAGGTAAGTGAATGACGATTCACTAATTCTCCACCATGAAAAACATAACTTTAAGTCCTAAATGTATTGAGAATTCCTAGGTTCGGATGAGATTCATTGAAACTTTTCAATGGCATGTTTAAATCTCGATATGCCCCTCTTGTTTGTGACTGGGATACCGAAGATCACAAAGCGGGTGTGAATTACCATGCAAATTCACATGGTGCCTTCATTGTAACGATCACCTATTCGATGTGCCGGTACACCACACACGCTCCATCGAACTATGATAAACAATGAATCACCCTTTGCCACCTTCGCTTAGAACCAATTAGTGTGCCGGTAAACCACACACGCTCCACTAACTTCTTAGCAAGGTGCAAAGTGTAATTTCATGGAATTGCATCAATTCACTTTTCCTAAAGTAACTAAGATTGGGAAATTTTAAGAAAACATGTAGTTACTTTATATTTCATATTATACTTTTAATGAGAGGATGAGGTTGCCCTATCCTACCCGTTCGGCTAACGACCCTCCACCGATCAAGCAAGCGGTGGGTGTGAGTGTACACCCATTAAGCGCCATTTTATAGGCCGCAACCTTATACCCACCTTATAGACCGGCTTCGTGAATGAGGCATACTAATGGTAAGACTAGCATTTAAGTTATACATATATAGATATTAGTCTTGTAATATTATATTAGTATAGGGTTGGATTTTAAACTTGTAAAATTCTAGGGTTTGAAATTTAAATTGTCTAAATTAAACTTTTAATCACAAAACATAAATTTCAAAACTTGAGGGCAAGTTTCAAACATTTAAAAACTAAAGGATCAAATAACAAATAATTCTAAATTAACAGTTAATCACATAATTATCAATATTTGATTTATTTATGATTTCTTGAAAAACAATTTACTAATTTAATCAAAATAATTAATAATTATCATATAAGGAAATTAAATATTTTATTAATTGATAAACATCTTCAATTCGATCAAATATATAGTCATATATATCATAATATAGAATTTAGGTTGATCTAGTATGATAAAGGTAAGTTTCCATAAGATAAATATGAAAAAATCCTGATTTTGGCTCTTCCTAACGCTAGGACTCGCCGAGTACCCACTCTGGACTCGCCGAGTCAGGCCAACTCGCCGACTCCACTATGGGACTCGCCGAGTCCATGACTCAGAATCACAAAATTCGAATTTTGCAGGTAAGATTCAAACAATCAAGCAACAATTTAATAGAAACCAATCTAGGCTCTGATACCACTGATGGGTTTTGGTCATATGAACATTCCTATGTGCACATACAAACCCTAATGCTCGGATCTAGGTTTCTCTAATTAAAGATGCATTGAATCCAAGACTTCTAATGGCTAATAAGGTATAAGAACAATACAAAACCAGAGTTAGAAGCTTACTTTGAAACACTTGTTTGATCTTCTTGTTCTTGGAGCTTTAGAGTCACAATTTTCACTTCTCTAATGGCTTACAAACACCAACTAGCAAAGAGAATGATTTGAGAGAGAGGAGAGAGGAGGAAATCGGCCAGGGTTTCCTTGCTTTAGGGGAGGTGCCGATTTCCCTATCCCAAGGGGTCTATTTATACTTGTAAGGCTCCTAGGGTTTCACCCTTCAACCCTAATTGGATAACTTTAACTCTAAGCAATCCGAATCCTTTCCTTAGATAGGCCTTGGACGAATTTGAGGCTTATCCTAGTCCTAGAACTCGTCCAACCCTCATCCATTAAGGATTTACAGCCCAAAGTGTAACTATCAAACAATTGACAGTTTATACTCTCTTATTTAATTAATCTCTTTAAGTCACCAAATTAATACTAATTAATCTATGACTTATATTAATCAAATAACAATATTATTATTCCTTATATTATTCTCATAATATATTAATAATATCTATTCTCTCATAATAAATCATCCTGTCAAGTTGCTATGGTGAAGACAACCCAAAAGGACCATGCACAATCGGGTCAAATACTTGCCTAATATGGTTGCAGCCTTAGACACTATTCCAATAATCATGTCGTGACCACTCTTTGTTCTGGGTAGTTTAGTCACAAAATCCATGGTGATGTCTTCCTATTTACCTATGGGTACAGGTAAAGGTTCTAAACTCCCTTATAGTTTCTGATGCAGTGCTTTAACTCGTGCACATGTCACACATTCGGCCACATACTTAGCAACATCGAGCTTCATCGTTGGCCACCAGTAATAGGGTTTTAAATCCCTATACATTTTCGTACTGCCGGGATGAATCGAGTACATGGTCTTGTGAGTTCTTCCATCAGAACATCTCTTACTCCTCCCGTCTTAGGTACCCAAATCCTATCTTGCAATACCTTCAACCCTTGGTTGTTTGTACCGAATACTAATGTTTTGCCCAAACGTTCTTCTTTTTGGTCATTCTTCTCTAAAGCTTCCTCCCGAGCTTTCTTTATACTCTTCACAATTGTTGAGACAACCTCAATTCTCAACGCTCTTGGCCTTTTCTTTTCAAGGTTGAGTTTCCGACTGAGAGCATCAGCAACAACATTTGCTTTACCAGGGTGATAAAGTATCTCACAGTCATAGTCCTTGAGTAATTCCAGCCAGCGTCGTTGCCTCATACTCAATTCCTTCTGATTAAAGAGATACTGAAGACTCTTATGATCAGTGAAAAGTTTGCACTTTGTGCCATAGAGGTAATGTCTCCATATTTTTAGAGCGAAAACTACTGCTGCCAACTCCAAATCATGAGTAGGGTAGTTCTTTTCAGGCTCCTTCAGTTGTCTTGATGCATATGCTATCACTTTATCTCGTTCGGTCAGAACACAACCTAACCCAACTCCTGATGCATCACTATAGACTGCGAAGTCTTCAACTCCTTCGGGTAAAGAAAGAATTGGTGCTTCACATAATTTCTTCTTCAACTTCTCAAAGGCTTCCTTATGCTTTTCACTCCAAGTATAAGTAGCTCCTTTGTGGGTCAAGGCTATCAATGGCGTCGCGATTGAAGAAAAGCCTTAGATAAATCAGTGATAATATCCAACTAATTATAGAAAGCTTCAAATCTTCATAGGACCTTCAATCGTAACCTTCGAGTTACATAATAAATCTTTATTGAGGACTCCTTCTTCTTCTTGGAATAAGTACTTTCCTTCATGTTCTTAATGTGATACAATCACAGTTTAACATGTATTATTTCTAACTACCAACTTCTTTAATAATGAGTGTGATACTTCTATTGATCGTTTTGATCATCTTTCATTTCGATCTTCTGGCTTAAGTCAAATGTTACATCGAACTTGGTTCTCTGAACCACATAATAAACTCATCGTGGTCGGACTCAATTTGATATGACCTCTAAGGTCGGAATAACAATCATCTTCTTAGTCATTACCGAAACGATGGTAACGACAGACTAGAACAAGACGGAATCAAATAATAGCTTCTTAGTAACCTTGTGACTTTCCCTGATCCAATTACGAGTCTTGTGCTTCCAGTAGTATAGATCTCTACTACTATTCACACCTACTCATACTCGTCCCAAGTACTATCTCGCAATCCCCAAGGCCTAAATCACAAAACAATTTAACACATAAGAATGTGTCCAGTTAATCATAAAATTTTCCTAGACTCTACTAGGACTTCTTTCACGTGTATCTTCAATGATCAACTCTACTTCAACTTGGTTGGTGATGGAAATTCCAGATGATTGGGACAACTTCAAAAATTACACCAGCCATTCTATTCATCAGATGACAAAACCAGGGTTTATTTTATTTCCTTGAAACGATTACACAAAGGTTCAAGTTTACCCTATACTATGCCTCTCATAGGCTAAACTACTTGTTACTATTCTCATTACTACTTCGTAACTTGATCTTCGGGTATCAAGTCTTGACTTCTACTTCCTAGTATTATTAATCGCTTCGTCAAGGATATCCTGAAATTCCTTTGGCATTGATGGTGCACTTGGTCTTGTTACTTAATTGTTCTTCGGACAATGCTTAGAAATATGGCCTTCTTCTTTACATCCGTAGCACACCTGCTTGGGAATCGTACATTTATTGGCGTAATGTCCTATTTCTCCACACTTCAAGCACTTAACCTTCCCGTCACAATTCCTAGAGTGTTTATTTTTTCACTTCGCGCGCCATTTTCCTTTATCTCTTCTTTTGCCAAACTTTGAGGATATGTTGCTCTTGTTGGGCCTTGAAGACCCCTCAAATTTCCTCTTCTTGCCAACTTCAACTTTGTTGGCAGTTGTGTCATTGATCATTTCCTCAATAGACTTAGCAACCCTAATAGTTGCCTCAAGAACAGATGCCTGACATACTGGCACAATAAGTTCATCATTACTTTGTTGAAGTAAACGTTTTGTTTCTTCCATCTGTTCACCTAACATCGTATGTACCATTGCCTGCACTCCGGTCATCGTGATTGGCTCAGGCTGTGGATTATCACTTCCGAACCCACTTTGAGTACTCGCCATTTCGATCTATACACCAATCATAGGTGAATTTAGATCTTCATTTTTGTTAGATGTTAAGTCTTTGAAACGTTTATATGTTAGTTCCAACATCGTAGTCATACGTTTAGAATCCTACACACATAAGGTTTCCAGTTGCAGTCGGCAACAGACCATAGATCCGAACAAATAATAGCATCATTATAGCTATAACACAAAACATTTAGCACATAGAAGTATTTTAGGCATCCTTCCTAAAATAAACTAGTGCTCGTGTCTAAATTATGGTAGACACTCATCTCACAATCATCACTTAGCATTCTAAGTTTAAGTCTAGAAATCCTATAAATTGTAACACCGTAAATTTCCAAAACAATTTTTCCCATTTATAAAAACATAATTCATTTGTAAATCATAAAAACATCATTGTTTGAAACTCAATTTATAACATATAACAATCCCAAGATCTCATAGCATAAAAACCCCGTGTGTGTACTGATCAAGCCGGTGCCTTCCCACGATCCTCACTAGTACCTGAAACACATAACACAAAACATTGTAAGCACAAAGCTTAGTGAGTTCCCCAAAATACCACATATAACACATATTAGCCACTCGAGGCTATAACTCTGTGGGTCCGTGCACCCAAACTCTGTGAACCCTCAGGTTCTAACTCTGCAAGCATGCACAACATAAATCACATAGAAGAATGCAGTACAACAAACAATATATATAAAACACTATATCACATAACTCTATTTACCTACTCAAGGTAAAGTATAGTGAGAAAACTCACCTTGCGTATCTCGGTAACTTGTAAATCCCTGAAATCACTAGTGCTCGATCTCGCGAGCTATAGTCCTTCTATACACAAATATATCTCTAATTAACACTTTCCCAACTAGGATTGACTAACTCTATCAAGTTAACACCGGTCAACGGTCAACAGTCAACCCAACTCGCCGAGTCTGGCATGGACTCGTCGAGTCCCTACGAGGACCCGATTCCTCTGAACCCCTTCCGACTCACCGAGTCACTCACCCAACTCGGTTTCCCAACCCCTGGTTCGAAAACATGAAATAACTCGCTCCAACTCGCCGAGTCTGCCAATGGACTCGGCGAGTGCATTCCATGCATAACCCCAAACCACCTTCTGAGGTCAGATCTGTTCCACTAGCTCATAGATTCAATCTTTCCAAGCTTATTTATCACGTAAAGTTTATGTCTTGGCACTCATATCACACCTATTGACTCATAAATGGTGTTTTAACCTCACACACAATGATCCCAAACCAAAACCTCCATAGACTCATATAAAGCTTGGACAAAGAGGCACTCTGGACCTCCATGGGTCTAAATCCAGAACCTAACTCGCTTAAGGGACCATGGGTGCACCAGATCTAGTCACAAAAGGGCTCAATAAGCCCTAAATCAACATGAACATCACCTCAACAGAAAATGGTTCGAAAATAGTACCTCAAACGTGATGTGTTGGACCTCAGATATTTAGGAAGTTAACCCTCTTGCTTCCTCTTGGCTAAAGCTTCCTTTCCCTTGATAGACAACACCTCCAAAGTTGATAATGGCTCCTTCTCTCACTCCAAATGCTCAAGTTCACTAGGGTTTCGCTTTGGGCGCTAGTGAGCACAAATGATGGCCATAAGGCCCTTTAAATAGGCCCCAAACCCGAGAAATTAGGGTTTCATTAAACAGCGTGGACTCGCGGAGTCCACGAATGGACTCACCGAGTCCGGTCATGAAATAGAAGGAACATCTGCGTCCCTACTCGGCGAGTCTTGGCGCCAACTCGCCGAGTTCCTTCACAAACCCAAAAAAAAAAATATATATTATACCTGGGAATCCGTATGTTTCATAAATTCCTATTTCTCTTAAACTAATGCTCTAATACCAACTGTGACATCCCCAATTTCACGGCCATAAAAGACCGGTTTTGTTTATACTTTATTTCAAAATCAGAGTAACCTTTTAATAAAAGAATTGCAGAACTTGTCCCAAAACAATAATATGATAAAGATTTATCAAAAGCATTTCCTTAGAAATGTATTTCATTAAAAGACTTGGGACGTCATGTTTGATACAGTACATAAGTATAAACAATACAATATAAACCTTACTACATTATTTCATATTTACGGGCCTATATCCGTAATCCCTCATCCCAACACATCACAACTATGCTTGAGCGCCACTACCTGTAATACATAAAACTGAGTGGGTCAGACTTGAGAGCCTGGTGAGCATATAGGGTTCTCAACCCACAAATAATAATAAATTTATTAATTTCATCGATCAACAATAAATTTATTAATTTCATCAAACCAAGAATAACCCTGATTACCCATTCCCGGTATCCTCACTTTACGTCCCTAAACACCTATACAAGGGACCTAGTCTAAGGATTTTATCATTGGGATGGACTTTACTGCTAAGGGGATTTCTCAGCCATATATGTCTATAAGGAAACCATGAGGGGGATGGAGTACATCGGTGAACATCAAGCCCACAAACACCTACAGGTTGCGAGCCTGCTAGCGTTCCACTAGACTGTCTAGAAAAGTCTGTGGTCGTCATCCATACTTTGCTAGATGACTGGGACAACAACAACATCAAGTCCTCTCATCATTTTAATACACATCAACTTTTTCGTCTACTCATGTTTTACCCAACATATTGGTAGATAAAATACATATACAGTCTATAACGGGTATAAAACCATTGTATTCAACAATCATCTCAAATAAACAATCAATATAATTACACATAACACATATTTTATAGAAAATACTTCATATCTATGTGTAAGACGAATGTGACTATACATACACTTGATTTGATGATAATCTGGCAGCAATTCGTTCCTTAAAATGATCGTTTCTGATAAAACCGAGGGTTTTATTGAGAAACCGGGCTTTGCGAGAGTTGGAGCTTCAAAACCGAAAAGATAAAATTTTCCGGGTTTTCGGGCACTTCGGGATGTATTCCGGCTTTAAAAATCATACCGCGGCTTCGAGGGAATTCAAAATAGTCAAAATATAAGTTTAGGGGTGAAAAATGTCAAATTTCCATAAGTACCCGGGAAGGCTCGCACCCCCCTTTATATAGGGTGCGAGACCGAGATCTTGTGGCTAAGAAAGCTCCACGTAGTGCTTGCGAGGTTCGGACACGGAGGGAGGATGTGGCAACGAAGGGGCGAGACACGGAGGCGGCTACGCTGCTCGTGCGAGGTTCAGATGCGAAGGGCGTGTCGGAGGCTGGTAGACGAGACGTGGTTGCTTCGTACTCTTCCACGGATGCGACACGCGCTTGATCTCGGCTGGACCTCCCTTCGGTCGTATTACAATCCGACACGCGTCATGCATGCGAGGCTCGTACGTGGCCAAATCCGAGCCATGCATGCGAAATTACTCAAATTTTGCACCCAAAACTTCTAAAATTCATAACTTTCGCATACGAGCTCCGTTTTTGACGTTCTTTATATGCACGCATCGCTAAAATTACGCTCTACAACTTTCGTTTAGACTTCGTCGGCTAATTTTTATTTTAATTTTAATATTATTTTTTTTAATAGACTGGGACAGGAAAATCCATTAAAAATTCATAACTTCTTCATCCGATGTCCGTTTTCGTCAGTCTTTTTACCTATGTACTACTATTGACGAGACATTCGAGTCTTGTTTAGGTTATGTCGGCTAAATATCGCTCGATCTTAAATTCTAGTATTTAGCTGTCTACTGCTAAGCTAAAACTTAGAAAAATCATAACTTCCTCATACGAAGTCAGATTTGGACGTTCTTTTTATCACAATTCTCGGTTTAATGAATACTATGACTTTCGTTTAGTTTGTTAAGGCTAAAAAGCACTTTAGCGCAATATTCACTTTTTACGCTTCCCGGTCTCATGCCAGTTGCGTCGCGAAACTTCGACACGTCATAACTTCTTCGTTATAACTCGGATTTCGGCGTTCTTTATATCTCCGGAATCCTTGTTTCGGCCACTACAAATTTCTTAAACGATATCGGATTTTTCTAATATTTATTTTATTAGATTATTTTCATTATTAATTAATTAAATCATAATAATTATGCAACTAAGCATATAATTCACATAATTCCACTTTATTACTTCAAAATGGGTTACAAAGGTTGACCTAGACTATTACAACATTATTAATGCTTTTAGCCCAGAAACACGGGCGTTACATATTCCCCCACTCCCCCAATGGTTGTTAGTGAGAGAGAGACATTCTAGTTAATGTTTTTAGTGAGTCTCATAACCGAGCTATGTGACTGAATGTACCCCCTACAACATTTCGTTGGACGTTGTAGTAAAAATTGTAAACACTTATCAATAGATTCGATTGATCGGTAGAGGGTTGTAACTAGCAACCGCAGGTAGGGATGTCAACCTTGCATAGATCTATACATACATATACATATATATATATATATATATATATATATATATATATATATATATATCGCTCTAAAGAATAAAATGTATAGTAGTGTGGGTACGCTAGGTGTTTAAACTCAGCTAATGAATAACGTCTCACAAAAAATCCCTTAACTAAAAAGTTTGTGAATAGGTGTCTACCCAAAATTAATTGGAATTAAGTCACTAGGCATTATGGATATTGTTGTATAAGATTTATAACCAACAAAAGGTGCAAAGCTTGGCTAGGCCAGTTCCTGCTTAAACTAAAAGCCGAGTATGTTTAACATACATCTCAAAGTGTATTGTATTTGCTTTTATAAAAATGAATGTTTCAAATTAATAAACATATGTACATATATAAACGTGGTGTACTTAAATATATAAATGAACATGTTTAATAATAGTTTGAATCCTTGAAATACTATAAAGTTTCATAACGTACTTGTTATAATATGTAATGTCACATAAAAATCATATAATTTTGTATTGTGTAGTATTTAATATGTGAAATGATTATTTCACGATAAAATAACCATAATACTTATACGAAAATTTTATATTAGTTTATTCGTAACAATATGGTAAATTGTTAAATAATAATATTTTTATAAACTAAGTTTATTGTATTTTAGCATAAAAAGATAATTGGTTTGTATAAACAAAATATATTGGCACATGTATTCCCCCACTCCCCCCTTCGTTGTTAGTGATATATATATATATATATATATATATATATATATCGCTCTAAAGATTAAAAAGTATAGTAGTGTGGGTATGCTAAGTGTTTAAACTCAGCTAATGAATAACGTCTCACTAAAAATCCGTTGACTAAAAAGTTTGTGAATAGGTCTGAGCCCAAACTTAATTGGAATTAAGTCACTAAGCATTATGGATATTGTTGTATGAGGTTTATAACCAACAAAAGGTGCAAAGCTTTGCTGGGCCAGTTCCTGCTTAAACTAAAAGGCGAGTATGTTTAACATACATGTCAAACTGTATTGTATTCGCTTTTATAAAAATGAATGTTTCAAATTAACGAACATATATACATATATAAACGTGGTGTACTTAAATATATAAATGAACATGTTTAATAATAGCTTGAATCCTTGAAATACTATAGAGTTTCGTAACGTACTTGTTATAATATGCAATGTCACATAAAAATCATATAATTTTGTATTGTTAGTATATATTATGAAATTATTATTTCACGATAAAATAACCCTAATACTTATACAAAAAATTTATATTAATTTATTTGTAACAATATGGTAAATTGTTAAATAATAATATTTTAATAAACTAAGTTTATTGTATTTTCGCATAAAAATATAACTAGTTTGTATAAACAAAATATATTCGCACATGTATTCCCCCACTCCCCCATGGTTGTTAGGGAAAGAGAGATATTCTAGTTAAAGTTTTTATTGAGTCCCATAACCGAGCTATGTGACTGAATGTACCCCTACAACGTTTCGTGGGACGTTGTAGTAAAAATTGTAGACACTTATCAACCGATTCGATTGATCGGTAGAGGGTTGTTACTAACAACCGCAGGTAGGGATGTCAACCTCGTATAGATCTATATATATATATATATATATATATATATATATATATATATATATATATATATAACACACATATAGGGTTAGGTTATTTTGTTTTTACTAACTATTGTGTGCCAAAATGCACAGATCTGGACCATCGAATGGAATATAATCAAATGTCATTATTTGAGGATCTATGGTAGTAGAATAGATATCATGTACCATATAATCACACAAATTTCAGCATAAGGGCATTTTAGTCAGTTAACCTATATTAAAAAAGGAAATTTTCGAAGTTTTAGGGATGATTAATTCCTTTATTTTTTAAAAATATGAATATTTTAAATTAATTCAAATTTAAAAATCCGGTTTTATTCTGTCAGAATGATAGAATGTCAACCATAAACTTGTAAATGTATTTTTCGATTTTATTCTGTCAGAATGGCAGAATGTCAAACATAAACTAGTAAATACATTCTTAAAGAATACACAAAATCGATTCTTGAACTAATAATATATCAAAAAATTACATTGTATGATTGTGATTCATTGAATAATAACAAAACATTCTAAAAGACTAACGAGTATAATTCTTAAAAAATAACAACATTCTTAAAAAAATGAGTGTGATCATTCTTTAATTCATTCTTCAACCCTTTCCTATCAAGTCTTCAAGCCATTCTTGAAGCCATTTCTACCATAAATTCATTGCCAAGTAATTTGTAGTGATACACTTGTAAAACCTACACATTAAACATACAAATAATTAACTACAATTCTATCAGAATACAACAAATAATATTCATACAAAATAAACTATTCTGCAAGAATATTCTTTAAGAATTTGTATTATCAAGAATATACCCAACAAACAAAATAAGGAACTAGCATCAACCTATTCTAACAGAATAAGGAACTAACATTCTTCGGGTTCCATGTGTTTCTTCTCGATATGCTCAATGTATTTAACTACAAATTCTGACAGAATAAGGAACTAGCATCAACCTATTGTTATGAAAATGGCATCCAACCCAATCTAAATTGAGTTATATAGTTCTGAAAAGAATAAGGAACAAAGTGAAGTAAAAACATTAAAGATTTTTATGTATTTTTTTCATTGAGGCATTTTATCGAACACATGGAGGCCATGACATAATGTTGTTTCAAGAAATTACCTGTGATCAGATTAAGTATATCATGCAGGCTAGCACCAAGTTCCTTTGGCATGGCTTCTAACAAGGGTATCAATGGACGAAACTATGACCCATTGAAACATGTAGCTGCAAAGGAGACAGACACTGTTAACCACATATGTTAATGGTGAAAAAAAGAAATTTTTGATCAGTTGAAACACATATACACACACACACACACCTGACTTGGCCAAAACTAAGAGAATATCAACTATGCATTTTATCAAACACATGGTGTGCTTCTTCAGTTTCTTCAAAAAAAAATAGTGATAGTCATACCAATTCAGTTTCTTGAATTCAAGAAACAACCCTAAACAACCATGAGTTATATCTCATCCATTATCATAAATTTTTTCAGGAAAACCCAAACATCCAAATTTACATGGATAAAATCAAAATAAGATAAAGAAGAAGATCACCTGTTGGCCATGGATGCAACACCGCCACCTCTTTTCCGAACAATCTATCCTCCAACCTTTCTTTTCCTTCCGTCGATCCATGCTGCCAAATCGTTCCCACCTGATGTCGCTGAAGTCCTGATTTGATTGAAACGATTCATCAAAAATGGAAACTAGCAAGTAAAGATTGTGGAGGGGGAGGAGCTATTTCGATTGGAGAAAGGATGCAAAGATGAACACAAGCCCTAGGTTGAAACAGATTGGTCGTTCGATACAAACGATCGTTCTTCGAGGAGGCGTATATGATATGATGTATAGGGTTATTAGGTCAAATATATTTACTTTATTTCCATAATTGTAGGATTTCAATTAAATGATCTCCTTAATTAAAGTACAAAAGGTCCAAAATACCCTTTATTGATTTATTTAATTATTTATTATTTCTTGAATTCTCATTGGTGCATTTAGGCACACAATATTTGTTAAAAACATTTGAACCTAACTATATATATATATATATATATATATATATATATATATATATATATATATCGCTCTAAAGATTAAAAGGTATAGTATTGTGGGATGCTAAGTGTTTAACCTCGGCTAATGAATAACGTCTAACTAAAAATCCCTTAACTAAAAAGTTTGTGAATAGGTCTCAGCCCAAAATTAATTGGAATTAAGTCACTAGGCATTATGGATATTGTTGTATAAGGTTTAACATACATGTCAAAGTGTATTGTAGTCACTTTTATAAAAATGAATGTTTCAAATTAATGAACATATGTACATATATAAACGTGGTGTACTTAAATATATAAATGAACATGTTTAATAATAGCTTAAATCGTTGAAATACTATAGAGTTTCGTAACGTACTTGTTATAATATGTAATGTCACATAAAGATCATATAATTTTTTATTGGGTAGTATTTATTGTGTGAAATGATTATTTCACGATAAAATAACCATAATACTTATACGAAAATTTTATATTAGCTTATTCGTAACAATATGGTAAATTGTTAAATAATAATATTTTTATAAACTAAGTTTAATGTATTTTCGCATAAAAAGATAATTGGTTTGTATAAATAAAATATATTGTCACATGTATTCCCCCACTCCCCCATGCTTGTTAGTGAGAGAGAGATATTCTAGTTAATGTTTCTAGTGAGTCTCATAACCGAGCTATGTGAATGAATGTACCTCCTACAACGTTTCGTTGGACATTGTCGTAAAAATTGTAGACACTTATCACTCGATTCAATTGATCGGTCGAGGGTTGTAACTAGCAACCGCAAGTAGGGATGTCAACCTTGAATAGATCTATACACATATATATATATATATATATATATATATATATACATATATATATATACATATATATATATATATATATATATATATGTATATATCGCTCTAAAGATTAAAAGGTATATAGTAGTGTGGATACGCTAAGTGTTTAAACTCAGATAATGAGTAACGTCTCACTAAAAATCCCTTAACTAAAAAGTTTGTGAACAGGTCTCAGGCCAAAATTAATTGGAATTAAGTCACTAGGCATTATGGATATTGTTGTATAAGGTTTATAACCAACAAAAGATGAAAAGCTTGGTTGGGCCAGAGATCCTGCTTAAACTAAAAGTCGAGTATGTTTAACATACATAATTAAATATATAAATGAACATGTTTAATAATAGCTTGAATCTTTGAAATACTATAGAGTTTTATAATGTACTTGTTATAAAAAGTAATGTCACAGAAAAATCATATAATTTTGTATTGTGTAGTATTTATTATGTGAAATGATTATTTCACGATAAAATAACCATAATACTTATACGAAAATTTTATATTAGTTTATTCGTAACAATATGGTAAATTGTTAAATAATAATATTTTTATAAACTAAGTTTATTGTATTTTCGCATAAAAAGATAATTGGTTTGTATAAATAAAATATATTGTCACATGTATTCCCCCACTCCCCCATGCTTGTTAGTGAGAGAGAGATATTCTAGTTAATGTTTCTAGTGAGTCTCATAACCGAGCTATGTGAATGAATGTACCTCCTACAACGTTTCGTTGGACATTGTCGTAAAAATTGTAGACACTTATCACTCGATTCAATTGATCGGTCGAGGGTTGTAACTAGCAACCGCAAGTAGGGATGTCAACCTTGAATAGATCTATATACACACATATATATATATATATATACATATATATATATATATATATATATATATATATACATATATATATATATATGTATATATCGCTCTAAAGATTAAAAGGTATATAGTAGTGTGGATACGCTAAGTGTTTAAACTCAGATAATGAGTAACGTCTCACTAAAAATCCCTTAACTAAAAAGTTTATGAACAGGTCTCAGGCCAAAATTAATTGGAATTAAGTCACTAGGCATTATGGATATTGTTGTATAAGGTTTATAACCAACAAAAGATGAAAAGCTTGGTTGGGCCAGAGATCCTGCTTAAACTAAAAGTCGAGTATGTTTAACATACATAATTAAATATATAAATGAACATGTTTAATAATAGCTTGAATCTTTGAAATACTATAGAGTTTTATAATGTACTTGTTATAAAAAGTAATGTCACAGAAAAATCATATAATTTTGTATTGTGTAGTATTTATTATGTGAAATGATTATTTCACGATAAAATAACCATAATACTTATACGAAAATTTTATATTAGTTTATTCGTAACAATATGGTAAATTGTTAAATAATAATATTTTTATAAACTAAGTTTATTGTATTTTCGCATAAAAAGATAATTGGTTTGTATAAACAAAATATATTGTCACATGTATTCCCCCACTCCCCCACCAATAATAACAACAACAACAACAACAACAACAACAACAACAATAATAATAATAATAATAATAATAATAATAATATTATTATTATAATAATAATAATAATAATAATAATAATAACATTATTATTCGTAACAATATGGTAAATTATTATTATTATTATTATTATTATTATTATTATTATTATTATTATTATTAAAAGGGAGCCGTAAGCACTCACGCTTGAAGCATGAGTTTCATTTGTTCGAATTTGTTGTTTTTTTTTTTTTTTTGAAAAGTTTGTCGTGATAAACCGCAAATCCATGATTCTTTAACTTTGAAATATTTCTAGGACCATTTCGTTACAAATTTAAACTATTGGAGCTGTTCGGTAATTTTTATTTAACAAACATAGGACTGTTTTGGTTAAAATAAGTCAAGGAGGGAGTGATTTGTAACTTGAACAAACTGTAGAGGCTGGTTTTAACAAATGGATTTAATATTTGAGGATTACGATTTCTAAAATCAATACGGGTGTAGGGTTTATTTTGTCAATGCATTAAAGTTGAAAGGGTATTAGGGCTTTTTGTATAACAAATTCTCATGGAGGCACCATTTTTGATTAATGGCCCAAACGTAATCTAATTTAGGGCTTTTTAATAGCATCCCGTTTCTTTTGTTTGATCGGGATAATAGAAGAACTCAGTATGATCGAATGAGGCCAGATGAAAAGCACGAACGAAGGGAAATGGGATATGAATCGACTGCCATAGTAGTGAATGAAAGCTAGAGATGGAGGCTCGCAAGCTACTCAATCCGAGTTTGTTTGCTTTGATCGATCGATCGCGAAGGAGCTGTCGTCTCCGGTGTTTGACGATGTCGAAAGGGAAATAGGGGGGAGACGAAAGTAGCTATACCCTCTTTCTTTCGCGTCTGACTGCCAGGTGCGAGGAAGGATGAGGTCCGATGTTGAACAAGAAGATCAAAGGCGAGGCAGGGGGTGGTGGAGGAGGCGGCAAAAGGGGGTGCGAAGGGTCGCATTTGGTTGATCGGTTCGCGAGAAAGCTGTCTCCGGAATCGACGAGGCAGAAGCAGTGTAGGTGTGAAGCAGCCGTAAAGCCGTCTTCCTGCTCCGTTGGTGATTTGCGATGGAGGAAAGGACCTCCGGGGTTTGGCTGAACTGAAGGAAGAAGAAAGAAAACGAGGGTTGGTTCATCGATCTGCTGAGATGAGATACGAGGCTCGTTGCTCCATTTTATAACAGGATTTTCTTGTTCTTCTTCTTGTTATTTTGACTGTGAAGTTGAATCAACAGGTTTATATGGTCTTTTGGGTTTAACTGTTTGACAGAAATTCGATGTGTGTTTGTAGAAGTGATTGGGTTTGTTGTTTTCACAGGAATGTGAGAAGAACGCCAATGGAAACTGCCCTGGTCTTGCTAGAAACGAAGAAAAAGAAGAAACACAGAAGGGCTCTGATTCCTTTTTTTTTTTGTGAGTTTTTAATATTTGTTTTGTGTGTAATTGGGTATAAGTTCTTGTGTATAGCTTTTGTTTTGGTTTGATTTTTCGTTTTCGATTGAGTTTTCTAATGGTTGAATAAGAATGCAAGTAACCTAACCTGTTTCTGATCAATTTGATTTGCAGGAAACAAGGAAGAAGTAGAATGAAGGCCTGATCTGGTGTTCATTTGACAGCTCACGTTTTGTCTGTATAGATTTAAAATAAATTTTACTTCTTTTGTGTATAAACTTCTTAGGGGTCGTTTGATAGTCGTTGACTGGGTAGAACCGACTGCATTAGTAGTTCTGACTGAAATTAGTTGTTTGATTTTACATATATTACCTTCAAATAACATTTTTTTTCATATTCATTTCATTATAATTTACCATTTAATTTATAACATTAGCTTTTTTACCTAACACATTAAGTACCAAAAAAGTCTTATCCAAAATAAGAAGAGGCAAAAGCAAAGAGGCTAATAAAGCAACCTTCTTAATGGAATCATGGGAATTTTGACATTCATGATTTAATATCCGGGCAATCAAAACCTAATACAATTACTTCTGTGTGTTCATGTTATATTGTTTAATACAAGTCAGGTTGAGATAAATATAAAGAAACTAACCAAGGGAAGTTACCAAGAAAACTACAAAACTAAGTTTATTGTATTTTCGCATAAAAAGATAATTGTATAAAATTAATATATTGGCACATGTATTCCTTGACATCCTCAATTTCACGGCCAGAAAAGACTGGTTTTGTTTATACTTTATTTCAAAATCAGAATAACATTTTAATAAAAGAATTGCGAAATTTGTCCCAAAACAATAATATGATAAAGATTTATCAAAAGCATTTCCTTAGAAATGTATTTCATTAAAAGACTTGGGATGTTATGTTCGACACAGTACATAAGTATAAACAATACTATATAAACCTTACTACATTATTTCATATTTACAGACCTATATCCGTAATCCCTCATCCCAACACATCACAACTATGCTTGAGCGCCACTACCTGTAATACATAAAACTGAGTGGGTCAGGTATGGGAGCCTGGTGAGCATATAGGGTTTTCAACCCACAACTAATAATAAATTTATTAATTTCATCGACCAACAATAAATTTATTAATTTCATCAAACCAACAATAACCCTGATTACCCATTCCCGTTATCCTCACTTTACGTCCCTAAACACCTATACAAGGGACATAGTCTAAGGATTTTATCATCGGGATGGACTTTACTGCTAAGGGGGTTCCTCGGCCATATATGTCCGTAAGGCAACCATGAGGGGGATAGAGTACATCGGTGAACATCAAGCCTACAAACACCTACTGGTTGCGAGCCTGCTAGCGTTCCACTAGACTGTCTAGAAAAGTCCGTGGTCGTCATCCATACTCCGCTAGATGACTGGAACAACAACAACATCGAGGCCTCTCATCATTTTAACACACATCAACTATATTGTATACCCATGTTTTACCCAACATATTTGTAGATAAAATACATATACACTCTATAACTGGTATAAAACATTGTATTCGACAATCATCTCAAATAAACAAACAATATAATTACACATAACACGTATTTTATAGAAAACACTTCATATCTATGTGTAAGATGAAAGTGACTATACACTCACTTGATTTGATGATAATCGGGCAGAAATTCGTTCCTTAAAATGATCGTTTCTGATACAACCAGGGGTTTTATTGAGAAACCGGGCTCTGCGAGAGTCGGAGCTTCAAAACCGAAAAGATAAAATTTTCCAGGATTTTGGGCACTTCGGGACATATTCCGGGCTTTAAAAATGATACCGGGGATTTGGGGGAAGTCAAAATATAAGTTTAGGGGTGAAAATTGTCAAATTTCCAAAAGTACCCGGGAAGGTTCGCAGTTCCCCCTTTATATAGGGTGCGAGACCAAGAGCTTGTGGCTAAGGAGGCTCCACCTAGTACTTGTGATGTTCGGACACGGAGGGAGGACGTGGCAGCAAAGGGGCGAGACACGGAGGCAGCTACGCTGCT
The DNA here is from genome assembly GCF_052625555.1 of Lactuca saligna. Lineage (NCBI taxonomy): Eukaryota > Viridiplantae > Streptophyta > Magnoliopsida > Asterales > Asteraceae > Lactuca > Lactuca saligna. Next base: position 155,461,523 of record NC_136423.1, on the reverse strand, counting down.
CGTGCGAGGTTCGGATGCGAAGGGCGCGTCGGAGGCTGGTAGGCGAGACGTGGCTGCTTCGCACTCTTCCACGGATGCGACACGCGCTTGATCTCGGCTGGACCTCCCTTCGGTCGTATTTCAATCCGACACTCATCATGCATACGAGGTTCGTACGTGGCCAAATCCGAGCCATGCATGCGAAATTCCTCGGATTTTGCACCCAAAACTTCTAAAATTCATAACTTTCGCATACGAACTCCGTTTTTTACGTTCTTTATATGCACGCGTAGCTAAAATTACGCTCTACAACTTTCGTTTAGACTTCGTCGGCTAAATTTAAATTTTATTTTAGTATTATTAATTTTAACAGACCAGGACATGAAAATCCGTTAAAAATTCAAAACTTCTTCATGCGATGTTCATTTTTGTCAGTCTTTTTACCGTTTTACTACTATTGATGAGACGTTCGATTCTCGTTTAGGTAATGTCGGCTAAATATCGCTCGATCTTAAATTCGAGTATTTAACTGTCTACTGGTAAGCTAAAACTTAGACAAATTATAACTTCCTCATACGAAGTCAGATTTGGACGTTCTTTTTATCAAAATTATCGGTTTAACGAATACTATGACTTTCATTTAGATTGTTAAGGAAAAAAAGCACTTTATCGCAATATTCACTTTTTACGCTTCCCAGTGCCGTGCCGGTTTCATCGTGAAACTTCAACACGTCATAACTTCTTCGTTATAACTCGGATTTCGGCGTTCTTTATATCTCCGGAATCCTTGTTTCGGCAACTACAACTTTCTTAAAAGATATCGGCTTTTTCTAATATTTATTTTAAATGCTTATTTTCATTATTAATTAATTAAATCATAATAATTAAGCAAATAAGCATATAATTCACAAAATTCATCTTTATTACTTCAAAATGAGTTACAAAGGTTGACCTAGACTATTACAATATTATTAATGCTTTTAGCCCAGAAACACGGGCGTTACATATTCCCCCACTCCACCAATGGTTGTTAGTGAGAGAGAGATATTCTAGTTAATGTTTTTAGTGAGTCTCATAACCGAGCTATGTGACTGAATGTACCCCTTATAACGTTTCGTTGGACGTTGTAGTAAAAATTGTAGACACTTATCAATAGATTCGATTGATCGGTGGAGGGTTGTAACTAGCAACCGCAGGTAGGGATGTCAACCTTGCATAGATCTATACATATACATACATACATACATATATATATATATATATATATATATATATACATATATATATATATATATATATATATATATCGCTCTAAAGATTAAAAGGTATAGTAGTGTGGGTACGCTAAGTGTTTAAACTCAGCTAATGAACAACGCCTCACTAAAAATCCCTTAACTAAAAAGTTATTGAATAGGTCTCTGCCCAAAATTAATTGGAATTAAGTCACTAGGCATTATGGATATTGTTGTATAAGGTTTATAACCAACAAAAGGTGCAAAGCTTGGCTGGGCCAGTTCCTTCTTAAACTAAAAGCCGAGTATGTTTAACATACATGTCAAAGTGTATTGTAGTCACTTTTTATAAAAATAAATGTTTCAAATTAATAAACATATGTACATATATAAACGTGGTGTACTTCAATATATAAATGAACATGTTTAATAATAGATCGAATCCTTGAAATACTATAAAGTTTCATAACGTACTTGTTATAATATGTAATATCACATAAAAATCATATAATTTTGTATTGTGTAGTATTTAATATTTGAAATGATTATTTCACGATAAAATAAACATAATACTTATACGAAAATCTTATGTTAGTTTATTCGTAACAATATGGTAAATTGTTAAATAATAATATTTTTATAAACTAAGTTTATTGTATTTTCGCATAAAAAGATAATTGGTTTGTATAAGCAAAATATATTGGCACATGTATTCCACCACTCCCCCCTTCGTTGTTAGTGATATGTATATATATATATATATATATATATATATATATATATATATATATATATATATATTCTAGTTAATGTTTTTAGTGAGTCCCATAACCGAGCTATGTGATTGAATGTACCCCCTACAATGTTTTGTTGGAGATTGTAGTAAAAATTGTAGACACTTATCACCCGATTCGATTGATCGGTCGAGGGTTATAACTAGCAACCGCAGGTAGGGATGTCAACCACGCATAGATATATATATATATATATATATATATATATATATATATATATATATATATATATATATATATATATATATATATATATATATACCGCTCTAAAGATTAAAAGGTATAGTAGTGTGGGTATGCTAAGTGTTTAAACTCAGCTAATGAATAACATCTCACTAAAAATCTGTTGACTAAAAAGTTTGTGAATAGGTCTCAACCCAAAATTAATTAGAATTAAGTCACTAAGCATTATGCATATTGTTGTATAAGGTTTATAACCAACAAAAGGTGCAAAGCTTTGTTGGGCCAGTTCCTGCTTAAACTAAAAGGCGAGTATGTTTAACATACATGTCAAAGTGTATTGTATTCACTTTTATAAAAATGAATGTTTCAAATTAATGAACATAAGTACATATATAAACGTGGTGTACTTAAATATATAAATGAACATGTTTAATAATAACTTGAATCCTTGAAATACTATAGAGTTTCGTAACGTACTTGTTATAATATGCAATGTCACATAAAAATCATATAATTTTGTATTGTTAGTATATATTGTGTGAAATTTTTATTTCACGATAAAATAACCATAATACTTATACAAAAAAAATGTATATTAATTTATTCGTAACAATATGGTAAATTGTTAAATAATAATATTTTAATAAACTAAGTTTATTGTATTTTCGCATAAAAATATAACTGGTTTGTATAAACAAAATATGTCCGTGCATATATTCCCCCACTCCCCCATGGTTGTTAGTGAGAGAGAGATATTCTTGTTAAAGTTTTTAGTGAGTCCCATAACCGAGCTATGTGACTGAATGTACACCTACAACGTTTCGTTGGACGTTGTAGTAAAAATTGTAGACACTTATCACCCGATTCGATTGATCGGTAGAGGGTTGTAACTAGTAACCGCAGGTAGGGATGTCAACCCCATATATATATATATATATATATATATATATATATATATATATATATATATCGCTCTAAAGATTAAAAGGTATAGTAGTGTGAGTATGCTAAGTGTTTAAACTCAACTAATGAATAATGTCTTACTAAATATCCCTTAACTAAAAAGTTTGTGAACAGGTCTCAACCCAAAATTAATTGGAATTAAGTCACTAGGCATTATGTATCTTGTTGTATAAGGTTTATAACCAACAAAAGGTGCAAAGCTTGGTTGGGCCAGTTCCTGCTTAAACTAAAAGTCGAGTATGTTTAACACACATGTCAAAGTGTATTGTAGTCGCTTTTATAAAAATGAATGTTTCAAATTAATGAACATGTGTACAAATATAAAGGTGGTGTACTTAAATATATAAATGAACATGTTTAATAATTGTTTGAATCCTTGAAATATTATAGGGTTTCATAACGTAGTTGTTATAATATGTAACTAGGTGTGAAACCTGTATATTATACGGGTTTATTAGAAGTAAAGTTTTAATATAAAAATATAAAAATATTAAATATTTTATGAGATAATGTTTTTCGATACAAAATGTAATCTTTTGGAGTATTTATGAAAGAAATCAAATCGTTTGGAGCATTTATGAGAATATATTATCAAATTAATAGAATGATAACTTTACATATATATAACCCATTAGAATTTGAATTTATTAAAATTTTATTTTAAGAAATCTGAAATCCTAAATAAATGACAAGTGGAAAATAATAATTTTAAAAATCTTAGAATAATGACATGTATCAAAATGAAAGAGAATATGACAGGTGACAAAAAAAACATTAATTTATTAGTAAGGATGTCACATAAAAATCATATAATTTTGTATTGTGTAGTATTTATTGTCACATGTATTCCCCTACTCCCCCCATGGTTGTTAGCGAGAGAGAGATATTCTAGTTAATCTTTTTAGTGAGTCCCATAACTGAGCTATGTGACTGAATGTAACCCTTACAACGTTTCGTTGGACGTTGTAGTAGTAGACACTTATCACCCGATTCGATTGATCGATCGAGGGTTGTAACTAGCAACCGCAGGTAGGGATGTCAACCTCGTGTGTGTATATATATATATATATATATATATATATATATATATATATATATATATATATCACTCTAAAGATTAAAAGGTATATAAGTGTGGGTATGCTAAGTGTTTAAATTCAGCTAATTAATAATGTCTCACTAAAAATCCTTTAACTAAAAAGTTTGTGAATAAATCTCAGCCCAAAATTAATTGGAATTAAGTGACTAGACATTATGGATATTCTTGTATAAGGTTTATAACCAACAAAAAGTGCAAAGCTTGGTTAGGTCACTTTCTGCTTAAACTAAAAGCCGAGTATGTTTAACATACATGTCAAAGTGTATTGTAGTTGCTTTTATAAAAATGGATGTTTCAAATTAATGAATATATGTACATATATAAACGTGGTGTACTTAAATATATAAATGAACATGTTTAATAATAGCTTGAATTCTTGAATGTTTGATTTGTTCGAATTTGTTGTTTTTTTTTTTTTTTTTTTTTGAGAAGTTTGTCGTGATATACCGCAAATCCATGGTTCTTGAACTTTGAAATATTTCTAGGATCATTTTGTTACAAATTTAAACTATTGGAGGCTGTTGGGTAATTTAATTTAACCAACATAGGACTGTCTTGGTTAAAATAAGTCAAGGAGGGAGTGATTTTGTAACTTGAACAAACTATAGAGGCTGGTTTTAACAAATGGGTTTAATATTTGAGGATTGCGAATTTGTGATTTCTAAAATCAGTACGGCAGTAGGGGATTATTTTGTCAATGCGTTAAAGTTGAAAGGGTATTAGGGCTTTTTGTATAACAAATTCTCATGGAGGCACCATTTTTGATTAATGGCCCAAACCTAAACTAATTTAGGGCTTTTTAATAGCATCCCGTTTCTTTTGTTTGATCGGGATAATAGAAGAATTCAGTATGATCGAATGAGGCCAGATGAAAAGCACGAACGAAGGGAAATGGGATATGAATCGACGGGATATGAATCGACTGCCATAGTAATGAATGAAAGCTAGAGATGGAGGCTCGCAAGCTACTCAATCCGAGTTCGTTTGCTTTGATCGATCGATCGCGAAGGAGCTGTCGTCTCCGGTGTTTGACGATGTCGAAAGGGAAATAGGGGGAAGACGAAAGTAGCTATACCCTCTTTCTTTCCCGTCTGCTGCCAGGTGCGAGGAAGGATGAGGTCCGATGGTGAACAAGAAGATCAAAGGCGAGACAGGAGGTGGTGGAGGAGCCGGCAAAAGGGGGTGCGAAGGGTCGCATTTGGTTTATCGGTTCGCGAGAAAGCCGTCTCCGGAATGGACGAGGCAGAAGCAGTGAAGGTGGGAAGAAGATGTAAAGCCCTCTTCCTGCTCCGTTGGTGATGTGCGAAGGAGGAAAGGACCTCCGGGGATTGGCTGGACTGAAGGAAGAAGAAAGAAAACGAGGGTTGGTTCGTCGATCTGCTGGGATGAGATACGAGGCTCGTTGCTCCATTTTATAACAGGATTTTCTTGTTATTTTGACTGTGATGTTAAATCAACATGTTCATATGGGCTTTTGGGTTTAACTGTTTGACAGAAATTCGATGTGTGTTTGTAGAAGTGATTGTGTTTGTTGTTTTCACAGGAATGTGAGAAGAACGCCAATGGAAACTGCCCTGGTCTTGCTAGAAACGAAGAAAAAGAAGAAACACAGAAGTGCTCTGATTCATTTTTTTTGTGTGTGTTTTTAATATTTCTTTTGTCTGTAATTGGGTATAAGTTCTTTTGTATAGCTTTTGCTTTGGTTTGATTGTTGGTTTTCGATTGAGTGTTCTAATGATTGAATAAGAATGCAAGTATTCTAACCTGTTCCTGATCAATTTGATTTGCGGGAAACAAGGAAGAAGTAGAATGAAGGCCTGATCTGGTGTTCATATGACAGCTCACGTTTTGTCTGTATGGATTTCAAATAAATTTTACTTCTTTTGTGTATAAACTTCTTAGGGGTCGTTTGATTGTGGTTGACTGGGGTAGAACCGATTGCTTTAGTAGTTCTGACTGAAACTAGTTGTTTGATTTTACATATATTACCTTCAAATAACATTTTTTCATATTAATTTCATTATAATTTACCATTTACTTTATAACATTAGCTTTTTTACCTGACACATTAAGTACCAAAAAAGTCTTATCCAAAATAAGAAGAGGCAAAAGCAAAGAGGCTAATACAACAACCTTCTTAATGGAATCTTGGAAATTTTGACATTCATGATTTAATATCCGAACAATCAAAACCTAATACAATTAACACTAATTAAAGAGTACTCTCTTTTTTTTACGTCATTTGAATGGGAAATTATTATTCCAGGAATATTTGGATATATGTTTCAAAACTTCAACAGTTACTAGAGTATAAACAACATGTAAAGACAAAAGGGAAAAACAATATTAGTAACGATAACCAAGTGAGAAATTACTTCTTTGTTTCCACAATTTTGTTCATATTTTGTTATAAATCCTACAAAACAATACCACCAATTGCAAAATCAATACGTAAAACCAAAAACATGTATGTAACCATATCTGCACCAATTGAAACATCAGTGTGTGTACATCCAACTACCTCATCATTAAATTCAATCAATTACAAATATTGTTTGTAAAAACCTCAAATAAACAATCAGTGATACAATTGAATCGCAAGAGCACTCATACAATTGAAGACAATTTACAAAAAAAAAAAAAAAAAAAAAAAAAAGCTAATTACATGGATCAAAATCTTAATATAGCATACGTTGGGTTGGAGATGATGAAATCGATTAGAGAAATCAATAGGATCGATTATAGGTTTCGATTTTAATGCTTATAAAACAAAATTATGAATGGTAAAATTGGTATCCTTCATCCATCGCAGGAAAGGAATGAAGGAAGGAAGAATATGTGTCGTCAAAGGAGAAGTGAAGGAGTGTTGTTGGTAGAGGGAAAAGCATGTCTTTTTCTTCATCCCACCCAGTCAGCCATGTTTTTCCTTTGGACCGAATTAGCACAAAAATGGAGACCGAATCAGGATTTTCGACCGAGTCCAAGGCTTCAGGAAAACAAATGCACGGATTAAAGATTTATGACCAAGTCCAAGCATTGGACCCAGTTACAAGGTGCATCAAACAACCCCTTAGTGTATAAAAATATGTTTATTTTTTATGTGTAAAATTGTATAACGTACCGATTGTTTTTTAATATGTAAAATGCTAGCAGACAGACCACCTCTGCAAACATTTGCAGAAGAAGAGGTGGACCAAACATCTGTTATCTGCAATAAGAAGACTGCTTGTTTTTTTAAGATCTGCAGCCTGAACTGAAATTTAAATAAATTAATATTTTAAATTTAAAAGAGTTTTCATTAAATAACTTTTATTTTAGTTCATTTAATCTATAATCGTATAAGCAAATTTCAATATTAAAAAATCACTTGCAATAAACTTCCATTTACATAAATTAAAAAAAAAAAAAAAAAAAAAAAAAAAAAAAAAAAAACAACCTATACAAACGTCTTAATTATACATGTACAACCCTTATTTGTTATTGACTAGTTTAAACTTATAAGCATTCATTTAAAAGACTATCAAATTGCAACAAACTATCAACAACAATATTTTTCATTTCACTTGCAAAATAATCACATGAAGAACATCCTAATCCTAACTTTAACTCCCTCAAGAAATTTATCAAAACAAGAATTGCATAACAAAAGCCACTTAAGACACATTAATCTTCTCCACTTCCTGCTACAAAGTGGGTAAATTTGATTCTCCATTATGTTATATTGAACTATAAAGAATAAAATAATATTTTCAAAATGTAATGTTCATATATACATTTTATCAAATACTCAATATCAAACACTTGATGAGTATGGTTATGTGATTTAAAAAGACCAAAATGATTTTAGCAAAAAAGAATCCACCCCCTGAAACGCACAACTAACAATAAATTCCAACAGCCATATAGATTCATCAAATTTGAATAACATTTCAAATTTCAGAAAATGTGAACATTAGATCATATTCAACAAATATATGCATCTGATTTCAGCCAAATTAAACATCATATAAAATTCAACAAATGTACGCATTTAATTTCAGATTTCTAATGCCTGGACAACAAACCTTAGAAGAGAAAACATGTATTTTCAGCAAATGCATCCAATTTTTATACATATCAGTATTCAGAAGTGATTTCAAGAGAACATTTGATTTTCTAAACAACAAAAGAACATACCAGCAAGGAATAGAAGATGGTGACGACGTGGTGAGTGAAGGGACGTCGGATATGGCGAGCAAATGTCAGAGTCGGGAAGTAGATGTAAAAGAAGGTATAATCTTGTTTTCGTTTTCAGGGGGAAATCCGGTCATTCAAACCTTCACAGTGCTTCAGCTTTTACATCGGACAAGAGGAATACAGTGGTGCTGGTATGGACGGAGGCAATACGAGGAGGAGATGAGAGGTTGAAGAAGATTGGTGGTGGAAGGAGGCATCGGTGGTGAGGATCGATGTTGGAGGCAATGAGAAAAAAAAAAAAAAAAGCAAGCGTCCATTTTTTTTTGTTCGAGTTAAATGGACTTGTGAAGATCTTAGAAGACATTGATCCATGTATGTGCCCAGAACACCTCGCGTAGACGTTTTTAAGTCTATGCACTTCCAAAAAACAAACAGTCTGCGATGACATATGTCCGTGGTCTGCGCCGCACAGACAGAAGTGGTCATGCAGATCTACAGACAAAAAAAAAAAAAAAAAACAACACCTAAGTCTTTGTGTATGGTTTTAGATGTGCCAGATTTGGCAGTTGTTTTTATTTATTTATTTATTTATTCATAATATGTGTATTTTGTCTGAAATTTGTATTGATGAATTTTTATATGTATTATTTGTGTATTTTGTGTATTGAGTTACATATTTGATTCAATGGATATGTATTGATGTATGTATTGTTGAGAAATTATATTGGTTCAATAATTTTGTATTTTGTATATGTGTGTATTTGTGTATGAATATATGCATTATTTAAAAAAAAATACATGACTGAATCTTTGGGTTAAACTGTATAAATTATGGTACCAATTGGTTAATGTCACGCTTCTTATGATATAGTTAATTTATGTTTATTAGACACATAAATTAATGTACGTATTATAAAATTTATAATAATCTATCTATACCTTACCACATGTTAGTTATGATTCAACATAAATGGTTATACCCATAAATGAAAATATAATGTTACCTCTATCATTAAAACTCACATTTATTGGATCGGATAAAAATATATTATTTCCAAAATGTATTGCCAGTAATTGAAATCAGGTTGAAATCAATAGTTTAAGGTTTCATGATTAATAAATCTGAAAACGTCTAATTTTTTAAGTGTTATAAATATTTTTATTAAAAAATATTTCGAATATGAAATTAAATATTTTGCTATAGCTTGAGTCCAAAAATGCTATCGGAAATTCCGTTTGAGGTGTAGAAGTCCCTCTACAGATAGAAACGGTTTTGACAGTTTTTAAAAAATCAGTATTATACTTGTTTTGGATTCTTAAAATGGTCGTATCATTTGCATACAAACTCTATTTTGGATGTTCTTTTGTATTTTTGGAATCATGGAAACACGTACTATAATACTAGAGTGTTTGTATTGCTCACAACTACTTAATACAGAATTTCAGCTTTTCAGACGCATTCCTACTGTCCAGTTTGAGCTATTTGACTTGTTTGTCAGATTAAAGATTTGGAAGTAAGATACCATTTGGTATCTTATGATAGTTGAAATAACTCATTTATTTTTACTTTAGATGCACTAAAATTCAACGAGTTAATTTACGAAGAGACTTACTGTGAACTTGACCGTTAACAGTCTTTGACCTAAATTTTAGGATGTCACAAGCACCCTTTCGCGGAACATAGCAGTGATCTTAGCCATCGTCTCAGTAGTCTGGCAAAGGTCCTAGAACTCCCTCGCCAAAAGTTGCACCTCAATCACTAGTGCAAACTTAGCTCGAAATCTACTCACAAAATCATCTCATGTTATCGAATCAATAGCCTCATCACCCACAGAGCGACCAACCTCCTCCCACCAATCCTGAGCTCTATCTTTCAGAAGACAGGAAGCAAGTCTGAAATTTTCTCCATCGGGACAACTGCTAGTGCGGAAGGCATTAGCGACATCCCTTAACCATTGCCTACTCATAATCGTGTCCTTCGCCTTGAAGTAGTTCGGAGCCCCGCATGCCCAGAACTTCCTGAAAGTCAACGAATGTTCCCCAATCAAATACACCATCTCAGAACAGAAAGAGCCCAAGCGCTCCTCCAACACCTCCATGATATCCTCCTTAATCGTACCAAAGATCACATGAGTCCGCTCAAGTATAATGCGGGTAATCTTAGACGAAATGAACTCCCGTGTCTGATCATCCAACTGCCCGACTCCAGAACCTGAGCCTGAACCCTCACTAATACCAGAACCACTAACCGGTCTGCCTCGAAGAGTCACCATACTGAAAATAGGCCATACAAACCATCAAAACACACATAAATAATATCAAGGACTCTCACACTCTACAAGCTCCCTGGTTTCATCGCAGCTCTCCTTGACTCGAGTACAGATCCTCTGCTTCCAGTAGTACGAGCCCATACTACCTACCACATCTATCCATACTTTCCTCAAGAATTTCCTTGAATCCTCCAAATCACTTCCTATCCATACCTATAATTCTCAACCAGACAAGGCTCCCCATACTAAATCTGTTCCTAGGCTTTCCTAGAGAAATCACTATACTACTCTCCACCATCATCTACATAAGGAACTTCACTTAACCTCCTCTAACTAGCTCACAAATACAAGTACATATCACTGACACCAGATAATTCTTCGAATGAAAGGTCGCATACTACAACGGTTGGACTCAGACAAAACTTGCGCAATAGACTTAAAACCTAACCTTCTAAAATTATTTAGTCTCAACAATATGTAACCTAGTATATTTGCTTACTAGTTAGCTGAAGATATTGAGAACTCCTAAAATGAACAAAGAGAGCATCATTCAAGCATTGACTAATCGGAATAAGCATAACCTAAACAGTTCATCCTATCACTGACTAATCAGAACTAGCATGCAAGTCTACAAGCTCATACAATAGGCATATAAAGGCATCTCTCCTATCATTCTATCATGCAAATCTTGAGCAAATCCTTAGCCCTGACTAGCATGTGATTCACTGATTCACAAATCATAGCATATCATATAGCATGTAGGGGTATTTTGGGAAAACTTACCTGTGTTCAGTCGATTGAATGCACCACACCGTTTTTCTTTTATTATAAAACCTTACAAAGCATTTCTTTTTTAAGAAAATCTACCAAACCCTCAATTTGAGTTCAGGCGCACCCGAGAGTATGTTAGAATATCTCAAACTAAGGCTCTGATACAAACTTTGAACATTCCAAAAATTAAGACTAAAAATTTTGATTTTTAAATTCATTAAAACCATTATCTAGGGATGAGCAAAAGAACTGAACCGGCCGTAACCGACCCGAACCGAACCGGACCGGGGAACCGGCTTCGGCCAAAATGAAGAACCAAACCGGCCCGGCGGTTCTACCGGTTCCGGTTCCGGGTCCGGTTTTTCGATTTTGGAACCGGCTAAAATAAACATTACTAGCATCCATATCTTCATTTTCTTTGATAATAAATAAAACCTCTATATTGGAAATGTTAGAAATAAAAAATAAATAAATAAAAAAAAGAAAAACGTAGAAACCCTTTTTAAAAAAGAAAATAGTACCATAAAACAATAGTCATTATAATATGGCGAAAACAAGTGTAACTGAGTAAATATTTATGTAACAACATATATTACCAAAAGGGAAATAAAATAAAATAGAAAAAATACATAAAAAGGAAAAAGCCTCGTCTTCCCGTTTCGTACACAACGTCATAGCCTAGATTGAATCTGGAGAGGGCTATCTTTTTTTTTTGTACTTTTTTTTCTATCTTTTTATCTATCAAGTTACAAAACTTAAGAAGGCAAAAACAATACAAAATTTAAAGGACAATAATTTTATTATATGTTTTCTATTTGTTGTATCTTCGTTCACAAGATACTATAACATAATGATTGGGGTGCTTGGTTTTTTGACCTCTAATGGTCGATCGTGTGTTTTTTGGTCATTCGGCGATCGTTTTTTTGGTCAATCGTGTTTTTTTTGTTACGTCAGAAGTGTAAGGTAGAAGTTTAAACGACAAAGCCAAATGCATGAGTTTTTTTTATCCGGTCCGGTTCCCGGTTTTGGGCCGGTTCCAACGGCCGGTTCTTACTGGGTCCCGGTTCCAAAAAATCACGAAATTATAGTCTAGGTCCCGGCCCGACCGGTTCCATCGGGTGCCGGTTCCGGGACCGGTTCTGGTTCCGGTTCCCCAGTCCTTTTGCTCATCCCTACCATTATCCAAACAACATCACAAAACTCATGGTGAATCAAAGTGCATCGATAACATCTAAGTACATCAGCGTAATATAAAAATATGGAACGATGTGGTGTGTACATTGCAGATCTCGAGCTCTTCCCCTTCGAACCAGAAGTACCTAAAACATAAATTGAAAACCGTAATCACAAAGCTTAGTGAGTTCCCAAAAATATCACATACCATACATATCAAACATATAACGGGCCACCTATCATCGAGTTGAGCCCCGTCCGACATCGAGCCCCGCTCAGTAAACATATATGTCAGTCATTAGGCCCTGCCTCGCATCGGGCCCCGCTTGGTATACATAAAAACAAATAAACATATAACCATATAAACACATGTAATAATCACAAAGACAAATAGCATACAGGATCGTTATCAAGCCCCGCTCGGTAAACATATAAACACATATCACATGCAAAAGTCATGTAGACAACTAGCATCCTAAAAACAACAAACCATAGGCCAGAATTGGTGCCTTCGACCCACTAAACACAGTGAGGAAACTCACCTCTAGCTGCTGAATCTCTCAAACAAATCTCAGTCTACTGGTCCAAAAAATCGTCGCGCTAACATCATCAAATAATATCCAACTAATAATTAGATCTCAACCTATATTCAAGAATCTAAGCTACTTGACCAATTTCTAGGTTAAAATACCATTTTACCCTTTTCCTTACTTGGCCCAAAACCAAGGCCCAACGCAACTACTCAAAAGGCCCAACTTCCTTAAATGGCATCACAAGGCCTAATAAATACCAACTTCCAAATTAGGCCCAAAAATCATCATGGACCTAATCCCGAGGAAGTCCATAGCTTATCTATTACCTAATGTCAGAAGTCCAATGGCCCATCAAGGCCCAAAATCTAAAAGCCTGAGATAAGGAACAAATCGAAAGTCCACCTGCTGAGTTCACCTAACATACTCCCCAAACTACCAATCCACTCCATTAAGCACTTAATCAGCTAAGACCTCTAGCCAAACTCTCAGATCTGATCTTAAAGGGCGATTTAATACGTAAAGTTTGCAACTTTTCACCCATGCATGACTTAATGGGACCCAAGACTAAAAAAGAAGCTTAATAAGGCTCTTAACACTTGCATAGGCCAATATATTTCATAAAGTTTGCCTTTTTATGCGCAAGGGACCTCAAATAAGTAAAGATCTAACATCTATAGCTTTTGGAGTAGACCATAACTTCATATATGATAAAAGACCCAACAATGCCTAAATAACACCATAAAATAGACCTAGAACAAAGGACCATAAAGATGAGAGCTTTATGCCTCATATAGCTTGCAAAGATGATGATGAATTTGGATCAAGAAGCCCAAGCTACTCCTAAGAAACCACCAAGAGTTATTATTCTTCTTCTTTCACTAAAACACCATCAAATCTCACTTTCAAGCTTAAAACTCACAAGAGACACTTAGGGTTCCATTTTTAGGGTATAGGGTGATAGAGGTTGATCAATAAAATGTCCAAAGGTGGTTTAAGTTGTTTAAATAGGGCACAAACCCTAATTTTTAGGGTTTTCCCTACACCATGTATGCTATGTGTACTCAATATACACCTCACGTACGTGGGTGAAGACCATGTCCAGAAAAGAGCTAGTACGCTAAGTGTACTCATTGTGTACACCCCGCATACTAGCTAGGGACCAAAATGAAAAGGATTTTGCATTAAGGGGCTAAAAGGGAAACATACCAAATTACGAATGTTACAACGATATTGGTGATATTTTGGTGTGTGATGGCGGTGGATATGGTGGATATAAAGGTGGATAAGGGTTGGTTGTTATTAATGAATAAGGTTGGTTTCTGGTGGTAGAAGGTGATATGGGATCAAAAGTGTAAGAATGGTGGTGGTTGGAATGGTGAACAAGGGCGAATGGTGGCTAGATTAGAGAAATAAAGTTGGTTGATGGCGGTTGGGTTGGGTGTTGAAGACGATAACTGGACTCATCTTGAGATTGTAGGGCTGCATATTTATCCTCGAAAATCCATCCAAAAAGAGCTAAACCGAGTTGAAGTCAACAAAACTTTTACATTCAATTCCTGTTATAACTGGTTAAACCAGTATAATTAATAGATCACACATAAATTTAATGACCTGGACTATTAAAAAAATACATCAAGGAATTTTTAAACCAAAACCCAATAATTGGTTGGGTTATAGTGACATTAACCCATATTAAATAACCTTGAGAAGATAACTACCCACAACCATGTCGCATTATAATGGGAATTTGAGCCACGTCCAATCATTAGATAAAGAGTTTAATATTTTGAATCTTAAAAATGTACCTCTCGAACTTCCATTTAGTTAAAATTTTATGAGAAATTGTTAAGGGTTACATTTTACATATTTCCACAATCTTACTTCTTGAGTTCTTCCAGGATCTTGAATCTTGATATTATCTAACACCTTAACATTTTTGTCTTCAGTTTATTATTTTTCATGATAGAATCAATGATTATGAGAAATATGAGATTAAATCAATGAATATCAAGTCCAATTTGGATAGAAAATCAGAACAAACTAGTCAAGCAACATTGAAGAGAATATCAAGCATGAATCCTATATATTTAGGATAGTTTGCCACTTTTTATTTTGTACACTTATAGATAGAGAAGACGAGTAAAACACACACACACTGAATGTTGTCACAAGCTTAGAACTACACATTGCACTTACTCTTAATATTCATTTGAAAACATGTTTATTCTATAAAGAAAACAAAGGCAGTGTGATAATTGTCACTCCCGAGGTTTATGCCAGGTTCCTTGACCAATCAAAGGATTACCTCATAACATCTTGCTTCGATTTTTTCTTCCTCTTACTTTGATATCATGAAGTACATTATAAATGTCACACCCCTTGAACAAACTCTGATGTAATTACTCTTCATTATTAACCAAAAACAATATTCAAGATGATCACATTGTTCCATAAACATGACTCTATATACAGAGTACCAATCCACTTTTATGCCACATTAATTTTTTCCTAGTAATTGTTACTCATTTTAGTTCTTTCATCTCTGCTAAGAGAATTTGACCATGTTCATTAGGTATTTGTATCCTTTTTTTGTCCCTTCATTGGTCTTTTTCGTTATTTGTTATCACTTCAACTATATAATTGGGCATCCTACCTGGTTGTGATCCACCAAACCACCATGATAGAAGTCTGGATGATTTGAGTCGACTTCAAAATGTCAAAATCATCTGCATACATTGTTGCAACTTGCTTATATTAATTCATGTTAATTTGGGAGTGAAGAAATTACTTTAACAAATTTTATAGTGAATGAATTAATTTAGCGTTCCTAGATAAACATGTTCACCAACTACTCACATAAAATGGTAGGCAAGCAGTAAATATTGTTAGATGAATTCAAAAATGTGTGGTAGATGGGTTGATTGTTGTAGTTCTATGAAACTTGCCATCCGATCTTTTCCCAATTTTCTGCATAAGTTGAGAAATCTTCTTCTCTATAGAAGCTATAGACTTTGAACTCATGTCAGCTTTCTGATACGTTTGGGTTATAAACTTTATGATTTTGTCCAACTTATGCTATCATTTTCCTCTTTCATTGATGTTCCACCTTGATTGAAGTTATACTACTAGAACTGTTTTGAATGATTTTAATTTTGGAAATTTCTTAAACGATTGTTGTCGAAGTTTCCATTGTTGTTGTAGTTCCTGCCTTGGATGTAGTTCCAACTGAATGGTCACAGACTATTTTGGAATTGATCATAGTTGTGCACTTGATTTTCCTCTTGACTTCTTATGCACTCATCAACAATATGTCATAAATCTCCACAACCTACACATATCTTATGACCATGCGAAACAAACACACCTTTCTCATTGCTTAGGCTAGAGAGCAGTAAGTCAATTTTTTATTTAAAAATTTAATATCATATTTGACTTCATTTTTTATATTTTTTTTCTAGACTTACTGAAGCAACTTATGAAACTGGGGTGTCCCGTTTCTTAGCTGAGTAATTGGTTTTTGAATTATGACTCAACTGCTCCAAGAATCGCTAAGTGTCTTTACTATCTTGCATCATAATAGTGCCGCTAGACGAGGCATTTATCATGGTTTGGTTTGAAGTGTCAAATCCATCATAAAAGAAACATACAAGTTGCCAACAGGGAAATCACGATGGGGAGATGGACACAAAAATCTCTTGAGTTGTTTAAATGTATCATGAAAATTTTCATTGGCTTTTTGTGAAAAATCTTGTATTGCCTTTCTTAATTCCATTGTTTTACTCTCAAGGTAAAACTCTTGCAAACATTTTGTTTTTAATAGCTCCCAGGTACTAATACTATGGATAGAAAGAGCAGTAAACCAATACTTAGCTTTCTCTTTTAACTTGAACAAGAATAAGTGAAGTCTAAATGAATATATATTAGTTCCTCACAGAGTATTCGCGTTAGCAATTGTAAAGAACTCATAGAGATGAATATATGGATCATCATGCTTACTACCTCTAAAGACCAGTAAGAGAAGAATTAGTTGTGGTCTAACTTCCACATGGTGCTCATTTCTTTCTGAGAAGAGTATAAGTGAGGCATCATTATACTGTCTTGGCTGAAAATATGATGCCACATATTGTCGACTAGGTTACGGAAAGTAAAGGTGAGGAAATTGGATACCTTAGTTGTAGAACCCTCCATTTGCATTGTTGAATCTATCATTTGGATTTTCTTCAATAGTGATTTCCAAGGCCTTGATTACTGAATCCGTCATTGTAATCATTGTTAACATCATTGTAGAAATTATGTTTGTTCCAGTTGTTGTTGTAGTTTCCATTTCCACCCTGATTGCCTTGATTCCACCTATTACCACCATTGTGGTTTTGATTCTATCACACCCCCAGCCGAGGCGGCGGAACATGCCAAGCCATGCGACTTAGTTCATGGATCACATGTAAACTGAATATATATAGCACAAGTACAACAATAAACAAAACAACAATTGTATTCCATCTTGATGTTTGAATACAATATTCTTACTGATAATAATATAGTATATGAATCACCTTAAATAGGTAGGTAGACATAACAAAAACTAGTATGCTAGATTGTCTGAAATCCATGACCATTCTGTCATATGAAATGCTTGATTACTGATTTTCTGAGAATACATGTATTTTTGAGGGTCAACATATGGTTCGTGAGAGTTACAGCTTTTCTACCAACAACAGTAATGATGCTTTTAAAAATGTTAAAAAGTATGTTCTTTGTAAGTAAAACCATACTTAAAACTGTGTTTGTAAAGAGTCTTTGAATAAACATTGGAAATTGAAAGGTGTCTTTGCATAAGTAAATCCATACTTAAACTGTTTTGAGAGACATCATGTCCAAGGTTTGTATTGAGAGATAGAGATTCAAGTTAATTTTTATAGTGAGTGCTATAGTTGAGCTATGTGAATGAATGTACTCCCTACAACACTTCATTGTATGCTATACTAACGATTTTATATACTTATCACTCACTTCAATTGATCGGTTGAGGTTGTAGCTAGCAACCATAGGTGAGGATGTCAACCCTGTATAGGATTAACGGTTATAGTAGTGTGGGTATGCTAAGTGTTTAGACTTAGTTAATGAATAGTGTCTCATTATAAAGCCCTTAACTAAGGTAAACAAATAGCTCTCAACGCTAACTTATATGTGCATAAGTTACTAGGCATAATGAGTTGTATGAAGCTTATAAAAGCCTAGTATGTTTGGCATATACATAAAAGTTTAATGTACTTGCTTTTATAAAGAGGTACGTCTCAAAGTAGTGATCATAAGTGCATGTATAAGTTCTAAGTTATAATCTTTATAACTTTTACACACACACACACACACACACACACACATATATATATATATATATATACACACACACACACATCTATGGTGATAGTTAAACTTTTAAAGTACTACAAAGATGATAATATTTTAATGACATAATATTTATGACATACAATCAAGGTTCTAAAAACTGTGAGGCGAGGCGTGACGGCAAGGCCAAGTGTCAAGCTTAACGACCCACGACAATTTTGAAGGCGTGATGTAAGGCGGAGATTTTGTATTAATTTATAATTATATTACCACATAAATACAATTTTATATCAAATTTAACTAGTTTTTAAAAGTGTTATATCAACAACTAATAACAAAAAGTTAACAAAAAACACAATACTTGTATGCCTAATTAGAAAAGGCATAAAAAAAAAAGCAAAAAAATGTGTCTCAAATGAAAAAAAACACGCACCCTAACATGCCATATCACGCTTTGCAACGTGTCACGCAAAAATAGCAACGTTATGAGCATTTTCGTAACGACGAAGTATACTCACCCTAATAGCGTATGTCAAGGCACGCCTCACGCCTTGGTTCGCCTTGGCATACGCTATGACATGCCTTTTAGAACACTACATACAATTACCACATAAATCATAGTATTTTATAGTAAAATGACATGTTATTTCATTTTATACAACATACATATGTTTATATCAAGTTTGAAACTAGCTTATGTATACATCATATGTTACTTATCAAAATAACATTTTATAAACTAGTTTTTGAAGCATTTTCACCTAAAATGACAATGTTGTTTGTTGTATGTTTTGCTTAAAACAAGTAAGTAAGCAGATGTATTCTCCCCCAAAGCAGATAAAAACTTAAAAGAGGAGTCATAACACTCACCCTTGATGCGTGATTTCAATCTAGATTGATTTTGTGAAGTTTGACGTGTGAAACCGAAAATCAATAATTCTTGAGCTTTGAAACACATTCGGGACCGTTTTGTAACCAAATTACACTATAGGGATTTTTTTA
This sequence comes from Lactuca saligna, assembly GCF_052625555.1. NCBI lineage: Eukaryota > Viridiplantae > Streptophyta > Magnoliopsida > Asterales > Asteraceae > Lactuca > Lactuca saligna. The sequence goes on along the minus strand of NC_136423.1, from coordinate 155,442,002 downwards.
ATTTAAACAACAAGGGGATCTATTTTTGTCAAAACAACCAAATGAGGGGTTGGTTTTGTTAAGAATACAAATTATGGGCTGATTTGGTTAAGATAATCAAATGAAAGGGATTGTTTTGATTAAAATGAATTGAAGTTTAAGGAGGTCATTGATCTCTTCTGATCGTGAATGAAGGAACGAAAACAACAAATAAAAAAAATAGGTCATCTCCTATTTCCTTGACCGGTCGCTGGGGAAGAAAAAAAAGGAAAGCACCTTTGGTGCTTGGCTGATCAAAGAAAAAGAAACACGAAAGCATTGGAGTGATGATTGAAGGTGATGATGGTGGGAGGTTTAGCGATGGCAGCAAGGCAGTGGGATGGCAGAGTTCGTCTGACAACTTTGCTGCCTCATGTTTTGCATTTTTTTTTAAATGAACCAAAGGGAAAGGCAACATCAACATCGGTGGTCGGTGGTGTTTGGCTTGCTATGATCAACAAAAAAAGTAGGAAAAACGGGGGTGGTGGTGGTTGTTTATGGTGGTTTAACAACTGGCAATCGGCCACCGTTGGTGGTGGGTTTTTTCAGCCAAAAAGAAGAACAAGGGAAAGAGGGTGAGTTTGAGAGATGATTATTGTGAATTGGTAAGGAAAATGGGAAGACAACGGTTGCTTTTATATCCATGAAATCTTGACTAGCCATGCAAGCCCCATACTTCTTAAGCTAGTCAAACACATAAGGGAGAGACAATGCTTTGTATGTTTGACCAAGTGTGTACACAACTAGAAAGATGATAAAATGTGGGAAAAGGAAGGAAGAAACAAGCTGGTGAATTTATTCATGCAAGGTGGTAGTAAGCCTTGATGATTTCACCTTTTCCAACAAATCCCTAAAACCTTTGTAGATTTGCGTGCCAAAATCCTGAAACCTAATATTTTTTTCGAAAGTGGCGAATGATACAGTTGAGTTCAAAGATTTCAAAAACGAAAACGTATTAATTTTTAGAGTTGTAAAACTCCGGGAAATCACATTTAAAGATTCGTGTCTAATCGACCCGAAACGTCCGATTTTTCGACTTTTGCAAATATTTTTGCTAAAAATATTTTGAGCATCGAATTAAATATTAGATCATAGTATTAGTAAAAAATGATCTCGTAATTTCCATCTAAGGTGTGCAAGTGTCTCAATAGATAGAAACGGTTTTAGCAGTTTAAAGAAAATCAGTATTATATTCGTTTGGTTTCTTATAACGGTCGTATCTTTTGCATACGAACTCCGTTTTGGACGTTCTTTATATTTTCAGAAACAGGTGAACATGTACTACGAGACTATAATGTTAGCTTCACTTAAACTTACTTAATACAAAATTTTAGTTCTTCAGACGTATTAACTAGGGTTACAATTTATGTTGTGTGATTCGTTTAAGATTTTCCACAATTGGATTTAAGATACCATCTGGTATCTTATAGTAATTGTAATGACACTATATATTTTTTTTTAAATATGAATTAATGCTCAATAGGTCATATTACAAAGAAGTTCGCAGTGAACTAACTGTCTATAGTTTTAGACCTAAATAATGGGATGTCACATTACCTCCCCATTAAAGGAATTTCATCTCGAAATTATTAAGTGCCAGACTATTTTGTTCCACTAGTGGAGGGAACACCACTGAACAGTTATAAAAACTTTTATTTCATCTGATCCTTGCATTCCTAAGTAAACTCCGACCCTCTACGAGAGTTCCATTAGACTTTTACTATAGGCATACAGCTTTGTTTGAGGCTTTTAATTTTTCGATCCATGATCTCTGTCGGTTCTTTGACGATGTGAAGTTTAGTGTTGACCTAGATCTCATCAAGAGGAATGACAAAGTTCTCATCAGAGAGACACTTCTTAAGATTACATACATGGAAGGAGTCATGAACTTTGTTGAGTTCTTGAGGTAACTTGAGTTTGTAAGCCACCGGACCAACCCTTACAAAGATTTCAAAGTTCCAATGTAATGGGGATTTAGTTTACCTTGTTTTCCAAATTTAATGAACATTTCCATGGTGAAACCGTTAGTAGGACATGGTCTCCTACTTTGTAAGTGGTGGGAAAAGTGTTTCCTGGAGGTGATGATGCGAAAGTGGTGGGAAAAGTGTTTCCTTCAAAGATCCCAACAACAAAACCAATTATAGCAACTGCTGGTCCTGTTTCTTCGACAATAGTAACAACTATGACAATCATAAGACCAATTTTGAAATGAATTGTGATTGGTAAATCTGTTGATATTGATGGGAGTGATTCGAAAGCAAAAGAAGTGATAGAAGAAACAGCTTCGAAGGCAAGAGGAAAATCAATTCTGATTGAAAAATCTAAGGAAGAAAAGAAGGCTGAGGCTGAGGCAGAACTAGAAAGGATGAGACTAGTTCAAAGTATAATGACTCAAAGGGCTAGTGATCCTCCTGGCATGAACAAGGGTGATCCATCAAAGCACTACAATTATGAAACAATTGAAGCCAAGGTTGCATTTAATCACATGTATTCGTTCGAAAAGAAGCCAAAATAGAGTTACATTGTCATGAATACTGATGCAAGTCAGTTGGACTTTCCAATTAATGAAATGATGTTCATCATGCCCCAGTTTAAAGCCGAAAGCAAGTTCAAGGAGAAGGATGAAGGAACTCACATGAAAATCAGGTTTCATGCGGTTCTTGTGAAACCTGCTTAAGTATGGTCATTGAAGAAGATAAAGAAGATTATAAGCATAAAGAAGGTTGTGGTTTTCGAAAACACAATCCAAAATATGAAGTATGTAGTGACCAAGGCAAATGGGAATGTTTGTGAGTTTACAATTGCTGCCTTTCCTTTAATGAACGTGTATGATCTTATACAAATTGCATTACTGTTGAAGGAAAGATCTTTTTCATATCTTCAAAACACGGATCCAGATGAGTACAAGCTGGGAGTAACTCACATCAAGATTTTTATTGAAAATTATTATGAATGCTTAGCATTAACTGATGTGGAGTTGGCTACAGCTAAAGGACTGGAAATTACAGCACCCATGGCTCCTTCGAAGACACAAGAAGAATTAAAGAAGTATGTTGATGGTGAAATCTGCTTGAAGCCATTTGATTTAGTCTTCTATGGGAAGGACAAGTCTGGGAAATCAAAACGTTTTTTGTTCCAGGAGAGTGAGGTAGAAAGGTACTCAACTTTGCAATATGTGGACTTAATTGTTCGTATGAATCATTGTAAGAAGAATAATGAAGGAGATAAAAAGGAATTTAAGAAGATTATCTCATGGTACACTGAGATACGAAGAGTAATGTTGTACTCCATTCAACTGCTTACGAACTGAAGTGTTCAACTCTGATTATAAAGGGGGAGAATGTAAGGGTAGTTTGGTTGTAATGAGTAGAAGCTTATTTTGTACTCTTCATATGGTCTGTAATGTATTTTACTAGGGCTTTTTTGATTCGAAACTTAAGTGTTTTAGCCTTAGTATATTTTTGTATCCTATAAATAGGATCATTTACTAGAGTTAGATAACTTGAACAGCATTGTCTATTCTCTCTGTAAACTCTTAAAGCGTAATTGAGTTGAAGTGCAAATATTATTTACATCGTGTGTTCAATTACTAGTTCATTCTTAAACATTTACACTGATTCATTTCATACTCGATTCTTAGATTCATCACCTTTGGATGTCTTTTGTTAAAGATGGGGATTTCAGATCGATGATTGCTTTAATCTGTTCAGGGCTTGCTTCTATTTCTCTCTTGGTTACCATGTATCCAAGGAACTTGCCTGACTTCATCCCAAAATGGAATTTGAGCGGATTCAACTTCATATTGTATTCGTCCAAGATGCCAAATGCTTCCTTAAGATCTCTGAGGTGATCTTCAGATTTCATTGATTTTACTACCATGTCTTCAATTTAGACTTCTATCGTGTCCCCCAACTTGTCTTTATACATCCGATTCACCAATTATTGATATGTTGCACCTGCATTTTTAAGACCAAAAGGCATTGCAGTTTAACAATATATACTTGTTGGCATTATGAATGTCGTATCTTCATGATTGGATGGTTCAATCTGGATTTGTTGAAATCCTGCTAAAGCATCCATGAAGCTTAAGAGTTCGTGGCCAGTCGTCGCATCTATCATAGAGTCAATGTGTGGTAAAGGAAAAGGATCCTTAGGACAAACCTTATTAAGATCCGTGTAGTCTACACACACTCGCCATTTGTTGTTTTTCTTTTGTATGAAAACCAGTTAGCTAGCCATCTTGGGAACTTCACTTCCTTGATCATCCCTGTCTTGAGGAGCTTCTCTACCTCTTCTTAGATGATCTGATTCCTTTCAAGTGCAAACTTCCTTCTCTTTTGGTGTATTGGTCAAAAAGAAGGATCAATATTACATTTATGAATAATAATAATCTTGTTTATACTTGTGATATCTTCGTGTTTCCATGCGAATGTCTTGCTTCTGGTTCTTAGGAAGTTCAATAGATATTTCTCGATTTGCTCAGGCATTGAGGATCCTATTAGGACTTTAGCTTCAAGGATCCTTGAGGCCTAAGAGCACTTCTTTCATGTCTTGTTCCTTTGTTTCTAGAACATGTTGTGCCCCCTGTCTTAATTGTTATGCTTGCTTGGCTTGGGTTGTAGATTTCATAGAGGTTTTATAACATTCCTTCGATTCTTGTTGATCCCCCATGATCTTTACTGTTCCCCATGGAGTAGGCATTTTTACACATTGATGATAAGTTGGCGGCACCGCTTTCATCTCATGGATCTATGGTCTACCTAGTATCACATTATAAGAAGATAGGGTGTCAAAAATACAGAAGTTTTGTATAGAGTTCACCCCTTCAATATATATTGGTAGCTTTATCTCCCTAATTGTGTGTTTCGTTTCCCTGCTAAATCCTATGAGGACCGAGGATCTCTTAATTATCTTCGATTCAGGGATATTCATTCTTTTCATAGTGTCTAGGAGTATGATATTGACCGAGGATCCTCCATCAACAAGGATCCTTCTGACGAAATGGTTGGCCATATACAATGTTATCACGAGTTTGTCATGGCGAGGATCCTAAATTTCTTCCCTGTCCGTCTCGTCAAATGTGATATCCTTCACATTGTTGGCCGAGGTATTCCTCTGTGGTCTGTCTTCCTTTTCCGTCTTAGAGACCTTGGTGTATATTTTCGCCTGAGAATAAGAAGCCCCACAGATGTTAGATCCTCCTAAGATAACATTTATTATCTTAGCGGCTAGGGGTGGAGATTCTGGTTTCTCCGGGATCTTATGATCATCTCGGCCGTCCTCCTTGGATTTTTCTCTTTTTCTCCCAAGGATCTCTTTGCGGTGTCCCTTTCCAAGGAGGTAGCTAATCTCTTTCCTCAGGGATATACAGTCCTCCATCATGTGGCCGAAGTCTTCTTGGTAAGCACACCATTTGGACGTGTCGTTCCAAGTGGTGGACTTGGTATCTCTCTTCGACCATCTTTCCTTGTCTTCGATGTCCTGTCCTGCATAGCATGAATTACACCTGGAATATCCATAGAAAAATAATAGTTAGTGATCTTATGAAGTTCTTCTTCTTTTCCTTCATCTTCGAGGCCATTGAGCCTGTGATGATCCGGTTTGGAATAGGGCTTTGATTTGTAGGATCTTGGAGTCGAGGATTCGGCCTTCCTATTGGGATTCCCATATTGACTTCAAGGGTTGCTTCTCTTTTGGATTTCTATATCTTCTTCGATCCTTATGAACCTCAATGCTCGGCACCTGACTTCATATAATCTTTTGCATGGGTTCATTACAAGGTCTTCATAGAAGGGTGAATCCTTCCTTAGTCCCATTTTGAACGCCTCTACAGCAGTGGCCATGTCGATGTTAGGGATGCTCAAAGCTTCCCTACCAAACTTGTTAACAAAATCCTTAAGTCTATCCTTAGGATCCTATACCACTCGATAGAGATCACTAGTGATCTTCTCTAAGGTTCTACTACAAGAAAATTGGTTATTAAAGATATTGATTAAGTGTGCAAATAAAGTAATAGAGTATAGGGGAATGTTTAGCAACCATTTGAGAGTTGATCCCTTAAGGGTCGAACCAAAGCCTTTACATAGGCAAGCTTCCTTCAAGTGCCCTAGGATGGGAATGATCTTTATCCTTTCTCGGCATTAGGCTATACGCTCTTCATGATCTGTAGTACCATCGTATAGCTTCGTGTTGGGAGTTTGGAAGCGCTTAGGAACTTTGGTATCGGTTATCACGGGAGAAAATCTTGAGATCCTATAACTTGTTGGAGACGCTTCTGGTATAGTTTGGACCACTCCGGGTACACTTTAGATCATTTGCCTCAGTTGCTGAAGTTCCCTGGCCATGTTTGGATTTATTCATGCATCAACGTTAGTATAGTTAGTATGAATAGTATTGTTGTTTAAGAAGTTGCTAGAATCAAGGTTTCTAGGAGTATTGAAAGGCACATTGAGATCATTGATCATAGATGTTTGGTTGTCCATAGTTTTCCCCCAAGGCGACGCCATAGTGGCAGGAATTGTGTTCTTCTGGTGTTTCTCTGAGGATCCTCCATCGCCAAAGTTTAGGATCCTTGGTTGTACAACTGTGGGCATTGTTCCGTGGAACCTCTGGAATTCCGCCTTCATCTTCTCCAATTATTTGAGCAGTGCTCTATTCTCCTCCTACTATTTGGTCACCTGTTGCATCATTTTCCTCATCATAGCAAAGAGTTTTGCAGTAGTGACCAAGGCAGTCAGATCCTGGAGTCCTGGGGATCCAAGCTTCCTTGGTTAGTGACTGGGGGTGTTTTTCTTAGAAGTATCAGGTGTTTTCCTCTGAGTAGGGAGCCCACTCATAGGAGGTGGTGGGTTTTTGGTTTGAATGGAAGGAGCAAGGGATGGACAGGATTGGTTGTGTATACATGATTTTTTTTTTTTGAGGATTTCGAACACCACGGCCCCATGGTGGGCGCCAAATTGTTTTGGTAAAAAATTACACAAGTACTATTCAACCAAATTGAATGAGAGGTTGTGATGTTTAGATTGTGTAATAGCAAACGATAAAAGAGAATGACATGATGGTTTACAGGGAAAGTCCTTGATCCTTGCTAGGATCTCTGACATAAATCCTTGGGAGGTAATAAGGATCACCTGCCTTGATGATTTTATTAATGTAAAATGATGCTTACATAGAATGTTAAAGTAAGAACAAGTGAACAATTTCGTAGAGTAAGCTTATAGGAAAAAAACAGTTTGTTGTGTGCAAAATACAAGTATCATTTTATAGTCTAAACTAGCCAACAAGATGTTTGATATTTCTGAGATCCTCTATGACCAGCTTCTCAAACGTTATTTTACCAAGTATTCGGGTCTCTAGCATAGTTGAGATGATTCTTCATTGAGAATTAGTTTTCCCTTGACTATTTCTGCACATGCGTTAGTTATGGACAAAATATGATCGTTACAAAAGTTAGTAAAAAAAATAACAGGAATAAGCGGGATCCTGAGGTAGTTAAGGATCCTGGATATCTTTTTTTTTTAATGGAAGATCCTGGATATCTGAGGATCCAAAATATTTTGAAGATCTTGGCCCTAACACGTGGCACACAGGAAACGCACGACTTAATTTTAAAAAAATATATATTTTAAGTTCTTAGCTACAAGCCAAAACGTGGCCAAGAGGTTACCACGACGTGGTGACAAATTCAGTTGTGATCCATGTAGATACCAGGATGTGGTGGAAGACCAGCCACGTCGTGGTGAAGAGGCAAATCGACTTAAACATCAATTTACAAAATCAATTTCAATTTAGGCATATTTTCTAGAATTTTAAAATAATTTAAAACAAAAAAAACCCCTACACACACAAACCCTAACATACTCAAAGGACAAAGTGTAAGTGCAATAGACTTGAGTTGACCACACTCTGATAACACTGATGGGTCTCATTCCTCTTTAGATCAAAACAAACGGTAGCGGAAACAATAAACAATTATGATCTAAACTTGAAATTTACGGGATCTAAACTCATTAATCTATGCACCTTAATAGAAATCTTAAGAAAACATACCTTTGATTTCTTAGTTGGTTTCTTCTTTTGACAAGCCAGCGGATTAAACTAGAGAACCCAACATAGAGTCCCTCTTCTATGATCACACCCAAGACGCAAACAAGAAGAAGATTCAAGTAATCCTCGAACTTCAGGCACAAACAAAATCGAAGTCTCAATTATGTTCTTCGGTCAAGTCGTGGGGACTAGATGGTCACGTTATGAGGATGCCGATTCGGGATTCTTAAAGTTTTTTAGGATTCTGAACTTTGATTTCTAAGAGGTATATTTCTCATCTGTCAAAACAGGATTTTGACCCCTCTATTTATAGGGAGGTGACTTGAAACCCTAGAGATAAATACCAAAAATAATAGTAATTATCTTAGTTATTCAAATCATTCTGGAATATTCCATACTCCATTTATTTACTGTTAATTAATTAACAAAATAAGTCCCTCAAATAAATGTATTTTCATATCTGCTTTATTTTTGTTCTTGCATGTAACCCAAAAGAACATTGTTATGTATAGTAATATTATTGGGCTTTGTTATGACTATGAGCACTAATCTCCATCAATTAGATACACGTTTTTTTAATACAATGTACTTACATTGTTGCCTTCATTATAGGGTCCCACTTCAAAGGGTACCATGGTCAACTATAAGTAGTATCAATTGGATATAATACTTAATTAATCTTTTAAGGATGGTAAAACAACATTTTTAATACATGAAGGCCAACATAAAGGTCATACATAGCGTACATGAACACATAACAAAAATGCCCAAATAGTTCAATTTGTATGGTCTTGAAAACAATTTGACAAGACCGTACATTGCCTTGTGGGGGAGGGGGGAGATGTCTATCAATATAATACAAAACTTTCTTAGTACCTCTTTTCACTGAGAACCTGTATTGGATGGATGGTAATTTTGTAGGACTGTAGTACGGAAATGAGGTGTTAGGCTGAAATATTTTCCAAAAAAAATAGTGTGAAACTAAGAAAAAATATAATAAAATGTCTTAAATAGGCGAACTAATTTAGCATCAGATAGTGATTTCAAACTCGTGACTTGATAGTTATTTTCTACAAATTGAAAATTTTTATTATATTTAATGAAAAATCTTATACAAATATGACTATATTTGTCTTTTTTGTTTATTTTTATTTTTCTAAATGATCTGACATAGAGCATATAGATGATCTGGAAGAAGCCTATATGGACAATTAAGGGAAAGACAAATAGAGCCAAAATAAGCCCAACCTAAAATGGACGTAACTTTTGATCCGTAAGGAATGTGGAGGTCTGCAATACATCGTTGAAAAGTTGTCAAAGGGCCGGTGTAACATCCGTTTTTTGGGTTAGTATTTTCCAAACATTGATTCATGGTTAATTAAATTTTGAGGATTTTAGTTGGTAGCGGCATGAGCATGACGTTTGATGAAACTCACTGCACGATGGGTCTAATGGGCCAAACAATAGATCGCATGATTTAGGCCCTATTTAAGGGCACTAACCCCTATGGTTTCGTCATTTCACCAGTCTCCATCATTAGAGATCATTCCTTTGCAACCCTAGCATCTCTCTCTTTCTCTCTCTCTTGCGTTCATGAACTTCCCTTTGTGATTTGTGAAGCTTGAAGGTGAAGGAAGGTCATTGTGGTGCTAAGGAACTTTGTTTAAAGTCTTGATCCAACTTTGCATTCATATTTCTAGACTATTATGAGTATAAAGTCTCAATCTTAATATTTAGTTTTTTAGATCTGTTTATTATGTCATTGTGTTCCTTTTTTGATCCATTTCTTTGGAGTTGTTGGAGTTTGGAGAACTCTAGAACATTATGCTTCGATTTTATCACTTCTAGACTTGTTTATTGATGGAAAAATGAGTATGCATTCATGGCCTTTAAGCCATGCATGAGTTTTGACCATCTTTAAGTTAGGGTTAGAGTTTTGAGGAGATTTAGACATGAGAATGGATAAAATTGGAAACTTTATCCATTAAGTCACTTAGAAGATTCAAATCTAAGAGTTTAGATTCAAGACTTAAAGGCTTAAGTCCTTAATGAGGAAAGTTGTTAGGTCGGGATTCAAAGTGCAACTGTCATGGTGTCTCAGTGCGACATTGAGAGTTTCACAACTATTTTTTTGCCTAGTGATCACGGCGTAATCAGGGTCACGACATGATGATCGTTGACCGTTGACTTTTTGACCAAGTTTGACTTTTAGTCAAATGGGAGATTTTGAGTTATAGATTGAGTTTTAGCAAATGATTGGTTACGCATATAATGTAGTTGATTCATTGGACTTTGAGTAGTTCATTTTAGCTCTTTGATCAGGTGAGTCTTCTCACTAGACTATGTAGGACACTGAGTGTCAAAGTATGCTTATTGCGTGTATGTTTACATGTTTCGTTGGATTGGATCGTTGGGCTAGATCCGTATGGTTGAAACAAACCCTTTAGGCCAGGCCCATTATTTTTTGTGGATGTGGTATCTTGGCTAATTCATTAAGCTTTGTGCTTACAGTTGAAAATTAAAATGTTTTAGATGGTTCTAGCAAGGGAAAATGGCGCGGCTTGACTGTATTGCATCCATTGGAGATATCCGCACTTTATGACTTCTATCTTTGTTACTCTCATATTAGATTTTTTGGAATTGTCAAACGTATACTTTGGTTATTTATTTACCTTTGGAATGAAATTGAAATGATTTTCTAATTATTAAAAATAAAAAATTTGTTTTGAAATTTGGGACGTTACAGTCGAAGCTCATGACAAGTCGCCAGGCACACAATTGACCCATAAGTTCCTCTATTTAGACCTCTAATTCACGATTTTCTTCGAGTTCAGTTCATTTTCGTAGTTTATGTGATTTCATTTTAATGACAAAATATGTCATTTTCTAGCTTTCTCTTTTATTTCACGTTTATTTAGCTAATAAATTTCTTGAATTCATTGTTAATTACGGTTTTTTAAAATTGTGTTTATTTATTTTCATTCTATGATCTCATATTTATTCATTGGCTTTATTACTTAACGTGACGAATATATTTATATTTGGTTATTTTGGTTTGCATCGATTACGCAAGTAATGAACAATTAGAATTCAACATGCATGGTTCATTTGTTAATCATATGTTTTGTGTGATCTTCATACGTCGTCAAGCAAATGACCACCAAAGGTAGACTTTAATGGAGTCCTTTTCTAAATAATTAATTTATTAAATATGTAAATGTCAATAATCGTAGAAAGCTAATAATCTTTTTATTATGTAATTGAGTAATTCTCCAACGTACCCACAACCATTTTCTGAAAAATGCCCTATTTTCACAATTAACCGGCAATTTAAGTGTGGTAATAAGTTGGATTACTTATTTTCGGGTTAACTTGTTTGTTTAATTAAAAGGATTGAAATTCTCAATTAAATCAACATATTTAAATAAATCAATTTAGATTTTTTATTTTTGGGTTAACTAGTTTGTTTAATTAAAAAGATTGAAATTCTCAATTAAATCAACATATTTAAATAGATGGATTGAGATTTCCCAACCCAAATTTTTTAATAAACAGGTTAGAATCAGATTGACCCGTTTATTTTTCTCCTCTCCCAACCCAACATGTTTAATAAAGGGTGGAATGCAAGTTGATCAATTTAACTTTTTTTTTCTGACTTATGTTTCCAATAATCCTTAAAATAAAAGTATATAAAGCTTACAATTTTCAATAATTGTTCAAGTTTGAAAAATATACAATCATAACACAAACACAATTCAAGTGTTTGATTACAAAACATTATATATGTTTAAACACAACTCGTCATTCACTTTTATCAACTCTAATTCCACTTTCAACTTTTATCGTATTCCTTGTAATAACTCATCCTTTTCATTGTGTTCAAGAAAGTCAAAATATGTCCAATATACTTGATTGCTAGAGTTCCTGAGATCGTGAGTTGTGACTAACTGGGTTAATAATAAGATAAAGGATAAGGAGATGAAGGCCAATTGTAGCAATTAGGGTTCGAGATCGGATAAGATTTTAGTTACATGGTACAACTTTGTGAATATTAGTTTTAGGTTCATTAATAAGATGAAAGAGAAAGAGAAAGAGGTCGATGCTCACAAATGGTTTTGTAAGACAGTAACAGTAACATAGCAGGCGACTAATCGACTAAGGTATGAGATTAGGGTTAAGTACTTAGTTATATATGGTATATGTAACGCCTGTGAGTTAGGGCTATAGGTTTTAAGGGTACTTTTTACAAATGTTCATTTTAATAAAAATCATCAAATAAGATAATTGTTCGTCGTACACGTTACAAACTATATAAATACTTGGTTATTGTATATACGTATGTGGAAAAATATTATAACTATATAATATTTGTAGAAAATCTTATTCTAAATTTATCGAAGAGGGATAAAATAACGTTCATAAATAAAAGATTATTTAGGATAAATAATCTTGAAAAAAGCTATAGTGGCCTTGATTACGAACTTGTGAGTATAAAGAACGCAAAATTTTGATTTTGTATGAGAAAGTTTTGATTTTTCAAAGTTTCTCGCTCAACCTAATACATCAATGTGTGTCATAAAATATGAAATATAGATCGGTTTCTCATTAGCCAAAAAATCTAAACAAAAGTTAATGTCCTCGTAAATACAAGTATGTCGATATACAGAACGTCGAGAACGGAATTCGTATGAAGAAGTTATGAATTTCACAAACTCTTTTACATTGTAATCTTCATAGACTGTAAAATAAAAATAGAATGTGAAGTAGATATTAAAGTCTAAAGGAAAGTTGTAGTATTTGTCGATACAAAATCAAGGATATAAAGAACGTCGAAAATAGAGCTCGTATATGAGAAATATGATTTTTCGAAGTTTATGAAATTTACTTGCATATGGCGACGTAGCACCAGCCAAATCTAGCCACATGTCATGGCTAGAAGCAAGCCTTTTTGTCTACGCTAACGTGCGACGCGCCCTCCTATCAGGCCTCCTATAAATAGCAATCGAACACTCCCTCATTATTTGCTCATTTTCTCTCAAATTTTCCTCTCAAACCACTTCTCAAACCCCGGGATCCGACTCTCTGAGTCACGAGGATTTTAGCAAAGTGTTGTGGCATTGGAAAGCCCAACAAAACAAAGTATTCAGAATCAAAGTTCCGCCCGCGACTTTCCAAACTATTGCCAGAAACTCTTGTAAGTTAAGCTGCACTTACTACGTTTTTGTGTAACTTTTATTTATTTAAAATCATTATTATGAACCTATAAATAATATTTATCAGTAATTTCAGTCAAAATATTGATCAACATACTTATATGAGTGATGTTTAGGATAGATTCGTGAGACGTTTAAAGTGGATTTTTTAAACAATTCTATACCAAAGGGATCCTACCTCTAAAGTGGTATTACTTGGTCATTCCATATTTAATAGAACTCGGTAATTTTGGGGGATTATTGAAGAATTTGGGAAATAATTAATATAACCTTATAAATACGAACAGATATTGAAGCATAGTAATACTTTTATTTCGGTCGTTTAAAAGGAAAAAAGATGAAGTGTTAGCGAGGAGCTAACTTTCACGTGGATCTTCCACCTTAATCAGGTGAATGCATAGTTACTTTCACGAACATGATTTTAATACAAGTTTTTATTAAAAATACGTAGTTACATTCGTATGCATAATTTCAATAAAAAGTATTTAATATAAGTTGAAAATTTACATGTGAATTAATGCTTATTATCTGTAATATATGCTAAATGTGTATTTGGCAACGCTATATAACATATATTGTGCGAACCATATATGGTTATATATATATATATATATATATATATATATATATATATATATATATATATATATATATATATATATATAAGTGTATATTCGATATTATTACATGATAATCTTAATAAGAGTAGTATTACTTGAAAGATTAATGTATATTGAGTACCTGATACTCTTAAAATATATACATTGTATTATGACAAACATGGATTGATATTAAAATTTGATTATAGGGATTGTAGTTTTGGCTAGTTTTAAACTAAGAGGTATAAACGATGCTTAGTTCAAAGGAAGCTGAATAAATGTGTAGTAATCATACAAGGGATGTATGCGAGATTGGAATGGAGAGTAGAACTCTATTCCATGGCACGTTCACGTGCCGGGTTACGGGGTTTGTACTATACTTATTTGGTAAGTTGGATATTAGGTAGTCTCATTATGGGGTGTGTGTAAGATTGGAATAAAGAGTAGAGCTATGTTTCTACGACACTATTACTAGCCTAGGTACGGGTTACGTACAAGTCATCTTCCGGAGTAACATGACGACCACTGAACATTCTAGACAGTCTTGTGGAACACTAGCATGCTCATTAACTGTAGGTGTTAATGAATCATACTATCCGGGAAAAAGAATTGTGTGTTTATTCAGGTACTCCATCCTCCTCATGGTTGTCATTTATAACTTACATTGGCCAATGAATTCCCTAGTTGTTTAGTCAAACAGTTGCGTTAAACGAATAAAAAAGTAAGGTGATTCTTCCAGATGATTGTTGATTAGGATTCGTGAGAATTGACTGGGCGGGGTATGTATGGGCATATTGTCTTATAGATATCTTTGTTGGATTATATATCTATAGTGTTTGGTAACAGTTGGTTTTGTAGATTTATTGATTATGGGTTATTATTATAATAACATCATGGGATTAAAAATCCTATGTATCTCACTAGGTTTCTCAACATGATTCACTCAGTTTATATGTATCACGTGTAGCAGTGTTAAGGTTGTTGGAACTTGAATATGATGTTGAGTGATTAAAGAGAAGACCTACAATAGTTTTCATGATTGTTAGGTCTTTATGTTATAACTTATATTGTGTATTGATTATGACATCCTTAGGGTTTTATTATTTTGAAACAATCATTTTAACTCAAAATGTTTTAATATACTAAGATTTTCCGAACAAACAAAGATAGCATGGTTTTTGAAAGCGTTAAAAAAAAGTTTTTTTGGTTTTGGAAAATAGGGAATGTCACAATATAAATTTTGTTTTATTTCCAAAGCTTGTTGTTATTAAAATATAATAACATAATAAGACTAAATAAATATAAATTAAAAATATTTAAAAATATTAAATGGATTGACGGGTTGAAATCAGATAACATAATTCATTTAATTAAACATGTTAGTAGTGTTTGACTCGTTTAATCATATATGTTGAGTAGCATGTTGAGTTAGGGTAAATTTGATTAGTTTGGGTTGGGATTTTCAAATCTATATTTTCAAGCACTTATTTAAATTAGAAAATGACAAATATAACCCAATTATTATACAAGTTGCTTACAAAGTTTCTCATAAAACTATTGCCCATTACAAAATATGGAAAATACCTAAAACAATATTACTTTTCAATAAAAATATAAAATAAAATTGTGTTGTGTTGTGAAACTGCACTATTTATAGTGAAAAGAAGTTTACAAAAGTGTTTGTGAAATTGTTAATCATAATTTTTGTAATAAAAAAAAAAGTTAAGATTTTTTTGGATTTGAATATTAAAAAACCATTTTGAAACACACACTAAAAAAAATTACAAAATGAAAACAAAGTCTTAAGTTGAAAGAGATTTTAAAAAAGCTCTAGTATAAAAGTATCGAAAAGTATAATTGTTTTTAGTTCAACTATATTTGTCAATTATTAGAAAAAACTGTTATAACTTTTCTTTAGTATTTGTCTAATTTTTTAGAAAAAAAAATTAACAAGTTTAACTATAATTTAATTTAATTTTATGGTCTGATTTTAATTGCGTACATAAGTACAATTTGTTTTCATCCATGAACCCCCTTCATGTTCTGATTTGATTTCCTTGTGATCAATCCTAAACACAGCATATGTTGTATCTTTCGATTTTCATCCATGAGCTTTTGATTTTGATTTCGTCATGGGTGAACACAAGCCTTTTTCGATTTCATTCATTAGCTTTTGATTTTGTCATGGATAAAAAACACATCATTTCAATCCGGTTCTGATAAATTAAGTATCTTTAAAGGTCTAGAACGAAGAAGAAAAAGAATGACCCTTATCGTTATTATAAGTTGTTATATTTAAATAAAAATATATAACAAACAAAAATTAATCCCTATGCCCCCCCCCCCCCCCCCCCTCCCCCATGCCTTTCATCTTCTTCGTAAATCCACCGGAATGCTAAGAGCTTCTCCATGAACCCATAAACAAATTTTGTTGAACAAAAGCAAATCAATTTTGGTGTGTATGTTCTCATCATCGATTTGCAAGTGTGTGTTTGTGTGTGTTTGTTCATCGTTGTTTATGGTTGCGACCTACAGAAGGGAAGAACAAAGATTTGTTTTGACTTTGTCTATACAAAAGGGAACATTTGAATTTTCAGAAATAGTACACGTCCAACTTAGCTTAACAAACCATGTCAACAAGTGGTAACGGACTAAGAATGATACTAATTTTATTTATGTAAATTTCTTTCATATTTCTGGTTTTAACGTTGTAAAAATGATTTTAAAATAATATTATATTATTTTAAAAAGTTTAAAAGTTTTAATGTAATTTTTAGTTATTTTTAATGACCTAAAATTAGCCATATAAGGTTTTATTTGTCATTTCGCAAAGGGATCTTTTTTTATTTTTGACGAATGTTAAAATGGTTTCGGGAAAGGATCAAATGAGAACACTTAAAAGGTTGAGAACGCGAGAACAAGTATATTTATTTGTGATTACATATATTCATTTGTGGAGAAATAATAAATTTTTACGGACAATAAAAATGAATATGCTTTTTCTTTTCAATTGAAATTAAAGGCGTAAAAATATATCATTTCTCCATAAATGAATATATAGAATCACAAATGCATATACTTTGTTCTCGCATTCTCAACCTTTTTGGTGTTCTCATTTGATCCTACTCCAAATGGTTTCTATGTAAAGAGTTTGGATTAATGACAAAAAAGTTTTCAACTTCCAATCGTTAATATTCCAAAAGTCTAAGGTTTGGTTTGCAAATCTAACAGCAAATTGCAACTCACTCTCAAGAACCCTCATATTCTGAAAAAAAAACCAAGCTTTTATCAAACACAATTCCAAAATACACCTGACAAATTGATCAATCATCATCATCATCATCCCCGAGCTCAATTCTTGAATCCCAAACAGTTCTCTCTCTATATTCCTTCATGCCACCACCAACTATATATCTACTCCTCATATTCTCTCTCCTTATTCCGCCGCATCCAACCACCGCCGATCAATCATTCATCTCATCGCTCATAACTCAAAACGGCCTCGATTTCGTCAAGAATTTACTCATTTCGAAAGCGATTCCTACACTCACATCCACTCGGATACCCAAAATCGAAAAGACTGTTAGAATCCCTGTAATTGGTAAAGTGCATATCGTTCTATCAGACATCACTATTAATCGGGTCAATGTCGGGTTATCGAATATCAAACCCGATGCCACCGGTGTTACAATTTTCGGGTCGGATGTGACATGCGATTTGAGTACGAAATGGCATTATGCTTATGGCACTTGGGTTGGCCCAATTTCGATTTCGGATAGTGGAACTGCTCGTGTTAAGGTACAATACCATTTCAAGATTTTCTTGAAATTTTCATTTTTATATTTGCAACTATGAAAATTGGTTTCTGGGTTTTATTTTATGTGTTTGAATTCATATATTTAATTGTTTTTATTTGATGAATATTAATGTTTTCATGCTAAGGTTATTGGCATGGAAACGAGTATAAAGCTAGGGTTACATAATCAAGAAGGATCTTTAAATCTTTTTGTCATGGAATGTAATTGTCATATGAACGATATCTCTATAGACCTAAATGGAGGTGCATCTTGGCTCTATCAAGGGTATGTTAACTATGTTAAGTCAAATAGAAAACATTTTAACTTCAAAATTGACATAATTGATTTTCCATTTATCTCAATAATCAATTTTCACTACCTTATAGGGTTGTGGATGCTTTTGAAGAACCAATAAGGTCGGAAGTCTCAAAGGAAATTATCAAGAAACTAAAGGCGGGAGTTTTAAAGCTTGGATCAGTTGTGCAATCTCTTCCAAAACTAATTTCGGTTGATAATATTGCCTCGTTGAATACTACATTTGTTAACGACCCTTTTTTGAGTGACAATTCATTAGGGTTTGGGATAAATGGGTTATTTGTAGACTCTAGAAAAGGAAATTATTTATATGGGAAAAAGTTGCAACCACCGGTTTCTTGTTCGGATCCTCAAAAAATGGTTGGAATTGTGTTAGATGAAGCAGTTTTCAACTCGGGATTTGCGTTGTACTACAATGTGACTCCTCAATTCCTCTATTTATTCGTATTTTTTAATCCCGATTTGTTACATATGACAGATGAGAAGAGGTTGTACTGTGTAGGACATGTATGACATATGAGAACAGGTTATAATATGTTTGACATGCATTAGACTGAGCTTCGGACTTTTGTGGACAAAAGTTGTAACTTTTTGTCCCACCTAAAAAGATGGAACAAGGTAGGGCAGCTTTTTTGTGTAAAAAGATGTAAATACCCTCCTTATCTTTATCATCAAAAATAGTCCTAGAAAACTCGTCTTGTCACGATATTACATTCCAAGACTTCGACCAAAGTTTTTTGGGATAAATTTTTGAATTTTTGTCCCATTCAAGAAGATGATACAACTCATGTGTAAAAAGACAAGAACGCCCCCCTCATCCTCATCGTTAGATATAGCCCTAAAAAGCTTTGTCGATGTCATGAGTAACAAATGGGGCTTAAAGCCTTGCAATATTTCTTTCATTAAAATCACATAATTTAATTTAATTTTTCAGGCTATATTTATGCGATGGATTGTGGATAAAGTCCCCGAACAAAATCTTTTAAACACAGCAGGATGGAGATTTGTAGTCCCTCAACTTTACAAAAAATACCCAAATGCAGATATGAACTTGGAAATCTCTCTTTCTGATCCTCCAATTATGCATGTATCAAGCCAAATTATCGATGCAACCGTTTATGCTGATTTGATCATTGATGTTCTTCAACTAGATGACAGGATACCCGTTGCTTGTATTTCATTGGTAACCTTTTATTCAATTCCATTTTTTATAATTTTTGGATTATTTGTGTTCCCTTATTATTGTTTTTTGTTTTTACAGGAAATGGCGGGTGTGGGTTCGGTGCAAATTACCAAAAATAACCTTACGGGTCATTTGAAACTAGATGATTTCACCATGTCATTGAAATGGAGCAAGATTGGAACCTTGCACATGTTTCTAATTCAGGTAATTCGTTTAATTTGTTCTTTATTTATATTTATATTTATATTAAAAAATAATCACTTTTTGTGTGATCTTTTGTAGCCTGTGATGTGGACGATTATTGAAACGGTTTTTGTGCCTTACATAAATGCACGCCTTGGAACGGGATTTCCTTTGCCTATATTTCGTGGGATTAACCTTCAAAATGCTGAGATATTATTCAAGGATTCAAGAATCACAATTTGTAGCGACTTCAGTTATAAAGAACCTTTTGATCCTAGCCATACACTTGTTTACACTTCGTAGATCATGAAGGGAGATTCATCTTGTATAATGTTGTATTATATATGTATAGTTGTTGAGACCTCGTTTATGATTTGATCTTGTTTGTGAATTTAACTCTTTTGAATTATGAATACATGATTTTCAACCAATTGTACATACAAGGTGATTTGAGCGTAGTTTTAAACTTTTAATCTCTTTTGTTACTAGTATAAATCACAATTATCTAAAAATATATAAAAGGGTATTTTTTAAAGGGTAAATCTTAGAAAAAAAAAACAATATATTTTCATCTAATTCTGAAAAAAAGAACCGTAGAATTATCTAAAAATATATGACAGGGTACTTTTTCTAATTATACGAATGGTAGTAATCTAGTGTAAAATGGCAAATTTCCTCGATTTCATTAGACACTAGAATCGTTAATGTTTGAAAACATAGCACATTGAATCAAAATATAAAAGTAAATACAAGAACTCAATTCCAGATGTAATGACTCTAGCTGGGAAAAAAGGAAGGGGGTTGAAGGGTTCGAGAGACCCGCTAAAAGACGAGAAAGAACGAGCTTGAGTTTTGGTGATTGTGTTCATTTATTCGTTGTGGCCCTTAGTGTATTAGTATGATGTTACTTTTTACCCTTAAACGATATTTTATTTTATTGGAGGTTTTCATCGTTTTATGACATTAAGCTCCTTAATAGTGAAAAATGAAAATGATTATCAAAGACTAAAGTGAAAAATTTAGAGATTCGTGGACCTTAAAATAACATCAACCCTATAATACAATGGCACATTTTACATTGAAATCATAAAAAACAAAGTTTGATAGCTCTAGTAGGATCGAATATTCTTTAATGATTTAGGGTTGTTTGTTTAACTTTTATCGGATCCAATAAGAGATGATTGATGACTCAGTCAACAGTTAGACTGTTTGATTTTACAATTTCACATTTTTGACTGACTCGATAAGTAGTATATGATTCGGTCAGCAAAAAAAGAATGTAGACCGAAGGATGTTTGGGATTGTTTTTTGAACTTTAAAAGTACATTTAGAAAAAACTGTTTGGGATTGTTTTTTTTAACTTTAAAAGTACTTTTAGAAAAAAAGTATTTATTGACTTGTGATGGTAGCAAAAAGAGTTTAAAAATTGTTTGGATTACCTTTTGTGGTAGAAAAAAGTTTTATATTTGTGAAATGACTAAAAAAGACATGAAAAGAAAGATGGAAGAAAAAGAGAGTGAGAGTTCATTAAGGGTACGATAACCATTTCTATTTTGAAAAGCCAAAAAACTTAAAATGTCAATTGCTTTTGAAAATCTCTTTTTTTAAGCATGTCAAAAAGTCATTTTGAAAAGCACTTTTGCATGAAAAGCACTTTTGCAATGGCTAAACAGTTTTTTTTTTTTTTTTTTTTTAACTTATTGGCTTTTTTTAAAAACCAATAAACCAACTAAGATATTTTAAAAAGCAATCACAATCACCCTTTAAGTGTTTTGTGACAAAAAATTCTCTTTTATGTCTTGATGCACCTTCAAGACGCCTTCGACATACGTCCTCATAAAATTCCCATTCCTCCCCCGCCCTCAAGCCTTGGTTCGACTTCTTGGCGGGTAGACTTCTTCCTAAGGTAAGGTCTCTAAAATAATTTTTTTCTTTTCCTTCTCTCATATGAAGTTGAAATCGATTTTGGTCTCTAAAATCGTATTTGGTATGAAGTTGAGATTAGAAATCTTTTTTCTTCGGTAAAGGTTTTCTAAAATAAATTTTGGTCACTGTAATATATGAACTTGATAATTTGATTTTTGTCATTTTAATATGAAATTGATTTCGGTCATTGTAATATGAAAGATTTTCTAAGGCCACTGTAATATGAAATCGATGTTGAAGAGCACAATTGTTTTGATTGAGTTTGAGAATTTTTTGACAGATGAAACCATGGCATTGTGGCTTCTCGAAACTAATTTTAGTGTTGTACATAACCTGTGTGACAAAAGCCCAAGTGAAATGTAACTCAGGAGTCAAAAAGCCGGAAGCAAGGTTGTATTTGGATATTAATTATGGAACTGATTGTCAATTATAATCTTCTCTAATAAATTAAGGTTTTTTTGTCACATGTCTTCTTCTTTATTTTACCACATTACTTTTTTGTTTTTTTATTTTTTTTTATTTTCCACTTGTTAATTTTTTAGGTTTTTCATTCTTACACCAAATTTTCACAGTTTATGATTATATATATATGGAAGGTTCTCATTCTATTCATTAAGGTTATCATTTTATTAATATGAAAATAAATTCACATAAATATTACAAACTCATTGATTACTTTCTTTTTTCAATTACTTTATAAAATTTTTAGTGTTTGCATATTGATATTAAACTTTTTATTTTTATAAAATACGATACAAAAGCTGTGACTTTGAAGCTCGCGAAGTGTTTGACAAAATTAGATGAGTATTTGACAAAATTAGTTATAAGATTTTGAAAGATAAAAAAAGTAGGATACTTGATATCTCCATAGACCTAAATGGAGGTGCATCTTGGCTCTATCAAGGGTATGGTAAGTCAAATAGAAAACTTTTTAACTTCAAAATCCACATAATTGATTTTTCATTTATCTCCATAATCAATTTTCATCACCTTCTAGGATTGTGGATGCTTTTGAAGAACCAAGGTCCAAAGTCTCAAAGGAAATTATCAAGAAACTAAAGGCGGGAGTTTTAATGTTTGGATATTTAATTATGGAACCGATTGTTCTGATACTGAATAATCAGTTGTAATAAAAAATGATGGAAGAGTTAGGCAATCCTTTGGAAAAATTAGTTGTAAGATTTTGAAAGGTTTAAATTTACATAAAAATATGTGGTTTTTTTAGGACAACATAGTAATTTTGTTATAACAGGCAGAAGTTTTTCTTTAAATGCCAATTGAAATAACTTTTGGATTATGAGTTTTTTTGTTCTAAAATAAAAATCTTTAAGCTCATGTTCCCAAACAAATATGTTTCTTCAAATCTAAGACTTTTTTAAGAGCTAAAAGCTCTTAAAATCCCATGGTCAAACATGTACTTAGTGTTTGAGTATATTTATGCTACTTAATGTTGTAATAATCATTTTTGATGATGTTGATTTTTGGAAAATAATTATTTTTTAAGAAAACAAACATAATAGCCTAATCCCAAAAGGACAAGGGAATGTAAGATGTAGCCAGGTATAAGTTGTAACTCTAAGGATAGAGAGACTGCTTTCAGGTTGATATATATGAAATGTGAGTCCATCAATAAAGCAAGCCGAAAGTAAAAAGGGATAAAAATATATAGGAAACTAAACATTGTACACAAGGTACAAGTGGAAAAAAAAAACTTAGATCTTTAATACTCCACTATCATGATTTTAAACCTTTACACCCTCCTATCTTAGGTTATGTCCTCACAAAACTTTTTCAAAAAAAAAATCATACACATAAGTAGATTACCCAAACACTAATCATAATCATATTATCACTCTAAAGTAATAAAGTAAAAATTATTCTTTTTGATGAATATTAATGTTTTCATGCCAATGTTATCCGCATGGAGGAAACAGGTACAAAGTTAAGATTCTGTAACCAAGAAGGATCTTTAAATTTTTTTTTCATGGAATGTAATTTTCATATGCATGATATCTCTATAGACCTAATTGGAGGTGCATCTTGGCTCTCAAGGGTATGGTAAGGCAAATAGAAAACTTTTTAACTTCAAAATCCACATAATTGATTTTTTTTGGAACGGCAAATACAAATATATATTAAACAACTCCTACATTATTTCACATATGTCCACAGTGGAACTTGAACCCTCGACCTCAATGAAGGAGGGCAACACCAAATACCGCTAGCCCTTTGGTAATTGATTTTTCATTTATCTTAATAATTAGTTTTCACTGCCTTTTAGGATTGTCGATGCTTTTGAAGAACCAATAAGGCCGGAAGTCTCAAAAGAAATTATCAAGAAACTAAAAGGGGGAGTTTTAAAGCTTGGATTTGAAGTGCAATCTCTTCCAAATTAATTTCGGTTGATAATATTGCTCGTTGCATACTACATTTGTTAATGACCCTTTTTTGAGTGACAATTCCTTGGGATTTTGGATAAATGGGTTATTTGTAGACTCTAAAAAAGAAAATCATTTGTATGGGAAAATGTTGCAACTACCGGTTTATTGTTCAGATCCTCAAAAAATAGTTGGAATTGCATTAGATGAAGCTGTTTTCAACTCGGGATTTTCCTTGTACTACAATGTGACTCCACAAATCCTTTATTTATTCGTATTCTTTAATCCCCATTTGTTACATATGGCAAATGAGAACAAGTTGTATTGTGTTTGACATGCATTGGGTTGAGAATCGGACTTTTGAGGACAAAAGTTGTAACTTTTTTGTCCTATCCAGAAAGATGGAACAAGGTGGGACAACTCGTGTGTGCAAAAGATGTAAATATCCTCCATATCTTTATCATAAAAAATAGACATTTAAAGCTTACCTTGTCATCTCATGTTGCTTTAAGACCCAAAGACTTTCTAAGACAAAATTTGTAAATTTTGTCTCCTCTAAAAAGATGGAACAAGATGAAGCACCTCATTTGTGCAAAAAGTTGTGAATACTATCCTTATCATTATCGTAAAAAATATCCCTAGAAAACTTGTCTCGTCATGACATGTCATTCCAAGACTTCGACCAATATTTTTTGGGATAAAAATTGTGACTTTTTGTCCCACTCAAAGAAGATTATACAATTCATGTGTGAAAAGATGTGAATGTCCCCTCATCTTCAGATATAACCCTAAAAGCTTTGTCATGTTATGAGTAACAAATGGGCCTTAAAGCCTTGCATCTTTCTTTCATTTAAATCACATAATTTAATTTGATTTTTCAGGCTATATTTATGCGATGGATTGTGGATAAAGTTCCTAAACAAAATCTTTTAAACACAACCAGTTGGAGATTTGTTGCCCCTCAACTTTATAAAAAAAAAAATAAAAAAAATAAAAATAAAAAAAACCCAAATGAATATATGAACTTGGAAATCTCTCTATCTGCCCCTCCAATTATGTGTGTATCAAGCTAAAATACTTTTTGCTTGTATATAATTAGTAACCTTTATTAAATTCCATTTTTATGATTTTTGAATGATTTATGTTCCCTGAATAACGTTTAGGCACTGCTGCCAAGCAGCCAGTTTGTCGTGTTATTGCATCATGCGAATAGACCCAATACCATCACCATACATAAATGCACACCTTGCAACAAGCTTTCCTTTGCCTTTATTATGTGGGATTAAACTTCAAAATGTTGAGATATTCGGATTCAAGAATCACAATCTGCAGTGAATTCAATTATAAAGAACCCTTTGATCCTAGTCGCACACTTGTTTACACTTCATAGATCATGAAGGGAGATTCAACTTGTACAATGTTGTATAATATATGTTTAGTTCTTGATACTTCATGTATGATTTAATCTTGTTCATGAATTTAACTCTTTTGAATTATGAATACACGATTTTTAACTAATTGTACATACATGTTTGGCTTCTTTTTTTCGTATGATTTAATTCGGTCAAATGCCTATGATTTGATGTCTGACCGATTGAGGATTTTTTTTCTCGTATCAACTTGAATTCAATTTTGTCTTATGAAATCTTTTTCTTTATTATGACCTTGAAACCATTTATGCCCTTTAACTTGAAATATTGTTGGAATTCCTCCGAAGTTATGAAATATGATTTCTTGAAATTGAAATGTTGCTAAAATATGATTGTATACTAAAATCTAATTTCTTATATGCTAATGTCTGATTTGTTGAACTTGTGTGTTGAAATTATGAACTTGTATGTTAAAATCTTATTTCTTAAACTTTTAATGCTGAAATTACAAACTTGTATGCTAAATTTTGATTTCTTGAACTTGTATGCTGAAGTGTTTTATATTTTTATCATTCATTTTATCCTAGACATGTCAAAAAGAGGCTTAGAGTTAGTTGGAATCAAGAATGTGTGGACAAAACTTTTCTTGAAGTATGCATACACAAAATACAACTAATGGTCAGGAAGGTTGTAGCTTGAAAGCAAACTTATGGAAGGTAGCAATGTAGAAACTAAAAGATAACATAGTTTTTAGTCGATCAAAAGCAAATGAAGAATCCATACAACCATTTAAAATCAAATTATGCGGCTGGGTTGAAAGTGATGGCCAAAACATAATTTTATTGTTGATCATTGCTTGTTTCGCAGTTCATAACTTTATAAGAAAATGAATTTTCATGATTAAATATTTATAGGCTTTGCAAAGTGGAGAAAGTGATGGCTAATACATACTAAGATGTAAAATGAGATTCACAATGCAATAAATATATGGCTACTTACATGACTAGATTACCAATCAATTATTTTCAAATGGTTCAAGTCAAATTTGTATGCAAATTATTTATGTTTAATTTGGATTTTATTTATTTATTTATTTTATAAATTATTTAGCTACTTTTTTCCAAATATTTTATCAAAAATATATATTTTATCCAACACAACAATATAACAACAGGGTAAAATAATCATTTTTATTATTCTACATGTCTCATCAAAGATGTAATAAAAACATCATGATTTCAATCGGAGCATATTCAAAAAAAAATTATTTAAACATCTAACTCAATCAACAAATATTAGATGTGTAAAAAATAAAAACTTTCTCATATCACTATGTACTTCACTGGTATTTGAGCATAGTTTTATTCTCTTTCGTTACTTGTATAAGTCACAATTATCTAAACTACTTGATATCCAAAAATCACTAACATTTTATGGGTGTCATTGATGGGTTAAACAACATAAGGTGTTCCGTGGTTCAAACAGAAACTTTAAAGGACCAAACCTACTAACCTCATATAGTTTAGGGGGTGAAAGTTCAAATACGACGAATGAGCACAGGATAACATAGGCAAAATTGCAAAAAACATCAATTCATTACACGATCCGAAAGAACAAACGGATTACAACAAAAATCCGCCTAAACCTTTCTTAAACCCTTCTTTCAAAGATAATCCACAAGAACAATGCAATTCTCCATGACAATTACAACCCCAAGCTTCCCATCTTTACCCCCATTCCACCATTCCACTTCCCATCCCCCTTCATACAAACACCCTCCTATCACAATTCTTCAAAACCCAACAAAACCCCATGACAATTCCATAAAATCCCTAAAAAATTCCGGGTTTTTATCAGCAATTGGAAACGCAATCGAAGAACAAGAGTATCGGAAAGCTAGGGCTGAGGTTATCCGAAAAGGAACAGGGTTAGAAGGTTACACAATTGAGGGTCTTTCAATCGGAGGTCATGAAACTTGTGTAATTGTTCCTGAATTGAAGTGCGCATTTGATATCGGAAGGTGTCCTGCTAGAGCAGTCGCCATGAATTTCTTGTTTATTACTCATGCTCACCTTGATCACATTGTAAGTTCTTCAATTTTTCCAATTTCGATGTTTAATTAACCAAATTTAACAAGTATTGGATTGATTAGGGTGGGCTACCCATGTATGTAGCAACTCGTGGATTGTACAGCTTGACTCCTCCTACTGTATTTGTTCCTCCTGCCATTAAAGACGATGTTGAAAATTTGATGGAGCTTCATAGGAAGATGGGAATGGTAGAGTTAAATCTTGATTTGGTTGCATTGGATGTAGGTGTGGTTTCTTTTTAGGCCTTTTTTGTATTATGACACATTAGCACTTGATAAATTTTCAAATCTTAACATTTTTTTTTTATTTGAAGGAGAAACATATGAGTTACGAAATGACCTTGTTGTACGCCCGTTTAAAACTCACCATGTGATACCCAGTCAGGTATAATTTCTTGATCTTATTTATATTGTCCCAAAAACATCATGTGAGATATAAATAGATATAAATAAGGTACACAAATCCATATTGGAATTGAATTTCTCATATTGCAAGTTGTTTGAGACTTGAACTTCATTATGTTTATTCGGTTATGTGTTATTGGTTTATGCTCTTTTGGAGTATCACTAACAATTTATGTCATTATATTGATGAATGTATGGGGTTCTAGAGAAAACAATTGACTAAAAGTGGTTGACTTTTGTGATGATCATTAGGGTTATGTTGTTTACTCGGTTCGCAAGAAGCTAAAAAAGCAATACGAACATCTAAAAGGAAGGGAGATTGAGAAAAAGAAAAAATCCGGTGTTGAGGTTTGTAGTTTTGGATTTATATTTTCCATAAACACTATTTATAGTTTTATACATTGTCACTCTTTCATAATCTCTATTTGTGATTTTAGATAACCGATATCATATTATCCCCGGAGGTGGCATTCACCGGAGATACAACTTCTGACTTTCTACTTGATCCAAGAAGTTCCGATGCCTTGAGGGCCAAAGTTCTCATAACCGAGGTGCCTTTTTTGTTAATATTGTCAGATCTGAGTGACACAATGCTAAATCTCTCAGTGGATTTTGACACTGTCTGTTACTTACAATATCCTGTTACGTATTTTTTTAATTATTGGATAGGCGACTTTTTTGGACGACAAATGCAACATCGAGCATGCACGAGAACATGGTCACATGCATATTGATGAGGTATTTGATACATTTGATATACACCTTCAAAATTTTAGGAAAAGAAAGATTTATTTTTTTATGCAAGGATTATAATTGGAGATTTAAACTTTAGATTATGGAGCATGCTAAGTGGATCCGAAACAAATCCATTCTTTTGACTCATTTTTCTTCACGTTACCATATTGAGGTAATCAAAAAACCCTCACAAGTTTTTGTTCTTTTAGAACACGACAGATAATGTTGTATTGTGTTTGACACGCATTGGATATTAATGGAACAAAAGACAAAAATGCCCTCCTCATATCTTTTTCTTTCTAGGAAATTCGTCAAGCTGTAGCAAAATTGCAATCGAAGGTTTCGGGGAAAGTTGTTCCTCTTACAGAAGGTTTTAGGTCAATGTACACATCATAAGATATAATTTTAAGTTGTCAAATTTTGTGGGATTTTTTGTTGAATCATTGTGCATATGTAAAATGTTAACTACGAACCATTGTTGAAGAAAAACATGTTTAATGGAATCAGTATCTCAACCAAAAAGTGTTGATTTAAAACTCTTATGAAATTTTTGCAAACAGAAGTGCAGCATTTGTTCCTCCAAATCCAAAAGCATTTGATAAAGCTGCTTTGATTTGCATCTTCTTTGAAGTTTTCAAAGGCATAAAAGCTTCTTCAAAAATGGGATCCGGGTTACTTATATTAAGCGACAAGGGCGCAATACCCTACAAATAAAAATAATCAACAAATTAAATAAATAACAATTGAATTTTATAATAATTAAAAAAAAAAAAGTTAAAACATAGTTAAAAGATTTTGTATTTTACTTTATGAATGGCAAGAATTGTAAATATTGCCTCAACAGCTCCAGCAGCCCCTAGAAGATGCCCAATAGCACCCTGAAATGTGTGAAAACATATTTTCTTTTTGATGATTAAATTAAAAACTTTATTAAAAATTAAAATAAGATTATTTTTACAAGTTATACCTTTGTGGATGAAAAAGCTAAGGCACCAGACATTGCATGTTTGGAAAATAACGACTTGATTGCATGGGCTTCCACCATGTCACCTAATGAATAAACAAATTGAATTTTAAATTTACTTTTTTTTTTTATATATTTATTGTAAATAAGAAGTGAATATTATATATATTATATTATAAAAGGGTATTACCAAGAGGCGTAGATGTAGCATGTGCATTCACATAGTCCACTTGATCATGGCAAATACCCGACTTTTGTTCACAAGAAAAGATAAATTAATAGTTAATAAAAAAAAAAATTTAAAAAACATATTTTTAACTTGATACCTGTTTTAAAGCACGTGACATGGCTAAAATGGCGCCTCTTCCATCTGTGTGTGGTTGTGTGATGTGATGTGCATCACCTTATAACAAGAAAGTTCATATGTAAAAAGATATAAAACATCAAGTCAAAATATGACAACCAAAAGTCAACAAAAAAGTCAAACCTGACATCCCATAACCACGAAGCTCCGCATAAATCTTTGCTCCTCTCTTTTTCGCATGTTCAAGTTCCTAACACAAAATAATGTTTACAAAATGAGGGGCAAATTCGTAAAAAATTGAAACTTTTTTCTATAAAGTCATTCTTTCTGTATTAAGTACATTATGATTACTCACTTCCAAAACAAGAACACCAGCACCTTCTCCTATTCTGCATCAAAAAAAAAAAAGAATAATTTTTCTTGCTTTTCACATAAAAAAAAAATCATATATTTAAAATTATTTACACAAATCCATCGCGATCACAATCAAAAGGGCGTGAAGCTTCTTGAGGGGTAGAATTGTATTTTGTAGATAATGCCCTTAACCTACATCAAATCGATCGATCATATTCATATCACATAAAATAAAATCCAATCCTTCTTTTATAATCCAAAATCAAGCAATCTAAATGCTAAATGTTGACCTAATTATTATTATTATTATTATTACCTACAAAATCCTGCTATAGATAAAGCATCAATGCTAGCTTCTGTTCCTCCAGCCACCATGACGTCAGCATCTCCAAACTGAATCATTCTTGCTGCGTCACCAATTGAATTTGCCCCTGTGGCACAAGCTGTTACTGCAGCATGATTTGGCCCCTAAATTCAAAGATTTTATATTGAAAATGGTAACCTAATTTTCATGAAGAAAACTTTATTTGGAATAATGATTTGATGATTTATTTACACACCTGGAAGCCATACTTCATGCTGACGTGTCCAGCTGCCATGTTGATTAAGATTCTAGGGACAAAAAAGGGACTCAGGCGTCGTAGTTTCTGAGATAAATAAAGCAATTAGGTTATGAAAAAGGGGATAAAAGTCATGGAAAATTGTAGAAGGATAAACCTTTTCGCAGATTAGTTGTGATGCATCTAGTATATCACCAATGCTTCCAATTCCTCCACCTATAGAAACACCCTGATTGATTTACGTTAGAACAAAAAAAGAAAGAAAGAAAGAAAGAAAGAAAGGGGGGAAATGAGATTATTAAGGAAGTTTACAGTTTTTTCCTTTTCATCCTGCTCAGAGGGTATCCAGTTTGCATCTTTAAGTGCTTCATCTGCAGCGCATAGGGCGTAGCTTATGAACTTTGCCATTGATTTACCATGCTGAAAATGGAAATCCCCGAAAAGAAAAATGATTATTTGATTGATTATAGTTGGATAATCATGAAAATGATACATGTTGTTGTATAATACCTTGGAATCGAGCCATAATGCTTCGTTGAATTCGCCAGGTTTAGTACCAGAAGGCACGATACCAGCCACTTTGGAAGTCAATTGATCAAATGTATACGATTGAGTGTCTCGATCGAATCCATTCATCTTTAGGTCTTCGAGAGATAAAGCTCTGATACCACTTTCCCCTTTGATTAACCGATTCCATGTAGTTTCTACTCCGCAACCCAATGGTGTAACCATTCCTAATCCTATAACAGTTTGAAAATAGCGCAGATTGAATCAAAAGAGAAAAATACAAGAACTCAGATGCAGCTAGGGAGAAGAAATTACCAGTGACAACAACTCTTCTATGAGGGAAAAAAGGAGGAGGTTTGAAGGGTTCAAGAGAGCTGCTAGAAGATGAGAAATTGCGATGAATACAGTGGCATAATTGTGCAGATTTACACCACAAACGCCTCTTCATAGCCATCAGAGGCTTTTCGCTTGGACTTTTTTTTTTTCAGGATTTCGACCAGGATGAAGAAATCTCTAAAACCCCTGACTGATTTTGCTGTTCGTGTATTTATCTTGTTGTTTGTGTCCTTGGTGTATGAATGCAATGTCAATTTTTACCCTTAACATTTCAATTGTGATATTGTTCCCCTATAGAACTTAGAAATTTTCGCTGAATGGTTCAAAAAAAAAAAAAAAAAAACTAGCGGAAATAAGATTAAACCGATTAATAGGGTAAGGAGTTAAATAAATGGTAGACAATATGGGTTTTTTTTCTTCATATATTTGGTAAACAGAAAAAAACGATGTGTTTACTAACTTTAACTTAGCTAGTCTATTTTTAAGCTAGTTTTTTTTTTTTTTTTTTTAAAAAAAACTAAATCATAAACTAATTTAATAGTATCACCAAACACGTAAAACACAACCTTAATGATATTTTTTGTACCAAAATTATATATTTTACATTGGAATCAGAGATGACAAATAGTTTTTAAAATACGACCAAATTGCCTCTAAAGACTTATTCAATCGATATACTCGGTTGACATTCACAATACATATACACCACCCCATTATTATATTTTTGTACAAGAGAAAAATAATGCAAAATCAGCATTTAAGAAAAATCTAAAAAGCAACACATGTCTCCAATGAAGATTTAGCCAACCACAACAATCCCGGATCATTCCTTTTCAATACCAAATAAGCTTCCGCTCTTCCAATCTCATCTTGAACAACATCTTCACAAAAACCAATCAAAAACAATATCTCCATTGCACCTACCACATCAAACAAATCAACTCTTAAATATATTATTATTATTATTATTAACAACAAAAACAATAATCAAGGTAGAGACTATTTCCATAACAGACCCCTGACAAAAAGCTAAACTAATACTAGCAATCAAACAAAAAAGTAAAAAGTGGAGAAAAAAAGTAGGTATATAATAATGTACTTGTGGGGTTCATATTTAGACTTTTTCTGAAAATTAAAGGGACAACTTTTGTAAATTATTTTCTACACAGGGACCAAACCTACCAACATACGAAACCATTGTGGCCAAAGTCTAAAACCAAAAAATATATTATTCATAGGCTAGTTGCTTTTATTATATATAATAATAATATGCAACTAAAGGTATATTTGGCAAAACTAAAGCTGAAACTTTTATTTGTATATAAATGTTTGAAAAAAATAGTTGTAATTAACGAGTTGTTTCTTTTTTTTTTCCATCAAGTCTGGATAAAATATTGTTTCTTTTCCGTCTGATTGAGATTAAATGACCATTTTACCCTTTGCCAAGCATACCCTAAGATCTATACGACTCTGCAAATCTAATTAAATGACCATTTTGCCCTTAAGTTCCAAATAAACAATTCTCACAAAATCCATCAATTTTGACAATATTCATGAATCTTAAACCATAAAGTCTGGATAAAGTTTTGTTTCTTTTCCATCTGATTGAGATTAAATGACCATTTTACCCTTTACCAAGCATACCCTAAGATCTATACTACTTTGCAAATCTAATTAAATGACCATTTTGCCCTTACATTCCAAATAAACAATTCTCACAAAATCCATCAATTTTTGACAATATTCATCAATCTTAACCCATAAAGTCTAGATAAAGCATTGTTTCTTTTCTGTCTGATCAAGATTAAATGACCATTTTACCCTTTACCGAGCATACCCTAAAATCTATACTACTCCACAAATCTAATTAAACGACCATTTTACCCTTACATTCCAAATAAACAATTCTCACAAAATCCATCAATTTTTGACAATATTCATCAATCTTAACCCATAAAGTCATTATGTCGAGATTAATTCCAACCCTAATTAAGTCATGCTAATAAGAGATTTGAAATCACAAAATCAATCAAGATTCAAGAGAAGATGCTCACCATTGTAATTTGCTATGTTCTTCTGGATCACAGGGTTCGCCTGCAAAAAATCAAATAATTAAATAACGAAAAAATACGAGTCTTTAATCTTTTAAAAAACTATGATTCTTGAAAATCTTATGAGAAGAGAAACCTTGCGTAATTTCTTGAACTTTATTTCATCCGGATGTTCAATAACATTCTTCACTATCTTAACCAAAGTCTGAAACACCATTGAAGCCTCTGAAGGACTAACTTCAGATTGCAGGGTCTGAATCGACTTTTTCAATCGATTACATGCCACCATTACAGGATCTTGAATTCTTTGCAGCTCTTCATCATCAGGATCTGGCTCAAATTCATTGCTTTCCATCTTCATTTCATTTTCAGAACCAAAATCCAATTTCCCCTCAATTTTTTCACAAGTTATAATAACACTGCTTTCAGACTCCATAGGTTCATTTACAATATCATCTGGATCAGGTTCTTGTTCTTGAACCACTTCATTTTCATCAGGGTCAGGTTCGTAATTTTGTTCAATGATATCAATAGAAGCATCAGGGTCAGGTTCATAATTTTTTTCAATGATAACAATAGAAGCATCAGGGTCAGGTTCGTAATTTTGTTCAATGATATCAATAGAAGCATCAGGATCTGGTTCTTGATGGGATTCAGATGTTGTTGTTGATGGATTGATGGATGTGATTACTAATCGATTATAAGCAGCAGCAACTGATGATGCTCGAGCACTTGCTAATGAACTGTTTGATGAGTTTCCTCCAAGTTTATGGGAAAATTTATTATTTTCAACATGGAAATTTGGTTCATATTGTTGATTTGTGTAGGACCCACTTAAGGTGTGACCCGTGGATCTTGTCCAGTCTAGAGAATTGGCCTCAAGGTTGAGCTGTTCATAGTGAAACAAGATTAGCAAAAAGGGTTTTGAATTTTGATTAAAAGTTTCATTTTGTAATTTATTAGATTTTTGTGTTGTTACCTGTTTATCAAGAGCATAGAATTTAGCATCATGTTCAGAGAAAACCATATGAGCCTGAAAGAAAGATGACTTTTTTAGTAAAAAAGAAAGCACCCTTTTATAAAAATGGAAGCTTGAATTGATAAAAATGCTTACAAGTTCATGTAAAAGAGTCTTTTTAATGCTTTGGTATTTTCTGAAGCCTTTCAGGTCATCAGTTCTAAGGCGCAAAGATATCTCCTCACCTTTATTCTGAAGAATAAAGATAAAAAAAAAAAAAAAAAAAAAAAGTAAGAAACTGATTTTTATATTTTGTTTTTTTTTTTATAAAATTGGTGGTGAGTTTTACCTTGTTAAGACCAAGGATGCATACTGGGCTTACACCAACATAACCCTCTGGAGCCATTTCAGTCATGATTCCCACACGCCATTTATGCTTTTTTTTTTTAATAAATAAATAAGATATAAGATTATAGATTATAAAAAGTGTTTATAAAAATATAAAACAATACAACACCTTATTCATGACAGCTATAATTCCTCGATCTGCAGCAAGTGTGTGCATTAGTCTGAGTGCTTCTGAAGGTGGAGGATTTAACTACAAAACATATGTAATAATTGATATAATCATGTCAATTTTGATTAAAACTAGATGAAAGTATATGATGAAATGAATGCATAAATCATTAAATACCTTGATTCCTGGAAGATCAAGTGTTTTAAAATCACCAAAAATATAACTTCCTTGAGGAAGCTTCAATGGGGAATCAAACCCGTTTGACATTCTTTGCCTCATTCGCTTCTCTTCTTCATCAAATCCAGCTATCCTCATGTCTGCTCTAGAACTTTCTAGAACTTGATCGATCTCTTCTTTAGGCACTCCCATCATCCGTATAGGTTTCCCCTAAAAGTATAAACTAGGCGATTAAGAACAAGGGTATGTACATTTTGTTTTAGGATTAGGAGAATACACAATAGAAAGATTTGGCACCTCAAGAATGGATATTTCTTGTAAAGTGAGGTGAGAGTGTTGATCGGAAAATGGGGAGAACAGTTTTGATGATTTATGGGATTGAACAATGAGCTTCAAAGTATCTGGTTTCACTGCTGTCAATTTCTGTAATTCGTGCCCTAATTCTTCGAGAGTGGCATCTAAATTCATAGTCGCGACATAATTCTTCCCCCTCCATGTAACCGATATATCATTGGTATTTCTTTCGCGCTCCATTTTTAGTTCCTGAAAGAAGTAGATGAGTATTACTATGACTAACCAGAAACTTGAATCGGAACCCTAAATTAACAACAAGAAGTAGGTGGCTATTACTAAGTAGCATCTTCATTGATCTCGACGTTTTATCCATGTCAAAATTATATCTTAGGGCTTGAAATTGCATTGAAAGAGACTAATATTCAATCTCAACTTCATATATTGATCGACTACAAAATTAAGGCTTCGATCATCGTAAAAGCATCAAACCACACAGTACCCAGAGCATTAATCAACAGGATTATAAAATTCGGAAGCAATTCAAGGGGTAATAAGAAGGAAAAAACCGAATTCGACCATATATAAGACGAAAAACGCGAGGAAAAGAAAAGATTTTGGATAAATTACTTAGAAAGGATACCCATGTATCTAAATTGATCAAAATCTGAAAAGGAGACATATGTATATCTATGGAAGGCGTAAGAATCATGTTTTCTTCAAGACAGATAAATCAAACTGAAAAAAATCGAGCTCAGATTGAAAATTCGAGAGAATTTACCTCTAATGGGTGTACCAATCACGATGAAAACTGCGAATTGTAAGGAAAATCGTAGATTGCTAAATTTACGATGTGTTTTTGTATTTATGTGTGTGAATATGGTCGAAGGAGGAAGAAGTATGTGGCTTGATGAAGGGAGAAGTATGGATACGTAAATGCTGACGTAAGAAAGAGTAGATGGTTCCAGATGAATCGACTTTGACTTTTATTCAAACCTCCACACGGTGGTGAACTCGGTTATCTCCGGCATGTGGATTTGTAAATGTTGAAATTTTTTTAATTTTTAATTATTTAAACGTTTGTTTGCATTTTTATAATTATTTTTTGAAGTTCTTGAATATTAATTTCTAGTTATAACTTATATGCATACAAGTATCATCTTTTTTAACGAAAGGTCAAAATTGGTTCTTAGTACTTTTAGTATCGTAACTGTTGAGTTAGGGGAAATTCGATAATGTGTGCAATGCTCGCTCTCTTTCATATGAGTTCAAAATGAACTGATTTTTCTATGTATGATCTCATTTGTGTTGGTTACAAGTAAGACTTTGGAACCACCTTAATTGAATTAGTATTGATTGAAATAGAATGCCCAAAAAAGAGTTGTTATTGTTATTTTTTCAGCAATTTTAAATTTATGCATATTTTTCGTCATTTTTGAACGATCTATCAACGAGTTGGATGCCCTGACTTGTCGATTAGGAACATTTTTGATCTTGTGTTTAAGTGGCCAATTCGCCGAGTCAGAGGAGTGACTCGACGAGTTGGAGCTGGAGGATGAAACTCTAATTTTCAGGGTTTTACACCCTAGTTAAAGGGTCATTAGCCTCTCTTAGCCCCCCTCACAGACCCCTGTGAGTCCAGAAACCCTAAATCGCCGTTTTTCTCTCTTGTTGTGTGATATTAATCCTTGTGGTGGATTGTGGAAGGGAGATCTTGAAGTACTCAAGCTTGGAACAAGAGGAAGGTTGTAGATTCGAGTTCTTCTTCATCTTAGCATCGTTTTTGAGGTAACGAGTTGTTACCTTGACCTTCTTTTATCTAGATCTATGCATGTATGAGATTAGGGTCACTTTGGTCATGTTGATATGTTATTTTGGGTATTAGGCGTGATCTAAAGTTGCAACTTCAGATCTAAGCTTATCTTGGTCTGCAAGATCATAAAGTTTTAGCCTTCATTGAGTTAATACCTTCTTCATCCCTTAAAACTTTCTTTAGCTTGATTTGGGCCATTATCACATTGCATGTACGTAAAGTTTACAACTTTAAGTAAGAAGTATGCCTTAGGAGTTTGGATATGAATTATGGAGCTTTAAAGTGGCTTAAAAATCGTTTGGATGGAGAAAGGACTGAAAGGACTCGACGAGTTGCATGACCAACTCGTCGAGTCCGATAAACATTGTCGTGTAAGGATTTTTGCATGGACTTAGCGAGTCAGTTGGAAGACTCGGCGAGTTAGCTAGGGTTTTCCTAACTTTTGAACATGCATGAACTCGGCGAGTTATAGTGAAGCTCGACGAGTTAACGGGGGATTTCACGACTTCTCGAGTTCAGGAAGGAATCGACAAGTCGGTGAACTACACTCGACGAGTCGGGTCAACATGGATTGTTGACCTTGACCATTGACTGGGACTTTGATCAAGGGTTGACTAGTTGACTTCTACGGTATTTTGGTAAATTGGAAATTTATGGAAATGGTCTTATGGTAAATATAGGTGGTGGAGTTTGTGGCTGTGGTTCGAGAGTTTGATTTTATCACTTCGATTTGACAGTTGAGGGGTGAGTTATCCTCACTATACTAAGGGGTCTAAGGCACCAAGGTCGGCTCATTGGATTTGATATCCAGTAGTTGATGATGTGTTGAGTATGAGATAGTTATGCATGCTAGTTTTCTATGCCAGTTAGGTAGATATGTAGGACTACATGTGTTACTATTTAATTATCTGTATGTGCAATTAGTTGTATATGTAGACATGTTGTGTGGGTAGGGTTGAGGTTGCATTGCTTCGTGCGGTGACCAACAAACCCTGGAGTATGCCAGATATGAGCTGAGGGACGAGAAGGCATACCAGACTCATACTGAGGAATCATTAGCATTCCAGACACGAGCTGAGGACCGAGTGGTAGACTCGTACTGAGGGCTTGAGTAAGGGTGTAAACGAGCCGAGTCGAGCCCGAGCCTGACCAAGCTCGAGCTCGGCTCGTTTAATTTTGAGGAGCTCGAGCTCGAGCTCAAGCTCGAGCTCGGCTCGTGAACAATTTAGTGGGCTCGCGAGCCTAATCGAGCCCAAACGAGCCTTATATATATATATATATATATATATATATATATATATATATATATATATATATGTGTGTGTGTGTGTGTGTATATATATATATAGGCTCGTTTAAGCTCGTTTAGGCTCGCGAGCCAACTAATTGAAGCTCGGCTCGAGCTCATTTAATAAACGAGCCTCATATTTAGGCTCGAGCTCGGCTCGGACTCATTTAATTCGATCTCGAGTCGAGCTTTTAACGAGTCGACCCCAAGTAGCTCACGAGCAGCTCGGCTCACTTACACCCCTAGGCTTGAGTGTATTGGAGCATTCCAGTTGTGAGCTGAGGGCCAGGGGTGCATGCCAGACTCGCACTGAGGGCTGATCAGTTATATTTTAGTCTTAGGATTGAAGGGGGCAAACCAGTCATAAGTCGTGGGCTCGAAAGCAAACCAGACTTATGATATGGGCTCGGAGGCAAGCCAGATGTGAGCTATAGGCCCGGAAGGCAAGCCAGACTCACACTGTGGGCCTAAGGGGTAATCCATTATGTAGAGTTGTGGACCCGTTACATGTTGTTATTATATGTACTGCTTGTTATGTATCGATATTTTTGGAGATCTCACTAAGCTTTGAGCTTACAATTTCAGTTTTGTTTCAGGTTCATTAGATGATGGCGGGAAGGCAAATGCGTGATCATATAGATCCTCATGTTTATAACTTTGTTTCTGGGATACTCTGATATTATACTATTATGAAAACAAGTTTTGTAATGATTAATGGTTTTGAAAGGTTTTTAAAAGTTTAAATTTGACATGATTTTTATGGGTGTTACATTTATCATTTTTAATAAATCTTAATTTATTAACACCAAATGGACCACACAACGTTCAATGAGCCTTTTTCGGCCCAAACAAGATACAAACACCAAATGGACCTCAACTTCAACGTTGTGTGGCATTCCAACCCATCTACAGCCCAAGACTTATTTCTCTTTGTTTCTCTTCAAATAGTAAGGGGTTTTTTTGGTAGGATTTGAATTTTTAAGATCTTAATTTCTAAGAGGATCTGAAATTTTAAGAGCTGAATATTTAACATGCTGTTTGGTTCGGCCCTCTGAATTGTTGTGTTGAATTATTAAAATAACCATTTTACCCTTCTGTTTTATTTTTTATTGAATTCAACTGTTTGTTTAGAAAATAACCTAATAAATTTCTTAAATTAGTATAAAAAATATAAACACCATATAAAATCCAAATCTAGCATAAATCAAAATTAAACTCAAATCCAAATCAAACATAAATATTTTTAAATCCACAAAATCATACTAAAACCCAAATAAAATCCTACAAATTTAATTTGAACCCAATTGATTCGCAATCTGGTCACACAAATTATCCATGTATTCATTGCCTTGTGAACCCCATTCCATATCTTGTACGTTTTAGCCATCATTCTCTCCCCGTTGTGCTTGACCATTGTTCTCCTCGAACGTCATAAATAACTCATCATGAATATTACATTTCCTTATGAAATTATGGACTGCAAAACAAGCAACGACTATATCTCCTTGCACTGAAAAAGGAAAAGGAGTCATTTACTTTAGGATTGGGAATCTCACATTCAAAACACTGTAAGCACGTTCAATAACAATTCTGAGTTGCGCATGTGCTTGATTGAATTTTTCGTCTTTAGTTAACGCATGTCACCATCGATAACCGGATAACCAATACCTCGTGTTGCGATAAGGAGTCATAAATACATGAGTGTTGGTGTATACAACATTGCAAAGGTAATATTTATCTATTCACATGAGTGAAGGAAGTATTATATATAGAAATTTAAAATCGTATTTCAGAATAAATTTAAAAAGAATTACAAACCTAGATGAGGGAATGGAAAGCCTGAAGTCGGGTTAAATGCAACTTCTTTCAAAACTCGTGAATCATGTGTTATGTGCT
Organism: Lactuca saligna; assembly: GCF_052625555.1. Classification (NCBI taxonomy): domain Eukaryota; kingdom Viridiplantae; phylum Streptophyta; class Magnoliopsida; order Asterales; family Asteraceae; genus Lactuca; species Lactuca saligna. The sequence goes on along the minus strand of NC_136423.1, from coordinate 155,401,729 downwards.
CCCAACCAACCCATACGAATGTGAATATCATATCAAAATCACAAATTCCTAAAACATTTTGAAAGCATTCACCTTTTCCTCTTCTGATCAACAGACACGACTGTATGTACAAGAGTTTAATCTAACGCAAATATTGCTCCAGGAAATATTTTTCTTTTAGCCTATGATGTCCCTCTGAGGAATTCACGGTTGCATTAGAATTCGTTGACACTATAACTTCTTTTACAAAAATCATCATTACATTTAACACCTCATGAAAGCATCTATGAACAGTTTTTGTGGAGTGTTGAAACCTTTATTTGATAATCCTGAACCGTTTATTATGTTCTATAGTTGTCAAGAACATATCCATCTTTTTTTCAACGCTTATATGCCTACTACTTTGCAACCAATTGTTTCGTCTAAAATGATTGCATAAAAGTACATACGCTTCATGTGAAAGATGCATCAACTCATGACATTGTGTAGAAGTTCCATGTAACAATTCATGTGTATGTTGATGACCGCTCATTTTCGAATCGTTATCAATTGTCCTTCCAATTCTATTGGACGCTAGATTCAACCAATAACAACATAGTAAAATGAAAAATGCAATTTCTTCATCCGAATCCATAAACAATCTGTTATTTTGAAAATACATAACAATTATATTAACAACATATAACATAAAAATTCATCAAGTAATACAAAACATCAAGTCATTCATGTCATATAAAATTCTTGTTCAAACTAAAGATCAAGTAATCTAAAACATCAAGTCATTTTTGTCATATAAAAATCTAGTTCAAAACAAAGATCAAGTAATCCAAAACATCAAGTCATTCTTGTCATATAAAAATCTAGTTCAAACCAAAGATAAAGTAATTGAAAACATCTAGTTATCCAAAACATGAAGTCGTTCAAAACATCTAGTTATCCAAAAAAACATCAAATCATTCAAAACATCTACTTAGCGAAACATTCCACAATATGCTCCAATAGTCTTGACCCAATTCTCACAAAAAGTTGGATCAATGGTTAACCACACGTGCCTCTTATCCGCACCTTCACCAAAAAGAGCAACATCAGTAGTGTATCTTGGATCAGATATTCCCCATCCTAACTTCTCCAACTTTTCCATACACGCACCCAATTTTGAAGAAGCATGTTTTTCCACGAATATCGTAGCAATTGTTGCAATATCTTCCCCGATTTCAAGCAATCTTGAATTCGATGCATCTTTACTCTTATCTTTACTTTTATTTTGACATTTTGTCGTATTTGTAATCTTTTGTTTTTTTAATGAGCAGAGGACTCCTTAGTGACCTATAGTTTCTTGTTGAGTGCAATCGATGTCATCAAAGTCATGCAAACTATAGTGACTTGAATCTTAACTAGGACGGGGAAGGGTAGAAGTTGGCCCACAACTATGAATGCATGTCGCAGTCGCGCCTTCAAACAATTGCGTGCAAAGGTCGGGGTACGGTAGTGGCGTGCGTCTCAAAGAATCCACATGTTTGTTTGACTTTCTGGAAAAAATATTTTATTATCTAAACATGATAATATCTTTTTTATAAGTAAACAAAATACATTCGATTCTAGGTCTCATTCTTCTTTGGAAAGATTGAAGGTGTTAGTTCTCGGATTGTACACATAGTCGGTTTTGTTTTTTAACTTCAAAAAAGCATAAAAAATTCAACATCAACTTTTCATCATATCCATTGAACACATTTAAATTTGATTGTATACCATCAAAATCGAGCATAACATCAAATATAGATTACGATTGAACAACTCAGAAACTGATAAGCATAACATAAGAATGGATTTCGATTTTTGATTTTCGACTTTGGGGGGAAAGAAGGAAGAAACAGAAGAAGAGCAATCGATTTTCAGAAGAAGAGAACGAACTTGTTTTCGGTTTTTGATTTTTGAGTTTAGGGCACAATCCGAGATATGCAGAGGTGCAGCGGCGTTGGCGTTGCAAGGGTGCTGTGGCATCGACGTTGGGGTGGGCGATGTCGTTTCAGGCGACGCGAATGGAAGAAGACGTTGGATTAGAAGACGCATGGAACAGAGAAGAGTAGGCAGCTTCTATTCGATTGTGTGGTTTAGGGCAAAACAAGAATCAATTTTTTTTTTTTTTTTTTTTTTTTTTTTTTAATTCAGACTTTGTTCTATATCTGAAAAATTAAGAGGTGTTTTTAATTTTAAAAGGTAAAAAATAAGACGCAAATAATCGATCTGAATCTGAATTTTTAAGACATTGTTTCTTAATTTTACAATTAAGAGGTAAACAAACAGAGCCTACATCACATTTAGTATTTCCTTGATTAATTTTATTGATCATCGCACGGTGAAAATCCCCTAAATACCCTTTAAATAACATAGTTAATTACTTTATAGGATTAATATTATATTTCAACATCTCAATCTCCATTTTTACTAATTTTTGCGATTTAGATAATATACTTTTCCAAACTGTCAAAACTAGTCAATATGTTGTGAACTCTTTAGCTAAATGTTTCATATCTTACACAATGCAATAACATTATATGCTTCCCATACCCATGTTTAAGAACTTAACACTTTAAAATCCATATGTACTAAATACACATTCATGTGTCATACATGTACCTTATTTTTGGATGATGGACCAACCACATAGATTTGCTTGTAAACAATTCATAATCATACATAATAAACAAATTCTCAATGCCTTAAAACACAATTGTACTTTTATGCCTAAGGTATAGCCCTTAGAAACAAATTTCTATAACTTGAAATTCTTAGCAAATTAAGAGTATTTGATGGATTACATACACTAAATAATTTTTTAAGGTCTTACAAAATGAAGTCAGAAAGAAACTCAGGTGCACTTGGATCATTTATGATCCTTCTTTCCTCGATGCAAGTCATTTACATGTGAGCTTTATTCGAGGGACGATTTTGCCCTTGATGAATGATGATGGTGTTCATAAATTGGTCAGGAACTCCAAACTCGAAACGATACCATAATCCTCAATTAATCTCCCATTAATCGGACGATTTTGCCCTTGACGAAAATAAAACTGATGGATTTGGTGATGATACCATTTAAAAATACTGATTTAGGCACTATGTAATTAAATGTCTTGAGTTCGGAACTGTTTTTCCCAAACTGCCCCTCGTTTGGACAGTTATGCCCTCGAAGATGAATCTAGTTACAAAGGTGGTTGCAATTCTGGTAGTGTCGATTCCTAGTACAAGGTATCTACTTACTATATTACTTTTTTATTTATGTATAGTTTGCTGTTGTTCAAAAAAATCTATTTGTTTTTATAAAATAAAGCATGATGATAATAATTGTTCTAATTTATTCTACGAATTTTTGTTGAAAATTAAATAAGAAGTTGTTGGGGATTTGGGGTTTAAATTATTTCTTTTTGTCGTCTCTATTTATGGAGTAGGGAATGGCTTTTACTTTAGTGATCAAGACTTAAGAATCTCATTCCACATATATTTCATTTTATGTGCCTCCATTTTAGTTGGGGGTAGCACCCACACTAATTAAATATTTCATTTTTACATTTAACTAATAATTATAGTTGCAATAACTACTTTTAACAGTCATATTAATGCTTGAAACATCTAATTGTTTAATATTAATAGATCAAATAATCATATATAAGTAATTTTATTTTGCAATTTGATAATCACTTTTGGTATGGATAGTATCAAATTAATCATTTGACCCAAAAATAATTAAAATATTTTATTTTAATTTGAAATATCACCATTCTAATTATATTGAATTCATAATAATGGGATCAACACGTTCAAAATGATATACAAACAACTCTCAAACACCAAATTTATCTATCACTTTTTGTTTATTTCTTCAATCACTATATATTTACCGATCAAGATTCATAAGATTTACCAAAATCTCTTGATCCAGGATAATAAAATGCATTATTCTTTTATACTATTCCACTTTGAAAACTAATCTTTCATGGGAAACGACATAATATGCAATGATAACTACTTGCAACAAACATCTCTATTTTAGTAACATCGCCACATTTTCCGGTAAGGCATAAATGTTACACTCCCACAGATAAAAAGTACCCCGCTAGGAAACACAAACTTGGTTTTAATAATAAAACATTCCCATAAAAAAAGTAGGGTTTGTTTTCTTATTCTGTGTTAAAGTTGCCTTGTTTGATTCTAACTTAATATTCTTACGAATGACACTGTCATATCTTGCATACTATAAAGTACACTAACATGTAATGTCATAGTAAATATGGAAAACATGACAATGATGTGTTGAGATCAATAAGGACAATAGTTTTTATTTATTATACACAACATTTATCTTCCTAGCTAAGGATTACAACTGGTCTACATTGGTCGACGTGGGTGTACGTGGTTTTTGAACATATTTTAATTCGAAATAATTACAGATTGTTATTAGAAGTCTTGTTTTTTATAGTTTATTTGTAGTTTTAAATAACATTTTGTTTGGTTTCTTGTACTTATGCTATGTTTGGTTTTCTAACTTTCTTTTTGGTTTAGTTAACTTAATTATTTGTAGTTTATAGTTGTAACTTATGCATTAGCATTATAAGATCTTTTTTTTATATTAAAGTTTTCGTTGGTCAAATAAAAAAAAGTTTCAAACTTGAAAACAATGAATTAATAGAAAATCAATGGTAGGTGTCGATCATAAATGGACCTTTTAATTTTTTCCAATGTATGATAGAATCATCAACAAGCATTCCTGAATAATCATATAGGAAACAACCTCATTAATGTACTAATGACAATAAAGCACGTCTAAAGAATAATGAAAAATCAGAAATAGAATATAGTATATGGCATACCTCTGGATATTTTCAATATGTTGAATACTGTAAGTCAACAAAAGAGATTTGGGCTATCAAATAGAAGAACAAGTGCCATTAATGAGTTTGGTACCTTCAAACTTATAACCACTAAACCTTTATCAGAAGCATTTAATCATTTATGCATGTATGATCGTAATTCGTAAATAAGCTTGAAAGATCATGTGTGATGGAAAGTAATCGGAAAATTAGCTTAAATTTTTTTGACGGATTATGTGATGGTTAGTTTAGCTATGAAGCTGATTGTACAATATAAAGATCTCAAGAACAACACTTTGCTTGTAGATTCTAGAATGAATATTGAGGGTGGAGATGACCTAATTTTGGAACATAGATGAAAATTTTACAAGAAGTTCACCTGTTGAATAATAAGATGTGTGGTTTCAAAGAAGGGACAAAGAAAATTGATAAACCTTCAATAACATTATGCAATGAGTAAAAACATTAGGAAATACGATGGGAGAGGCACGGTTTTGGTTTCAACAATGGGTTTCCATTTTAAGATGAGAAACCAGAAACTGTTCTAATATTATTTGTATGATGAAAAGTGGAATTGTTCATAAAATGATGAAAAAACATTTTATTTTCGTGGATGCTAAATCTCTTGAAAATAATGAAAACCGTGATTTTGCCCGCCGGGTTTTGTGGCATGGTCAATCCGTTTTGTAACTAAGTTGAACTTTAATGATTGTCTTGGTAAAAATTAGATATAGTTACATTTATTGGTAGATAAATATACAAATTTAGTACCATAAAATGAAAATATATTATATGTGACAATAATTATACGTAGAAAAAAGTACATAAAAATAAATACAAAAACTTAAAGAAACTGTAATTTATACCAACACGTACATAAAAATAAGTAATATTTTTTTAAAGTTAACGAACAGAAGTTCAATTATAAAAAATGTACTACATATGACCTGATTCATGTGTAGGAATGTACGTAAAAATAAGTACGAAAACATAAATAAAAAAATACGTTGTCAAAACATAAACAAACTCGAATTTATACGGACACATACATATAAAAAAGTAAATTTTTAAAAAATAAAAAATAAAAATACTATTAGAATACAATCCCAAAAATATTAAGTAAAAATTTTGTTTAAAATCAACCAAACCATCAACCATGTATTTCATAAACCATTAAGTATGTTATAGAAGAAAATAGTTATCAGAATATAATCTTTAAAATCTTAAAATATCATATATAAGTGGATGTAATGCAATCATGCCGAGAACTTCCATTTTTAACTGG